>NC_132995.1:22967852-23293138 GCF_048564905.1 Vicugna pacos | reverse complement strand
GAACGGGTTGCAGGAGAAACCCTTACTCTGGTTTCTCAGTCTGTTTCCTAGTGCCGGTTTGAAGTGCCTGCCGTTTTCACTGTAAAACCGAGTTGGAGCATGTACCTCCCCATATATATGTATGGAGTGGAGTTGGCAACTGAAAAGAAACTTTGTGTTCCCTTCAAGCTAGGTGAAGGACGGCTTTCACACACACTTATCTCTCAGAACTGAGCATGTGGAGAGACGTTCGTTCATCCAGCACCAAGGGAACGGGTTGCAGGAGAAACCCTTACTCTGGTTTCTCAGTCTGTTTCCTAGTGCCGGTTTGAAGTGCCTGCCGTTTTCACTGTAAAACCGAGTTGGAGCTTGTACCTCCCCATATATATGTATGGAGTGGAGTTGGCAACTGAAAAGAAACTTTGTGTTCCCTTCAAGCTAGGTGAAGGACGGCTTTCACACACACTTATCTCTCAGAACTGAGCATGTGGAGAGACGTTCGTTCATCCAGCACCAAGGGAACGGGTTGCAGGAGAAACCCTTACTCTGGTTTCTCAGTCTGTTTCCTAGTGCCGGTTTGAAGTGCCTGCCGTTTTCACTGTAAAACCGAGTTGGAGCTTGTACCTCCCCATATATATGTATGGAGTGGAGTTGGCAACTGAAAAGAAACTTTGTGTTCCCTTCAAGCTAGGTGAAGGACGGCTTTCACACACACTTATCTCTCAGAACTGAGCATGTGGAGAGACGTTCGTTCATCCAGCACCAAGGGAACGGGTTGCAGGAGAAACCCTTACTCTGGTTTCTCAGTCTGTTTCCTAGTGCCGGTTTGAAGTGCCTGCCGTTTTCACTGTAAAACCGAGTTGGAGCTTGTACCTCCCCATATATATGTATGGAGTGGAGTTGGCAACTGAAAAGAAACTTTGTGTTCCCTTCAAGCTAGGTGAAGGACGGCTTTCACACACACTTATCTCTCAGAACTGAGCATGTGGAGAGACGTTCGTTCATCCAGCACCAAGGGAACGGGTTGCAGGAGAAACCCTTACTCTGGTTTCTCAGTCTGTTTCCTAGTGCCGGTTTGAAGTGCCTGCCGTTTTCACTGTAAAACCGAGTTGGAGCATGTACCTCCCCATATATATGTATGGAGTGGAGTTGGCAACTGAAAAGAAACTTTGTGTTCCCTTCAAGCTAGGTGAAGGACGGCTTTCACACACACTTATCTCTCAGAACTGAGCATGTGGAGAGACGTTCGTTCATCCAGCACCAAGGGAACGGGTTGCAGGAGAAACCCTTACTCTGGTTTCTCAGTCTGTTTCCTAGTGCCGGTTTGAAGTGCCTGCCGTTTTCACTGTAAAACCGAGTTGGAGCTTGTACCTCCCCATATATATGTATGGAGTGGAGTTGGCAACTGAAAAGAAACTTTGTGTTCCCTTCAAGCTAGGTGAAGGACGGCTTTCACACACACTTATCTCTCAGAACTGAGCATGTGGAGAGACGTTCGTTCATCCAGCACCAAGGGAACGGGTTGCAGGAGAAACCCTTACTCTGGTTTCTCAGTCTGTTTCCTAGTGCCGGTTTGAAGTGCCTGCCGTTTTCACTGTAAAACCGAGTTGGAGCTTGTACCTCCCCATATATATGTATGGAGTGGAGTTGGCAACTGAAAAGAAACTTTGTGTTCCCTTCAAGCTAGGTGAAGGACGGCTTTCACACACACTTATCTCTCAGAACTGAGCATGTGGAGAGACGTTCGTTCATCCAGCACCAAGGGAACGGGTTGCAGGAGAAACCCTTACTCTGGTTTCTCAGTCTGTTTCCTAGTGCCGGTTTGAAGTGCCTGCCGTTTTCACTGTAAAACCGAGTTGGAGCTTGTACCTCCCCATATATATGTATGGAGTGGAGTTGGCAACTGAAAAGAAACTTTGTGTTCCCTTCAAGCTAGGTGAAGGACGGCTTTCACACACACTTATCTCTCAGAACTGAGCATGTGGAGAGACGTTCGTTCATCCAGCACCAAGGGAACGGGTTGCAGGAGAAACCCTTACTCTGCTTTCTCAGTCTGTTTCCTAGTGCCGGTTTGAAGTGCCTGCCGTTTTCACTGTAAAAACCGAGTTGGAGCTTGTACCTCCCCATATATATGTATGGAGTGGAGTTGGCAACTGAAAAGAAACTTTGTGTTCCCTTCAAGCTAGGTGAAGGACGGCTTTCACACACACTTATCTCTCAGAACTGAGCATGTGGAGAGACGTTCGTTCATCCAGCACCAAGGGAACGGGTTGCAGGAGAAACCCTTACTCTGCTTTCTCAGTCTGTTTCCTAGTGCCGGTTTGAAGTGCCTGCCGTTTTCACTGTAAAACCGAGTTGGAGCTTGTACCTCCCCATATATATGTATGGAGTGGAGTTGGCAACTGAAAAGAAACTTTGTGTTCCCTTCAAGCTAGGTGAAGGACGGCTTTCACACACACTTATCTCTCAGAACTGAGCATGTGGAGAGACGTTCGTTCATCCAGCACCAAGGGAACGGGTTGCAGGAGAAACCCTTACTCTGGTTTCTCAGTCTGTTTCCTAGTGCCGGTTTGAAGTGCCTGCCGTTTTCACTGTAAAACCGAGTTGGAGCTTGTACCTCCCCATATATATGTATGGAGTGGAGTTGGCAACTGAAAAGAAACTTTGTGTTCCCTTCAAGCTAGGTGAAGGACGGCTTTCACACACACTTATCTCTCAGAACTGAGCATGTGGAGAGACGTTCGTTCATCCAGCACCAAGGGAACGGGTTGCAGGAGAAACCCTTACTCTGGTTTCTCAGTCTGTTTCCTAGTGCCGGTTTGAAGTGCCTGCCGTTTTCACTGTAAAACCGAGTTGGAGCATGTACCTCCCCATATATATGTATGGAGTGGAGTTGGCAACTGAAAAGAAACTTTGTGTTCCCTTCAAGCTAGGTGAAGGACGGCTTTCACACACACTTATCTCTCAGAACTGAGCATGTGGAGAGACGTTCGTTCATCCAGCACCAAGGGAACGGGTTGCAGGAGAAACCCTTACTCTGGTTTCTCAGTCTGTTTCCTAGTGCCGGTTTGAAGTGCCTGCCGTTTTCACTGTAAAACCGAGTTGGAGCTTGTACCTCCCCATATATATGTATGGAGTGGAGTTGGCAACTGAAAAGAAACTTTGTGTTCCCTTCAAGCTAGGTGAAGGACGGCTTTCACACACACTTATCTCTCAGAACTGAGCATGTGGAGAGACGTTCGTTCATCCAGCACCAAGGGAACGGGTTGCAGGAGAAACCCTTACTCTGGTTTCTCAGTCTGTTTCCTAGTGCCGGTTTGAAGTGCCTGCCGTTTTCACTGTAAAACCGAGTTGGAGCATGTACCTCCCCATATATATGTATGGAGTGGAGTTGGCAACTGAAAAGAAACTTTGTGTTCCCTTCAAGCTAGGTGAAGGACGGCTTTCACACACACTTATCTCTCAGAACTGAGCATGTGGAGAGACGTTCGTTCATCCAGCACCAAGGGAACGGGTTGCAGGAGAAACCCTTACTCTGGTTTCTCAGTCTGTTTCCTAGTGCCGGTTTGAAGTGCCTGCCGTTTTCACTGTAAAACCGAGTTGGAGCTTGTACCTCCCCATATATATGTATGGAGTGGAGTTGGCAACTGAAAAGAAACTTTGTGTTCCCTTCAAGCTAGGTGAAGGACGGCTTTCACACACACTTATCTCTCAGAACTGAGCATGTGGAGAGACGTTCGTTCATCCAGCACCAAGGGAACGGGTTGCAGGAGAAACCCTTACTCTGGTTTCTCAGTCTGTTTCCTAGTGCCGGTTTGAAGTGCCTGCCGTTTCACTGTAAAACCGAGTTGGAGCTTGTACCTCCCCATATATATGTATGGAGTGGAGTTGGCAACTGAAAAGAAACTTTGTGTTCCCTTCAAGCTAGGTGAAGGACGGCTTTCACACACACTTATCTCTCAGAACTGAGCATGTGGAGAGACGTTCGTTCATCCAGCACCAAGGGAACGGGTTGCAGGAGAAACCCTTACTCTGGTTTCTCAGTCTGTTTCCTAGTGCCGGTTTGAAGTGCCTGCCGTTTTCACTGTAAAACCGAGTTGGAGCTTGTACCTCCCCATATATATGTATGGAGTGGAGTTGGCAACTGAAAAGAAACTTTGTGTTCCCTTCAAGCTAGGTGAAGGACGGCTTTCACACACACTTATCTCTCAGAACTGAGCATGTGGAGAGACGTTCGTTCATCCAGCACCAAGGGAACGGGTTGCAGGAGAAACCCTTACTCTGGTTTCTCAGTCTGTTTCCTAGTGCCGGTTTGAAGTGCCTGCCGTTTTCACTGTAAAACCGAGTTGGAGCTTGTACCTCCCCATATATATGTATGGAGTGGAGTTGGCAACTGAAAAGAAACTTTGTGTTCCCTTCAAGCTAGGTGAAGGACGGCTTTCACACACACTTATCTCTCAGAACTGAGCATGTGGAGAGACGTTCGTTCATCCAGCACCAAGGGAACGGGTTGCAGGAGAAACCCTTACTCTGGTTTCTCAGTCTGTTTCCTAGTGCCGGTTTGAAGTGCCTGCCGTTTTCACTGTAAAACCGAGTTGGAGCTTGTACCTCCCCATATATATGTATGGAGTGGAGTTGGCAACTGAAAAGAAACTTTGTGTTCCCTTCAAGCTAGGTGAAGGACGGCTTTCACACACACTTATCTCTCAGAACTGAGCATGTGGAGAGACGTTCGTTCATCCAGCACCAAGGGAACGGGTTGCAGGAGAAACCCTTACTCTGGTTTCTCAGTCTGTTTCCTAGTGCCGGTTTGAAGTGCCTGCCGTTTTCACTGTAAAACCGAGTTGGAGCATGTACCTCCCCATATATATGTATGGAGTGGAGTTGGCAACTGAAAAGAAACTTTGTGTTCCCTTCAAGCTAGGTGAAGGACGGCTTTCACACACACTTATCTCTCAGAACTGAGCATGTGGAGAGACGTTCGTTCATCCAGCACCAAGGGAACGGGTTGCAGGAGAAACCCTTACTCTGGTTTCTCAGTCTGTTTCCTAGTGCCGGTTTGAAGTGCCTGCCGTTTTCACTGTAAAACCGAGTTGGAGCTTGTACCTCCCCATATATATGTATGGAGTGGAGTTGGCAACTGAAAAGAAACTTTGTGTTCCCTTCAAGCTAGGTGAAGGACGGCTTTCACACACACTTATCTCTCAGAACTGAGCATGTGGAGAGACGTTCGTTCATCCAGCACCAAGGGAACGGGTTGCAGGAGAAACCCTTACTCTGGTTTCTCAGTCTGTTTCCTAGTGCCGGTTTGAAGTGCCTGCCGTTTTCACTGTAAAACCGAGTTGGAGCTTGTACCTCCCCATATATATGTATGGAGTGGAGTTGGCAACTGAAAAGAAACTTTGTGTTCCCTTCAAGCTAGGTGAAGGACGGCTTTCACACACACTTATCTCTCAGAACTGAGCATGTGGAGAGACGTTCGTTCATCCAGCACCAAGGGAACGGGTTGCAGGAGAAACCCTTACTCTGGTTTCTCAGTCTGTTTCCTAGTGCCGGTTTGAAGTGCCTGCCGTTTTCACTGTAAAACCGAGTTGGAGCTTGTACCTCCCCATATATATGTATGGAGTGGAGTTGGCAACTGAAAAGAAACTTTGTGTTCCCTTCAAGCTAGGTGAAGGACGGCTTTCACACACACTTATCTCTCAGAACTGAGCATGTGGAGAGACGTTCGTTCATCCAGCACAAAGGGAACGGGTTGCAGGAGAAACCCTTACTCTGGTTTCTCAGTCTGTTTCCTAGTGCCGGTTTGAAGTGCCTGCCGTTTTCACTGTAAAACCGAGTTGGAGCTTGTACCTCCCCATATATATGTATGGAGTGGAGTTGGCAACTGAAAAGAAACTTTGTGTTCCCTTCAAGCTAGGTGAAGGACGGCTTTCACACACACTTATCTCTCAGAACTGAGCATGTGGAGAGACGTTCGTTCATCCAGCACCAAGGGAACGGGTTGCAGGAGAAACCCTTACTCTGGTTTCTCAGTCTGTTTCCTAGTGCCGGTTTGAAGTGCCTGCCGTTTTCACTGTAAAACCGAGTTGGAGCATGTACCTCCCCATATATATGTATGGAGTGGAGTTGGCAACTGAAAAGAAACTTTGTGTTCCCTTCAAGCTAGGTGAAGGACGGCTTTCACACACACTTATCTCTCAGAACTGAGCATGTGGAGAGACGTTCGTTCATCCAGCACCAAGGGAACGGGTTGCAGGAGAAACCCTTACTCTGGTTTCTCAGTCTGTTTCCTAGTGCCGGTTTGAAGTGCCTGCCGTTTTCACTGTAAAACCGAGTTGGAGCTTGTACCTCCCCATATATATGTATGGAGTGGAGTTGGCAACTGAAAAGAAACTTTGTGTTCCCTTCAAGCTAGGTGAAGGACGGCTTTCACACACACTTATCTCTCAGAACTGAGCATGTGGAGAGACGTTCGTTCATCCAGCACCAAGGGAACGGGTTGCAGGAGAAACCCTTACTCTGGTTTCTCAGTCTGTTTCCTAGTGCCGGTTTGAAGTGCCTGCCGTTTTCACTGTAAAACCGAGTTGGAGCTTGTACCTCCCCATATATATGTATGGAGTGGAGTTGGCAACTGAAAAGAAACTTTGTGTTCCCTTCAAGCTAGGTGAAGGACGGCTTTCACACACACTTATCTCTCAGAACTGAGCATGTGGAGAGACGTTCGTTCATCCAGCACCAAGGGAACGGGTTGCAGGAGAAACCCTTACTCTGGTTTCTCAGTCTGTTTCCTAGTGCCGGTTTGAAGTGCCTGCCGTTTTCACTGTAAAACCGAGTTGGAGCTTGTACCTCCCCATATATATGTATGGAGTGGAGTTGGCAACTGCAAAGAAACTTTGTGTTCCCTTCAAGCTAGGTGAAGGACGGCTTTCACACACACTTATCTCTCAGAACTGAGCATGTGGAGAGACGTTCGTTCATCCAGCACCAAGGGAACGGGTTGCAGGAGAAACCCTTACTCTGCTTTCTCAGTCTGTTTCCTAGTGCCGGTTTGAAGTGCCTGCCGTTTTCACTGTAAAACCGAGTTGGAGCTTGTACCTCCCCATATATATGTATGGAGTGGAGTTGGCAACTGAAAAGAAACTTTGTGTTCCCTTCAAGCTAGGTGAAGGACGGCTTTCACACACACTTATCTCTCAGAACTGAGCATGTGGAGAGACGTTCGTTCATCCAGCACCAAGGGAACGGGTTGCAGGAGAAACCCTTACTCTGCTTTCTCAGTCTGTTTCCTAGTGCCGGTTTGAAGTGCCTGCCGTTTTCACTGTAAAACCGAGTTGGAGCTTGTACCTCCCCATATATATGTATGGAGTGGAGTTGGCAACTGAAAAGAAACTTTGTGTTCCCTTCAAGCTAGGTGAAGGACGGCTTTCACACACACTTATCTCTCAGAACTGAGCATGTGGAGAGACGTTCGTTCATCCAGCACCAAGGGAACGGGTTGCAGGAGAAACCCTTACTCTGGTTTCTCAGTCTGTTTCCTAGTGCCGGTTTGAAGTGCCTGCCGTTTTCACTGTAAAACCGAGTTGGAGCTTGTACCTCCCCATATATATGTATGGAGTGGAGTTGGCAACTGAAAAGAAACTTTGTGTTCCCTTCAAGCTAGGTGAAGGACGGCTTTCACACACACTTATCTCTCAGAACTGAGCATGTGGAGAGACGTTCGTTCATCCAGCACCAAGGGAACGGGTTGCAGGAGAAACCCTTACTCTGGTTTCTCAGTCTGTTTCCTAGTGCCGGTTTGAAGTGCCTGCCGTTTTCACTGTAAAACCGAGTTGGAGCATGTACCTCCCCATATATATGTATGGAGTGGAGTTGGCAACTGAAAAGAAACTTTGTGTTCCCTTCAAGCTAGGTGAAGGACGGCTTTCACACACACTTATCTCTCAGAACTGAGCATGTGGAGAGACGTTCGTTCATCCAGCACCAAGGGAACGGGTTGCAGGAGAAACCCTTACTCTGGTTTCTCAGTCTGTTTCCTAGTGCCGGTTTGAAGTGCCTGCCGTTTTCACTGTAAAACCGAGTTGGAGCTTGTACCTCCCCATATATATGTATGGAGTGGAGTTGGCAACTGAAAAGAAACTTTGTGTTCCCTTCAAGCTAGGTGAAGGACGGCTTTCACACACACTTATCTCTCAGAACTGAGCATGTGGAGAGACGTTCGTTCATCCAGCACCAAGGGAACGGGTTGCAGGAGAAACCCTTACTCTGGTTTCTCAGTCTGTTTCCTAGTGCCGGTTTGAAGTGCCTGCCGTTTTCACTGTAAAACCGAGTTGGAGCATGTACCTCCCCATATATATGTATGGAGTGGAGTTGGCAACTGAAAAGAAACTTTGTGTTCCCTTCAAGCTAGGTGAAGGACGGCTTTCACACACACTTATCTCTCAGAACTGAGCATGTGGAGAGACGTTCGTTCATCCAGCACCAAGGGAACGGGTTGCAGGAGAAACCCTTACTCTGGTTTCTCAGTCTGTTTCCTAGTGCCGGTTTGAAGTGCCTGCCGTTTTCACTGTAAAACCGAGTTGGAGCTTGTACCTCCCCATATATATGTATGGAGTGGAGTTGGCAACTGAAAAGAAACTTTGTGTTCCCTTCAAGCTAGGTGAAGGACGGCTTTCACACACACTTATCTCTCAGAACTGAGCATGTGGAGAGACGTTCGTTCATCCAGCACCAAGGGAACGGGTTGCAGGAGAAACCCTTACTCTGGTTTCTCAGTCTGTTTCCTAGTGCCGGTTTGAAGTGCCTGCCGTTTTCACTGTAAAACCGAGTTGGAGCTTGTACCTCCCCATATATATGTATGGAGTGGAGTTGGCAACTGAAAAGAAACTTTGTGTTCCCTTCAAGCTAGGTGAAGGACGGCTTTCACACACACTTATCTCTCAGAACTGAGCATGTGGAGAGACGTTCGTTCATCCAGCACCAAGGGAACGGGTTGCAGGAGAAACCCTTACTCTGGTTTCTCAGTCTGTTTCCTAGTGCCGGTTTGAAGTGCCTGCCGTTTTCACTGTAAAACCGAGTTGGAGCTTGTACCTCCCCATATATATGTATGGAGTGGAGTTGGCAACTGAAAAGAAACTTTGTGTTCCCTTCAAGCTAGGTGAAGGACGGCTTTCACACACACTTATCTCTCAGAACTGAGCATGTGGAGAGACGTTCGTTCATCCAGCACCAAGGGAACGGGTTGCAGGAGAAACCCTTACTCTGGTTTCTCAGTCTGTTTCCTAGTGCCGGTTTGAAGTGCCTGCCGTTTTCACTGTAAAACCGAGTTGGAGCTTGTACCTCCCCATATATATGTATGGAGTGGAGTTGGCAACTGAAAAGAAACTTTGTGTTCCCTTCAAGCTAGGTGAAGGACGGCTTTCACACACACTTATCTCTCAGAACTGAGCATGTGGAGAGACGTTCGTTCATCCAGCACCAAGGGAACGGGTTGCAGGAGAAACCCTTACTCTGGTTTCTCAGTCTGTTTCCTAGTGCCGGTTTGAAGTGCCTGCCGTTTTCACTGTAAAACCGAGTTGGAGCTTGTACCTCCCCATATATATGTATGGAGTGGAGTTGGCAACTGAAAAGAAACTTTGTGTTCCCTTCAAGCTAGGTGAAGGACGGCTTTCACACACACTTATCTCTCAGAACTGAGCATGTGGAGAGACGTTCGTTCATCCAGCACCAAGGGAACGGGTTGCAGGAGAAACCCTTACTCTGGTTTCTCAGTCTGTTTCCTAGTGCCGGTTTGAAGTGCCTGCCGTTTTCACTGTAAAACCGAGTTGGAGCATGTACCTCCCCATATATATGTATGGAGTGGAGTTGGCAACTGAAAAGAAACTTTGTGTTCCCTTCAAGCTAGGTGAAGGACGGCTTTCACACACACTTATCTCTCAGAACTGAGCATGTGGAGAGACGTTCGTTCATCCAGCACCAAGGGAACGGGTTGCAGGAGAAACCCTTACTCTGGTTTCTCAGTCTGTTTCCTAGTGCCGGTTTGAAGTGCCTGCCGTTTTCACTGTAAAACCGAGTTGGAGCTTGTACCTCCCCATATATATGTATGGAGTGGAGTTGGCAACTGAAAAGAAACTTTGTGTTCCCTTCAAGCTAGGTGAAGGACGGCTTTCACACACACTTATCTCTCAGAACTGAGCATGTGGAGAGACGTTCGTTCATCCAGCACCAAGGGAACGGGTTGCAGGAGAAACCCTTACTCTGGTTTCTCAGTCTGTTTCCTAGTGCCGGTTTGAAGTGCCTGCCGTTTTCACTGTAAAACCGAGTTGGAGCTTGTACCTCCCCATATATATGTATGGAGTGGAGTTGGCAACTGAAAAGAAACTTTGTGTTCCCTTCAAGCTAGGTGAAGGACGGCTTTCACACACACTTATCTCTCAGAACTGAGCATGTGGAGAGACGTTCGTTCATCCAGCACCAAGGGAACGGGTTGCAGGAGAAACCCTTACTCTGGTTTCTCAGTCTGTTTCCTAGTGCCGGTTTGAAGTGCCTGCCGTTTTCACTGTAAAACCGAGTTGGAGCTTGTACCTCCCCATATATATGTATGGAGTGGAGTTGGCAACTGCAAAGAAACTTTGTGTTCCCTTCAAGCTAGGTGAAGGACGGCTTTCACACACACTTATCTCTCAGAACTGAGCATGTGGAGAGACGTTCGTTCATCCAGCACCAAGGGAACGGGTTGCAGGAGAAACCCTTACTCTGGTTTCTCAGTCTGTTTCCTAGTGCCGGTTTGAAGTGCCTGCCGTTTTCACTGTAAAACCGAGTTGGAGCTTGTACCTCCCCATATATATGTATGGAGTGGAGTTGGCAACTGAAAAGAAACTTTGTGTTCCCTTCAAGCTAGGTGAAGGACGGCTTTCACACACACTTATCTCTCAGAACTGAGCATGTGGAGAGACGTTCGTTCATCCAGCACCAAGGGAACGGGTTGCAGGAGAAACCCTTACTCTGGTTTCTCAGTCTGTTTCCTAGTGCCGGTTTGAAGTGCCTGCCGTTTTCACTGTAAAACCGAGTTGGAGCTTGTACCTCCCCATATATATGTATGGAGTGGAGTTGGCAACTGAAAAGAAACTTTGTGTTCCCTTCAAGCTAGGTGAAGGACGGCTTTCACACACACTTATCTCTCAGAACTGAGCATGTGGAGAGACGTTCGTTCATCCAGCACCAAGGGAACGGGTTGCAGGAGAAACCCTTACTCTGGTTTCTCAGTCTGTTTCCTAGTGCCGGTTTGAAGTGCCTGCCGTTTTCACTGTAAAACCGAGTTGGAGCTTGTACCTCCCCATATATATGTATGGAGTGGAGTTGGCAACTGAAAAGAAACTTTGTGTTCCCTTCAAGCTAGGTGAAGGACGGCTTTCACACACACTTATCTCTCAGAACTGAGCATGTGGAGAGACGTTCGTTCATCCAGCACCAAGGGAACGGGTTGCAGGAGAAACCCTTACTCTGGTTTCTCAGTCTGTTTCCTAGTGCCGGTTTGAAGTGCCTGCCGTTTTCACTGTAAAACCGAGTTGGAGCTTGTACCTCCCCATATATATGTATGGAGTGGAGTTGGCAACTGAAAAGAAACTTTGTGTTCCCTTCAAGCTAGGTGAAGGACGGCTTTCACACACACTTATCTCTCAGAACTGAGCATGTGGAGAGACGTTCGTTCATCCAGCACCAAGGGAACGGGTTGCAGGAGAAACCCTTACTCTGGTTTCTCAGTCTGTTTCCTAGTGCCGGTTTGAAGTGCCTGCCGTTTTCACTGTAAAACCGAGTTGGAGCTTGTACCTCCCCATATATATGTATGGAGTGGAGTTGGCAACTGAAAAGAAACTTTGTGTTCCCTTCAAGCTAGGTGAAGGACGGCTTTCACACACACTTATCTCTCAGAACTGAGCATGTGGAGAGACGTTCGTTCATCCAGCACCAAGGGAACGGGTTGCAGGAGAAACCCTTACTCTGGTTTCTCAGTCTGTTTCCTAGTGCCGGTTTGAAGTGCCTGCCGTTTTCACTGTAAAACCGAGTTGGAGCATGTACCTCCCCATATATATGTATGGAGTGGAGTTGGCAACTGAAAAGAAACTTTGTGTTCCCTTCAAGCTAGGTGAAGGACGGCTTTCACACACACTTATCTCTCAGAACTGAGCATGTGGAGAGACGTTCGTTCATCCAGCACCAAGGGAACGGGTTGCAGGAGAAACCCTTACTCTGGTTTCTCAGTCTGTTTCCTAGTGCCGGTTTGAAGTGCCTGCCGTTTTCACTGTAAAACCGAGTTGGAGCTTGTACCTCCCCATATATATGTATGGAGTGGAGTTGGCAACTGAAAAGAAACTTTGTGTTCCCTTCAAGCTAGGTGAAGGACGGCTTTCACACACACTTATCTCTCAGAACTGAGCATGTGGAGAGACGTTCGTTCATCCAGCACCAAGGGAACGGGTTGCAGGAGAAACCCTTACTCTGGTTTCTCAGTCTGTTTCCTAGTGCCGGTTTGAAGTGCCTGCCGTTTTCACTGTAAAACCGAGTTGGAGCTTGTACCTCCCCATATATATGTATGGAGTGGAGTTGGCAACTGAAAAGAAACTTTGTGTTCCCTTCAAGCTAGGTGAAGGACGGCTTTCACACACACTTATCTCTCAGAACTGAGCATGTGGAGAGACGTTCGTTCATCCAGCACCAAGGGAACGGGTTGCAGGAGAAACCCTTACTCTGGTTTCTCAGTCTGTTTCCTAGTGCCGGTTTGAAGTGCCTGCCGTTTTCACTGTAAAACCGAGTTGGAGCTTGTACCTCCCCATATATATGTATGGAGTGGAGTTGGCAACTGCAAAGAAACTTTGTGTTCCCTTCAAGCTAGGTGAAGGACGGCTTTCACACACACTTATCTCTCAGAACTGAGCATGTGGAGAGACGTTCGTTCATCCAGCACCAAGGGAACGGGTTGCAGGAGAAACCCTTACTCTGGTTTCTCAGTCTGTTTCCTAGTGCCGGTTTGAAGTGCCTGCCGTTTTCACTGTAAAACCGAGTTGGAGCTTGTACCTCCCCATATATATGTATGGAGTGGAGTTGGCAACTGAAAAGAAACTTTGTGTTCCCTTCAAGCTAGGTGAAGGACGGCTTTCACACACACTTATCTCTCAGAACTGAGCATGTGGAGAGACGTTCGTTCATCCAGCACCAAGGGAACGGGTTGCAGGAGAAACCCTTACTCTGGTTTCTCAGTCTGTTTCCTAGTGCCGGTTTGAAGTGCCTGCCGTTTTCACTGTAAAACCGAGTTGGAGCTTGTACCTCCCCATATATATGTATGGAGTGGAGTTGGCAACTGAAAAGAAACTTTGTGTTCCCTTCAAGCTAGGTGAAGGACGGCTTTCACACACACTTATCTCTCAGAACTGAGCATGTGGAGAGACGTTCGTTCATCCAGCACCAAGGGAACGGGTTGCAGGAGAAACCCTTACTCTGCTTTCACAGTCTATTTCCTAGTGCCGGTTTGAAGTGCCTGCCGTTTTCACTGTAAAACCGAGTTGGAGCTTGTACCTCCCCATATATATGTATGGAGTGGAGTTGGCAACTGAAAAGAAACTTTGTGTTCCCTTCAAGCTAGGTGAAGGACGGCTTTCACACACACTTATCTCTCAGAACTGAGCATGTGGAGAGACGTTCGTTCATCCAGCACCAAGGGAACGGGTTGCAGGAGAAACCCTTACTCTGGTTTCTCAGTCTGTTTCCTAGTGCCGGTTTGAAGTGCCTGCCGTTTTCACTGTAAAACCGAGTTGGAGCTTGTACCTCCCCATATATATGTATGGAGTGGAGTTGGCAACTGAAAAGAAACTTTGTGTTCCCTTCAAGCTAGGTGAAGGACGGCTTTCACACACACTTATCTCTCAGAACTGAGCATGTGGAGAGACGTTCGTTCATCCAGCACCAAGGGAACGGGTTGCAGGAGAAACCCTTACTCTGGTTTCTCAGTCTGTTTCCTAGTGCCGGTTTGAAGTGCCTGCCGTTTTCACTGTAAAACCGAGTTGGAGCATGTACCTCCCCATATATATGTATGGAGTGGAGTTGGCAACTGAAAAGAAACTTTGTGTTCCCTTCAAGCTAGGTGAAGGACGGCTTTCACACACACTTATCTCTCAGAACTGAGCATGTGGAGAGACGTTCGTTCATCCAGCACCAAGGGAACGGGTTGCAGGAGAAACCCTTACTCTGGTTTCTCAGTCTGTTTCCTAGTGCCGGTTTGAAGTGCCTGCCGTTTTCACTGTAAAACCGAGTTGGAGCTTGTACCTACCCATATATATGTATGGAGTGGAGTTGGCAACTGAAAAGAAACTTTGTGTTCCCTTCAAGCTAGGTGAAGGACGGCTTTCACACACACTTATCTCTCAGAACTGAGCATGTGGAGAGACGTTCGTTCATCCAGCACCAAGGGAACGGGTTGCAGGAGAAACCCTTACTCTGGTTTCTCAGTCTGTTTCCTAGTGCCGGTTTGAAGTGCCTGCCGTTTTCACTGTAAAACCGAGTTGGAGCTTGTACCTCCCCATATATATGTATGGAGTGGAGTTGGCAACTGAAAAGAAACTTTGTGTTCCCTTCAAGCTAGGTGAAGGACGGCTTTCACACACACTTATCTCTCAGAACTGAGCATGTGGAGAGACGTTCGTTCATCCAGCACCAAGGGAACGGGTTGCAGGAGAAACCCTTACTCTGGTTTCTCAGTCTGTTTCCTAGTGCCGGTTTGAAGTGCCTGCCGTTTTCACTGTAAAACCGAGTTGGAGCTTGTACCTCCCCATATATATGTATGGAGTGGAGTTGGCAACTGAAAAGAAACTTTGTGTTCCCTTCAAGCTAGGTGAAGGACGGCTTTCACACACACTTATCTCTCAGAACTGAGCATGTGGAGAGACGTTCGTTCATCCAGCACCAAGGGAACGGGTTGCAGGAGAAACCCTTACTCTGGTTTCTCAGTCTGTTTCCTAGTGCCGGTTTGAAGTGCCTGCCGTTTTCACTGTAAAACCGAGTTGGAGCTTGTACCTCCCCATATATATGTATGGAGTGGAGTTGGCAACTGAAAAGAAACTTTGTGTTCCCTTCAAGCTAGGTGAAGGACGGCTTTCACACACACTTATCTCTCAGAACTGAGCATGTGGAGAGACGTTCGTTCATCCAGCACCAAGGGAACGGGTTGCAGGAGAAACCCTTACTCTGGTTTCTCAGTCTGTTTCCTAGTGCCGGTTTGAAGTGCCTGCCGTTTTCACTGTAAAACCGAGTTGGAGCTTGTACCTCCCCATATATATGTATGGAGTGGAGTTGGCAACTGAAAAGAAACTTTGTGTTCCCTTCAAGCTAGGTGAAGGACGGCTTTCACACACACTTATCTCTCAGAACTGAGCATGTGGAGAGACGTTCGTTCATCCAGCACCAAGGGAACGGGTTGCAGGAGAAACCCTTACTCTGGTTTCTCAGTCTGTTTCCTAGTGCCGGTTTGAAGTGCCTGCCGTTTTCACTGTAAAACCGAGTTGGAGCTTGTACCTCCCCATATATATGTATGGAGTGGAGTTGGCAACTGAAAAGAAACTTTGTGTTCCCTTCAAGCTAGGTGAAGGACGGCTTTCACACACACTTATCTCTCAGAACTGAGCATGTGGAGAGACGTTCGTTCATCCAGCACCAAGGGAACGGGTTGCAGGAGAAACCCTTACTCTGGTTTCTCAGTCTGTTTCCTAGTGCCGGTTTGAAGTGCCTGCCGTTTTCACTGTAAAACCGAGTTGGAGCTTGTACCTCCCCATATATATGTATGGAGTGGAGTTGGCAACTGCAAAGAAACTTTGTGTTCCCTTCAAGCTAGGTGAAGGACGGCTTTCACACACACTTATCTCTCAGAACTGAGCATGTGGAGAGACGTTCGTTCATCCAGCACCAAGGGAACGGGTTGCAGGAGAAACCCTTACTCTGGTTTCTCAGTCTGTTTCCTAGTGCCGGTTTGAAGTGCCTGCCGTTTTCACTGTAAAACCGAGTTGGAGCTTGTACCTCCCCATATATATGTATGGAGTGGAGTTGGCAACTGAAAAGAAACTTTGTGTTCCCTTCAAGCTAGGTGAAGGACGGCTTTCACACACACTTATCTCTCAGAACTGAGCATGTGGAGAGACGTTCGTTCATCCAGCACCAAGGGAACGGGTTGCAGGAGAAACCCTTACTCTGGTTTCTCAGTCTGTTTCCTAGTGCCGGTTTGAAGTGCCTGCCGTTTTCACTGTAAAACCGAGTTGGAGCTTGTACCTCCCCATATATATGTATGGAGTGGAGTTGGCAACTGAAAAGAAACTTTGTGTTCCCTTCAAGCTAGGTGAAGGACGGCTTTCACACACACTTATCTCTCAGAACTGAGCATGTGGAGAGACGTTCGTTCATCCAGCACCAAGGGAACGGGTTGCAGGAGAAACCCTTACTCTGCTTTCTCAGTCTGTTTCCTAGTGCCGGTTTGAAGTGCCTGCCGTTTTCACTGTAAAACCGAGTTGGAGCTTGTACCTCCCCATATATATGTATGGAGTGGAGTTGGCAACTGAAAAGAAACTTTGTGTTCCCTTCAAGCTAGGTGAAGGACGGCTTTCACACACAATTATCTCTCAGAACTGAGCATGTGGAGAGACGTTCGTTCATCCAGCACCAAGGGAACGGGTTGCAGGAGAAACCCTTACTCTGGTTTCTCAGTCTGTTTCCTAGTGCCGGTTTGAAGTGCCTGCCGTTTTCACTGTAAAACCGAGTTGGAGCATGTACCTCCCCATATATATGTATGGAGTGGAGTTGGCAACTGAAAAGAAACTTTGTGTTCCCTTCAAGCTAGGTGAAGGACGGCTTTCACACACACTTATCTCTCAGAACTGAGCATGTGGAGAGACGTTCGTTCATCCAGCACCAAGGGAACGGGTTGCAGGAGAAACCCTTACTCTGGTTTCTCAGTCTGTTTCCTAGTGCCGGTTTGAAGTGCCTGCCGTTTTCACTGTAAAACCGAGTTGGAGCTTGTACCTCCCCATATATATGTATGGAGTGGAGTTGGCAACTGAAAAGAAACTTTGTGTTCCCTTCAAGCTAGGTGAAGGACGGCTTTCACACACACTTATCTCTCAGAACTGAGCATGTGAAGAGACGTTCGTTCATCCAGCACCAAGGGAACGGGTTGCAGGAGAAACCCTTACTCTGGTTTCTCAGTCTGTTTCCTAGTGCCGGTTTGAAGTGCCTGCCGTTTTCACTGTAAAACCGAGTTGGAGCTTGTACCTCCCCATATATATGTATGGAGTGGAGTTGGCAATTGAAAAGAAACTTTGTGTTCCCTTCAAGCTAGGTGAAGGACGGCTTTCACACACACTTATCTCTCAGAACTGAGCATGTGGAGAGACGTTCGTTCATCCAGCACCAAGGGAACGGGTTGCAGGAGAAACCCTTACTCTGGTTTCTCAGTCTGTTTCCTAGTGCCGGTTTGAAGTGCCTGCCGTTTTCACTGTAAAACCGAGTTGGAGCTTGTACCTCCCCATATATATGTATGGAGTGGAGTTGGCAACTGAAAAGAAACTTTGTGTTCCCTTCAAGCTAGGTGAAGGACGGCTTTCACACACACTTATCTCTCAGAACTGAGCATGTGGAGAGACGTTCGTTCATCCAGCACCAAGGGAACGGGTTGCAGGAGAAACCCTTACTCTGGTTTCTCAGTCTGTTTCCTAGTGCCGGTTTGAAGTGCCTGCCGTTTTCACTGTAAAACCGAGTTGGAGCTTGTACCTCCCCATATATATGTATGGAGTGGAGTTGGCAACTGAAAAGAAACTTTGTGTTCCCTTCAAGCTAGGTGAAGGACGGCTTTCACACACACTTATCTCTCAGAACTGAGCATGTGGAGAGACGTTCGTTCATCCAGCACCAAGGGAACGGGTTGCAGGAGAAACCCTTACTCTGCTTTCTCAGTCTGTTTCCTAGTGCCGGTTTGAAGTGCCTGCCGTTTTCACTGTAAAACCGAGTTGGAGCTTGTACCTCCCCATATATATGTATGGAGTGGAGTTGGCAACTGAAAAGAAACTTTGTGTTCCCTTCAAGCTAGGTGAAGGACGGCTTTCACACACACTTATCTCTCAGAACTGAGCATGTGGAGAGACGTTCGTTCATCCAGCACCAAGGGAACGGGTTGCAGGAGAAACCCTTACTCTGGTTTCTCAGTCTGTTTCCTAGTGCCGGTTTGAAGTGCCTGCCGTTTTCACTGTAAAACCGAGTTGGAGCTTGTACCTCCCCATATATATGTATGGAGTGGAGTTGGCAACTGAAAAGAAACTTTGTGTTCCCTTCAAGCTAGGTGAAGGACGGCTTTCACACACACTTATCTCTCAGAACTGAGCATGTGGAGAGACGTTCGTTCATCCAGCACCAAGGGAACGGGTTGCAGGAGAAACCCTTACTCTGGTTTCTCAGTCTGTTTCCTAGTGCCGGTTTGAAGTGCCTGCCGTTTTCACTGTAAAACCGAGTTGGAGCTTGTACCTCCCCATATATATGTATGGAGTGGAGTTGGCAACTGAAAAGAAACTTTGTGTTCCCTTCAAGCTAGGTGAAGGACGGCTTTCACACACACTTATCTCTCAGAACTGAGCATGTGGAGAGACGTTCGTTCATCCAGCACCAAGGGAACGGGTTGCAGGAGAAACCCTTACTCTGGTTTCTCAGTCTGTTTCCTAGTGCCGGTTTGAAGTGCCTGCCGTTTTCACTGTAAAACCGAGTTGGAGCATGTACCTCCCCATATATATGTATGGAGTGGAGTTGGCAACTGAAAAGAAACTTTGTGTTCCCTTCAAGCTAGGTGAAGGACGGCTTTCACACACACTTATCTCTCAGAACTGAGCATGTGGAGAGACGTTCGTTCATCCAGCACCAAGGGAACGGGTTGCAGGAGAAACCCTTACTCTGGTTTCTCAGTCTGTTTCCTAGTGCCGGTTTGAAGTGCCTGCCGTTTTCACTGTAAAACCGAGTTGGAGCTTGTACCTCCCCATATATATGTATGGAGTGGAGTTGGCAACTGAAAAGAAACTTTGTGTTCCCTTCAAGCTAGGTGAAGGACGGCTTTCACACACACTTATCTCTCAGAACTGAGCATGTGGAGAGACGTTCGTTCATCCAGCACCAAGGGAACGGGTTGCAGGAGAAACCCTTACTCTGGTTTCTCAGTCTGTTTCCTAGTGCCGGTTTGAAGTGCCTGCCGTTTTCACTGTAAAACCGAGTTGGAGCTTGTACCTCCCCATATATATGTATGGAGTGGAGTTGGCAACTGAAAAGAAACTTTGTGTTCCCTTCAAGCTAGGTGAAGGACGGCTTTCACACACACTTATCTCTCAGAACTGAGCATGTGGAGAGACGTTCGTTCATCCAGCATAAAGGGAACGGGTTGCAGGAGAAACCCTTACTCTGGTTTCTCAGTCTGTTTCCTAGTGCCGGTTTGAAGTGCCTGCCGTTTTCACTGTAAAACCGAGTTGGAGCTTGTACCTCCCCATATATATGTATGGAGTGGAGTTGGCAACTGAAAAGAAACTTTGTGTTCCCTTCAAGCTAGGTGAAGGACGGCTTTCACACACACTTATCTCTCAGAACTGAGCATGTGGAGAGACGTTCGTTCATCCAGCACCAAGGGAACGGGTTGCAGGAGAAACCCTTACTCTGGTTTCTCAGTCTGTTTCCTAGTGCCGGTTTGAAGTGCCTGCCGTTTTCACTGTAAAACCGAGTTGGAGCTTGTACCTCCCCATATATATGTATGGAGTGGAGTTGGCAACTGAAAAGAAACTTTGTGTTCCCTTCAAGCTAGGTGAAGGACGGCTTTCACACACACTTATCTCTCAGAACTGAGCATGTGGAGAGACGTTCGTTCATCCAGCACCAAGGGAACGGGTTGCAGGAGAAACCCTTACTCTGGTTTCTCAGTCTGTTTCCTAGTGCCGGTTTGAAGTGCCTGCCGTTTTCACTGTAAAACCGAGTTGGAGCATGTACCTCCCCATATATATGTATGGAGTGGAGTTGGCAACTGAAAAGAAACTTTGTGTTCCCTTCAAGCTAGGTGAAGGACGGCTTTCACACACACTTATCTCTCAGAACTGAGCATGTGGAGAGACGTTCGTTCATCCAGCACCAAGGGAACGGGTTGCAGGAGAAACCCTTACTCTGGTTTCTCAGTCTGTTTCCTAGTGCCGGTTTGAAGTGCCTGCCGTTTTCACTGTAAAACCGAGTTGGAGCTTGTACCTCCCCATATATATGTATGGAGTGGAGTTGGCAACTGAAAAGAAACTTTGTGTTCCCTTCAAGCTAGGTGAAGGACGGCTTTCACACACACTTATCTCTCAGAACTGAGCATGTGGAGAGACGTTCGTTCATCCAGCACCAAGGGAACGGGTTGCAGGAGAAACCCTTACTCTGGTTTCTCAGTCTGTTTCCTAGTGCCGGTTTGAAGTGCCTGCCGTTTTCACTGTAAAACCGAGTTGGAGCTTGTACCTCCCCATATATATGTATGGAGTGGAGTTGGCAACTGAAAAGAAACTTTGTGTTCCCTTCAAGCTAGGTGAAGGACGGCTTTCACACACACTTATCTCTCAGAACTGAGCATGTGGAGAGACGTTCGTTCATCCAGCACCAAGGGAACGGGTTGCAGGAGAAACCCTTACTCTGGTTTCTCAGTCTGTTTCCTAGTGCCGGTTTGAAGTGCCTGCCGTTTTCACTGTAAAACCGAGTTGGAGCTTGTACCTCCCCATATATATGTATGGAGTGGAGTTGGCAACTGAAAAGAAACTTTGTGTTCCCTTCAAGCTAGGTGAAGGACGGCTTTCACACACACTTATCTCTCAGAACTGAGCATGTGGAGAGACGTTCGTTCATCCAGCACCAAGGGAACGGGTTGCAGGAGAAACCCTTACTCTGGTTTCTCAGTCTGTTTCCTAGTGCCGGTTTGAAGTGCCTGCCGTTTTCACTGTAAAACCGAGTTGGAGCTTGTACCTCCCCATATATATGTATGGAGTGGAGTTGGCAACTGAAAAGAAACTTTGTGTTCCCTTCAAGCTAGGTGAAGGACGGCTTTCACACACACTTATCTCTCAGAACTGAGCATGTGGAGAGACGTTCGTTCATCCAGCACCAAGGGAACGGTTTGCAGGAGAAACCCTTACTCTGGTTTCTCAGTCTGTTTCCTAGTGCCGGTTTGAAGTGCCTGCCTTTTTCACTGTAAAACCGAGTTGGAGCATGTACCTCCCCATATATATGTATGGAGTGGAGTTGGCAACTGAAAAGAAACTTTGTGTTCCCTTCAAGCTAGGTGAAGGACGGCTTTCACACACACTTATCTCTCAGAACTGAGCATGTGGAGAGACGTTCGTTCATCCAGCACCAAGGGAACGGGTTGCAGGAGAAACCCTTACTCTGGTTTCTCAGTCTGTTTCCTAGTGCCGGTTTGAAGTGCCTGCCGTTTTCACTGTAAAACCGAGTTGGAGCTTGTACCTCCCCATATATATGTATGGAGTGGAGTTGGCAACTGAAAAGAAACTTTGTGTTCCCTTCAAGCTAGGTGAAGGACGGCTTTCACACACACTTATCTCTCAGAACTGAGCATGTGGAGAGACGTTCGTTCATCCAGCACCAAGGGAACGGGTTGCAGGAGAAACCCTTACTCTGGTTTCTCAGTCTGTTTCCTAGTGCCGGTTTGAAGTGCCTGCCGTTTTCACTGTAAAACCGAGTTGGAGCTTGTACCTCCCCATATATATGTATGGAGTGGAGTTGGCAACTGAAAAGAAACTTTGTGTTCCCTTCAAGCTAGGTGAAGGACGGCTTTCACACACACTTATCTCTCAGAACTGAGCATGTGGAGAGACGTTCGTTCATCCAGCACCAAGGGAACGGGTTGCAGGAGAAACCCTTACTCTGGTTTCTCAGTCTGTTTCCTAGAGCCGGTTTGAAGTGCCTGCCGTTTTCACTGAAAAACCGTGTTGGAGCTTGTACCTCCCCATATATATGTATGGAGTGGAGTTGGCAACTGAAATGAAACTTTGTGTTCCCTTCAAGCTAGGTGAAGGACGGCTTTCACACACACTTATCTCTCAGAACTGAGCATGTGGAGAGACGTTCGTTCATCCAGCACCAAGGGAACGGGTTGCAGGAGAAACCCTTACTCTGGTTTCTCAGTCTGTTTCCTAGTGCCGGTTTGAAGTGCCTGCCGTTTTCACTGTAAAACCGAGTTGGAGCTTGTACCTCCCCATATATATGTATGGAGTGGAGTTGGCAACTGAAAAGAAACTTTGTGTTCCCTTCAAGCTAGGTGAAGGACGGCTTTCACACACACTTATCTCTCAGAACTGAGCATGTGGAGAGACGTTCGTTCATCCAGCACCAAGGGAACGGGTTGCAGGAGAAACCCTTACTCTGGTTTCTCAGTCTGTTTCCTAGTGCCGGTTTGAAGTGCCTGCCGTTTTCACTGTAAAACCGAGTTGGAGCTTGTACCTCCCCATATATATGTATGGAGTGGAGTTGGCAACTGAAAAGAAACTTTGTGTTCCCTTCAAGCTAGGTGAAGGACGGCTTTCACACACACTTATCTCTCAGAACTGAGCATGTGGAGAGACGTTCGTTCATCCAGCACCAAGGGAACGGGTTGCAGGAGAAACCCTTACTCTGGTTTCTCAGTCTGTTTCCTAGTGCCGGTTTGAAGTGCCTGCCGTTTTCACTGTAAAACCGAGTTGGAGCTTGTACCTCCCCATATATATGTATGGAGTGGAGTTGGCAACTGAAAAGAAACTTTGTGTTCCCTTCAAGCTAGGTGAAGGACGGCTTTCACACACACTTATCTCTCAGAACTGAGCATGTGGAGAGACGTTCGTTCATCCAGCACCAAGGGAACGGGTTGCAGGAGAAACCCTTACTCTGGTTTCTCAGTCTGTTTCCTAGTGCCGGTTTGAAGTGCCTGCCGTTTTCACTGTAAAACCGAGTTGGAGCTTGTACCTCCCCATATATATGTATGGAGTGGAGTTGGCAACTGAAAAGAAACTTTGTGTTCCCTTCAAGCTAGGTGAAGGACGGCTTTCACACACACTTATCTCTCAGAACTGAGCATGTGGAGAGACGTTCGTTCATCCAGCACCAAGGGAACGGGTTGCAGGAGAAACCCTTACTCTGGTTTCTCAGTCTGTTTCCTAGTGCCGGTTTGAAGTGCCTGCCGTTTTCACTGTAAAACCGAGTTGGAGCTTGTACCTCCCCATATATATGTATGGAGTGGAGTTGGCAACTGAAAAGAAACTTTGTGTTCCCTTCAAGCTAGGTGAAGGACGGCTTTCACACACACTTATCTCTCAGAACTGAGCATGTGGAGAGACGTTCGTTCATCCAGCACCAAGGGAACGGTTTGCAGGAGAAACCCTTACTCTGGTTTCTCAGTCTGTTTCCTAGTGCCGGTTTGAAGTGCCTGCCTTTTTCACTGTAAAACCGAGTTGGAGCATGTACCTCCCCATATATATGTATGGAGTGGAGTTGGCAACTGAAAAGAAACTTTGTGTTCCCTTCAAGCTAGGTGAAGGACGGCTTTCACACACACTTATCTCTCAGAACTGAGCATGTGGAGAGACGTTCGTTCATCCAGCACCAAGGGAACGGGTTGCAGGAGAAACCCTTACTCTGGTTTCTCAGTCTGTTTCCTAGTGCCGGTTTGAAGTGCCTGCCGTTTTCACTGTAAAACCGAGTTGGAGCTTGTACCTCCCCATATATATGTATGGAGTGGAGTTGGCAACTGAAAAGAAACTTTGTGTTCCCTTCAAGCTAGGTGAAGGACGGCTTTCACACACACTTATCTCTCAGAACTGAGCATGTGGAGAGACGTTCGTTCATCCAGCACCAAGGGAACGGGTTGCAGGAGAAACCCTTACTCTGGTTTCTCAGTCTGTTTCCTAGTGCCGGTTTGAAGTGCCTGCCGTTTTCACTGTAAAACCGAGTTGGAGCTTGTACCTCCCCATATATATGTATGGAGTGGAGTTGGCAACTGAAAAGAAACTTTGTGTTCCCTTCAAGCTAGGTGAAGGACGGCTTTCACACACACTTATCTCTCAGAACTGAGCATGTGGAGAGACGTTCGTTCATCCAGCACCAAGGGAACGGGTTGCAGGAGAAACCCTTACTCTGGTTTCTCAGTCTGTTTCCTAGTGCCGGTTTGAAGTGCCTGCCGTTTTCACTGTAAAACCGAGTTGGAGCTTGTACCTCCCCATATATATGTATGGAGTGGAATTGGCAACTGAAAAGAAACTTTGTGTTCCCTTCAAGCTAGGTGAAGGACGGCTTTCACACACACTTATCTCTCAGAACTGAGCATGTGGAGAGACGTTCGTTCATCCAGCACCAAGGGAACGGGTTGCAGGAGAAACCCTTACTCTGGTTTCTCAGTCTGTTTCCTAGTGCCGGTTTGAAGTGCCTGCCGTTTTCACTGTAAAACCGAGTTGGAGCTTGTACCTCCCCATATATATGTATGGAGTGGAGTTGGCAACTGAAAAGAAACTTTGTGTTCCCTTCAAGCTAGGTGAAGGACGGCTTTCACACACACTTATCTCTGAGAACTGAGCATGTGGAGAGACGTTCGTTCATCCAGCACCAAGGGAACGGGTTGCAGGAGAAACCCTTACTCTGCTTTCTCAGTCTGTTTCCTAGAGCCGGTTTGAAGTGCCTGCCGTTTTCACTGTAAAACCGAGTTGGAGCTTGTACCTCCCCATATATATGTATGGAGTGGAGTTGGCAACTGAAAAGAAACTTTGTGTTCCCTTCAAGCTAGGTGAAGGACGGCTTTCACACACACTTATCTCTCAGAACTGAGCATGTGGAGAGACGTTCGTTCATCCAGCACCAAGGGAACGGGTTGCAGGAGAAACCCTTACTCTGGTTTCTCAGTCTGTTTCCTAGTGCCGGTTTGAAGTGCCTGCCGTTTTCACTGTAAAACCGAGTTGGAGCTTGTACCTCCCCATATATATGTATGGAGTGGAGTTGGCAACTGAAAAGAAACTTTGTGTTCCCTTCAAGCTAGGTGAAGGACGGCTTTCACACACACTTATCTCTCAGAACTGAGCATGTGGAGAGACGTTCGTTCATCCAGCACCAAGGGAACGGGTTGCAGGAGAAACCCTTACTCTGGTTTCTCAGTCTGTTTCCTAGTGCCGGTTTGAAGTGCCTGCCGTTTTCACTGTAAAACCGAGTTGGAGCTTGTACCTCCCCATATATATGTATGGAGTGGAGTTGGCAACTGAAAAGAAACTTTGTGTTCCCTTCAAGCTAGGTGAAGGACGGCTTTCACACACACTTATCTCTCAGAACTGAGCATGTGGAGAGACGTTCGTTCATCCAGCACCAAGGGAACGGGTTGCAGGAGAAACCCTTACTCTGGTTTCTCAGTCTGTTTCCTAGTGCCGGTTTGAAGTGCCTGCCGTTTTCACTGTAAAACCGAGTTGGAGCTTGTACCTCCCCATATATATGTATGGAGTGGAGTTGGCAACTGAAAAGAAACTTTGTGTTCCCTTCAAGCTAGGTGAAGGACGGCTTTCACACACACTTATCTCTCAGAACTGAGCATGTGGAGAGACGTTCGTTCATCCAGCACCAAGGGAACGGGTTGCAGGAGAAACCCTTACTCTGGTTTCTCAGTCTGTTTCCTAGTGCCGGTTTGAAGTGCCTGCCGTTTTCACTGTAAAACCGAGTTGGAGCATGTACCTCCCCATATATATGTATGGAGTGGAGTTGGCAACTGAAAAGAAACTTTGTGTTCCCTTCAAGCTAGTTGAAGGTCGGCTTTCACACACACTTATCTCTCAGAACTGAGCATGTGGAGAGACGTTCGTTCATCCAGCACCAAGGGAACGGGTTGCAGGAGAAACCCTTACTCTGGTTTCTCAGTCTGTTTCCTAGTGCCGGTTTGAAGTGCCTGCCGTTTTCACTGTAAAACCGAGTTGGAGCTTGTACCTCCCCATA
The DNA here is from genome assembly GCF_048564905.1 of Vicugna pacos. NCBI lineage: Eukaryota > Metazoa > Chordata > Mammalia > Artiodactyla > Camelidae > Vicugna > Vicugna pacos. The sequence goes on along the minus strand of NC_132995.1, from coordinate 23,267,128 downwards.
TATATGTATGGAGTGGAGTTGGCAACTGAAAAGAAACTTTGTGTTCCCTTCAAGCTAGGTGAAGGACGGCTTTCACACACACTTATCTCTCAGAACTGAGCATGTGGAGAGACGTTCGTTCATCCAGCACCAAGGGAACGGGTTGCAGGAGAAACCCTTACTCTGGTTTCTCAGTCTGTTTCCTAGTGCCGGTTTGAAGTGCCTGCCGTTTTCACTGTAAAACCGAGTTGGAGCTTGTACCTCCCCATATATATGTATGGAGTGGAGTTGGCAACTGAAAAGAAACTTTGTGTTCCCTTCAAGCTAGGTGAAGGACGGCTTTCACACACACTTATCTCTCAGAACTGAGCATGTGGAGAGACGTTCGTTCATCCAGCACCAAGGGAACGGGTTGCAGGAGAAACCCTTACTCTGGTTTCTCAGTCTGTTTCCTAGTGCCGGTTTGAAGTGCCTGCCGTTTTCACTGTAAAACCGAGTTGGAGCTTGTACCTCCCCATATATATGTATGGAGTGGAGTTGGCAACTGAAAAGAAACTTTGTGTTCCCTTCAAGCTAGGTGAAGGACGGCTTTCACACACACTTATCTCTCAGAACTGAGCATGTGGAGAGACGTTCGTTCATCCAGCACCAAGGGAACGGTTTGCAGTAGAAACCCTTACTCTGGTTTCTCAGTCTGTTTCCTAGTGCCGGTTTGAAGTGCCTGCCTTTTTCACTGTAAAACCGAGTTGGAGCATGTACCTCCCCATATATATGTATGGAGTGTAGTTGGCAACTGAAAAGAAACTTTGTGTTCCCTTCAAGCTAGGTGAAGGACGGCTTTCACACACACTTATCTCTCAGAACTGAGCATGTGGAGAGACGTTCGTTCATCCAGCACCAAGGGAACGGGTTGCAGGAGAAACCCTTACTCTGGTTTCTCAGTCTGTTTCCTAGTGCCGGTTTGAAGTGCCTGCCGTTTTCACTGTAAAACCGAGTTGGAGCTTGTACCTCCCCATATATATGTATGGAGTGGAGTTGGCAACTGAAAAGAAACTTTGTGTTCCCTTCAAGCTAGGTGAAGGACGGCTTTCACACACACTTATCTCTCAGAACTGAGCATGTGGAGAGACGTTCGTTCATCCAGCACCAAGGGAACGGGTTGCAGGAGAAACCCTTACTCTGGTTTCTCAGTCTGTTTCCTAGTGCCGGTTTGAAGTGCCTGCCGTTTTCACTGTAAAACCGAGTTGGAGCTTGTACCTCCCCATATATATGTATGGAGTGGAGTTGGCAACTGAAAAGAAACTTTGTGTTCCCTTCAAGCTAGGTGAAGGACGGCTTTCACACACACTTATCTCTCAGAACTGAGCATGTGGAGAGACGTTCGTTCATCCAGCACCAAGGGAACGGGTTGCAGGAGAAACCCTTACTCTGGTTTCTCAGTCTGTTTCCTAGTGCCGGTTTGAAGTGCCTGCCGTTTTCACTGTAAAACCGAGTTGGAGCTTGTACCTCCCCATATATATGTATGGAGTGGAGTTGGCAACTGAAAAGAAACTTTGTGTTCCCTTCAAGCTAGGTGAAGGACGGCTTTCACACACACTTATCTCTCAGAACTGAGCATGTGGAGAGACGTTCGTTCATCCAGCACCAAGGGAACGGGTTGCAGGAGAAACCCTTACTCTGGTTTCTCAGTCTGTTTCCTAGTGCCGGTTTGAAGTGCCTGCCGTTTTCACTGTAAAACCGAGTTGGAGCTTGTACCTCCCCATATATATGTATGGAGTGGAGTTGGCAACTGAAAAGAAACTTTGTGTTCCCTTCAAGCTAGGTGAAGGACGGCTTTCACACACACTTATCTCTCAGAACTGAGCATGTGGAGAGACGTTCGTTCATCCAGCACCAAGGGAACGGGTTGCAGGAGAAACCCTTACTCTGGTTTCTCAGTCTGTTTCCTAGTGCCGGTTTGAAGTGCCTGCCGTTTTCACTGTAAAACCGAGTTGGAGCTTGTACCTCCCCATATATATGTATGGAGTGGAATTGGCAACTGAAAAGAAACTTTGTGTTCCCTTCAAGCTAGGTGAAGGACGGCTTTCACACACACTTATCTCTCAGAACTGAGCATGTGGAGAGACGTTCGTTCATCCAGCACCAAGGGAACGGGTTGCAGGAGAAACCCTTACTCTGGTTTCTCAGTCTGTTTCCTAGTGCCGGTTTGAAGTGCCTGCCGTTTTCACTGTAAAACCGAGTTGGAGCTTGTACCTCCCCATATATATGTATGGAGTGGAGTTGGCAACTGAAAAGAAACTTTGTGTTCCCTTCAAGCTAGGTGAAGGACGGCTTTCACACACACTTATCTCTGAGAACTGAGCATGTGGAGAGACGTTCGTTCATCCAGCACCAAGGGAACGGGTTGCAGGAGAAACCCTTACTCTGCTTTCTCAGTCTGTTTCCTAGAGCCGGTTTGAAGTGCCTTCCGTTTTCACTGTAAAACCGTGTTGGAGCTTGTACCTCCCCATATATATGTATGGAGTGGAGTTGGCAACTGAAAAGAAACTTTGTGTTCCCTTCAAGCTAGGTGAAGGACGGCTTTCACACACACTTATCTCTCAGAACTGAGCATGTGGAGAGACGTTCGTTCATCCAGCACCAAGGGAACGGGTTGCAGGAGAAACCCTTACTCTGGTTTCTCAGTCTGTTTCCTAGTGCCGGTTTGAAGTGCCTGCCGTTTTCACTGTAAAACCGAGTTGGAGCTTGTACCTCCCCATATATATGTATGGAGTGGAGTTGGCAACTGAAAAGAAACTTTGTGTTCCCTTCAAGCTAGGTGAAGGACGGCTTTCACACACACTTATCTCTCAGAACTGAGCATGTGGAGAGACGTTCGTTCATCCAGCACCAAGGGAACGGGTTGCAGGAGAAACCCTTACTCTGGTTTCTCAGTCTGTTTCCTAGTGCCGGTTTGAAGTGCCTGCCGTTTTCACTGTAAAACCGAGTTGGAGCTTGTACCTCCCCATATATATGTATGGAGTGGAGTTGGCAACTGAAAAGAAACTTTGTGTTCCCTTCAAGCTAGGTGAAGGACGGCTTTCACACACACTTATCTCTCAGAACTGAGCATGTGGAGAGACGTTCGTTCATCCAGCACCAAGGGAACGGGTTGCAGGAGAAACCCTTACTCTGGTTTCTCAGTCTGTTTCCTAGTGCCGGTTTGAAGTGCCTGCCGTTTTCACTGTAAAACCGAGTTGGAGCTTGTACCTCCCCATATATATGTATGGAGTGGAGTTGGCAACTGAAAAGAAACTTTGTGTTCCCTTCAAGCTAGGTGAAGGACGGCTTTCACACACACTTATCTCTCAGAACTGAGCATGTGGAGAGACGTTCGTTCATCCAGCACCAAGGGAACGGGTTGCAGGAGAAACCCTTACTCTGGTTTCTCAGTCTGTTTCCTAGTGCCGGTTTGAAGTGCCTGCCTTTTTCACTGTAAAACCGAGTTGGAGCATGTACCTCCCCATATATATGTATGGAGTGCAGTTGGCAACTGAAAAGAAACTTTGTGTTCCCTTCAAGCTAGTTGAAGGTCGGCTTTCACACACACTTATCTCTCAGAACTGAGCATGTGGAGAGACGTTCGTTCATCCAGCACCAAGGGAACGGGTTGCAGGAGAAACCCTTACTCTGGTTTCTCAGTCTGTTTCCTAGTGCCGGTTTGAAGTGCCTGCCGTTTTCACTGTAAAACCGAGTTGGAGCTTGTACCTCCCCATATATATGTATGGAGTGGAGTTGGCAACTGAAAAGAAACTTTGTGTTCCCTTCAAGCTAGGTGAAGGACGGCTTTCACACACACTTATCTCTCAGAACTGAGCATGTGGAGAGACGTTCGTTCATCCAGCACCAAGGGAACGGGTTGCAGGAGAAACCCTTACTCTGGTTTCTCAGTCTGTTTCCTAGTGCCGGTTTGAAGTGCCTGCCGTTTTCACTGTAAAACCGAGTTGGAGCTTGTACCTCCCCATATATATGTATGGAGTGGAGTTGGCAACTGAAAAGAAACTTTGTGTTCCCTTCAAGCTAGGTGAAGGACGGCTTTCACACACACTTATCTCTCAGAACTGAGCATGTGGAGAGACGTTCGTTCATCCAGCACCAAGGGAACGGGTTGCAGGAGAAACCCTTACTCTGGTTTCTCAGTCTGTTTCCTAGTGCCGGTTTGAAGTGCCTGCCGTTTTCACTGTAAAACCGAGTTGGAGCTTGTACCTCCCCATATATATGTATGGAGTGGAGTTGGCAACTGAAAAGAAACTTTGTGTTCCCTTCAAGCTAGGTGAAGGACGGCTTTCACACACACTTATCTCTCAGAACTGAGCATGTGGAGAGACGTTCGTTCATCCAGCACCAAGGGAACGGGTTGCAGGAGAAACCCTTACTCTGGTTTCTCAGTCTGTTTCCTAGTGCCGGTTTGAAGTGCCTGCCGTTTTCACTGTAAAACCGAGTTGGAGCTTGTACCTCCCCATATATATGTATGGAGTGGAGTTGGCAACTGAAAAGAAACTTTGTGTTCCCTTCAAGCTAGGTGAAGGACGGCTTTCACACACACTTATCTCTCAGAACTGAGCATGTGGAGAGACGTTCGTTCATCCAGCACCAAGGGAACGGGTTGCAGGAGAAACCCTTACTCTGGTTTCTCAGTCTGTTTCCTAGTGCCGGTTTGAAGTGCCTGCCGTTTTCACTGTAAAACCGAGTTGGAGCTTGTACCTCCCCATATATATGTATGGAGTGGAGTTGGCAACTGAAAAGAAACTTTGTGTTCCCTTCAAGCTAGGTGAAGGACGGCTTTCACACACACTTATCTCTCAGAACTGAGCATGTGGAGAGACGTTCGTTCATCCAGCACCAAGGGAACGGGTTGCAGGAGAAACCCTTACTCTGGTTTCTCAGTCTGTTTCCTAGTGCCGGTTTGAAGTGCCTGCCGTTTTCACTGTAAAACCGAGTTGGAGCTTGTACCTCCCCATATATATGTATGGAGTGGAGTTGGCAACTGAAAAGAAACTTTGTGTTCCCTTCAAGCTAGGTGAAGGACGGCTTTCACACACACTTATCTCTCAGAACTGAGCATGTGGAGAGACGTTCGTTCATCCAGCACCAAGGGAACGGGTTGCAGGAGAAACCCTTACTCTGGTTTCTCAGTCTGTTTCCTAGTGCCGGTTTGAAGTGCCTGCCGTTTTCACTGTAAAACCGAGTTGGAGCTTGTACCTCCCCATATATATGTATGGAGTGGAATTGGCAACTGAAAAGAAACTTTGTGTTCCCTTCAAGCTAGGTGAAGGACGGCTTTCACACACACTTATCTCTCAGAACTGAGCATGTGGAGAGACGTTCGTTCATCCAGCACCAAGGGAACGGGTTGCAGGAGAAACCCTTACTCTGGTTTCTCAGTCTGTTTCCTAGTGCCGGTTTGAAGTGCCTGCCGTTTTCACTGTAAAACCGAGTTGGAGCTTGTACCTCCCCATATATATGTATGGAGTGGAGTTGGCAACTGAAAAGAAACTTTGTGTTCCCTTCAAGCTAGGTGAAGGACGGCTTTCACACACACTTATCTCTCAGAACTGAGCATGTGGAGAGACGTTCGTTCATCCAGCACCAAGGGAACGGGTTGCAGGAGAAACCCTTACTCTGCTTTCTCAGTCTGTTTCCTAGAGCCGGTTTGAAGTGCCTGCCGTTTTCACTGTAAAACCGTGTTGGAGCTTGTACCTCCCCATATATATGTATGGAGTGGAGTTGGCAACTGAAAAGAAACTTTGTGTTCCCTTCAAGCTAGGTGAAGGACGGCTTTCACACACACTTATCTCTCAGAACTGAGCATGTGGAGAGACGTTCGTTCATCCAGCACCAAGGGAACGGGTTGCAGGAGAAACCCTTACTCTGGTTTCTCAGTCTGTTTCCTAGTGCCGGTTTGAAGTGCCTGCCGTTTTCACTGTAAAACCGAGTTGGAGCTTGTACCTCCCCATATATATGTATGGAGTGGAGTTGGCAACTGAAAAGAAACTTTGTGTTCCCTTCAAGCTAGGTGAAGGACGGCTTTCACACACACTTATCTCTCAGAACTGAGCATGTGGAGAGACGTTCGTTCATCCAGCACCAAGGGAACGGGTTGCAGGAGAAACCCTTACTCTGGTTTCTCAGTCTGTTTCCTAGTGCCGGTTTGAAGTGCCTGCCGTTTTCACTGTAAAACCGAGTTGGAGCTTGTACCTCCCCATATATATGTATGGAGTGGAGTTGGCAACTGAAAAGAAACTTTGTGTTCCCTTCAAGCTAGGTGAAGGACGGCTTTCACACACACTTATCTCTCAGAACTGAGCATGTGGAGAGACGTTCGTTCATCCAGCACCAAGGGAACGGGTTGCAGGAGAAACCCTTACTCTGGTTTCTCAGTCTGTTTCCTAGTGCCGGTTTGAAGTGCCTGCCGTTTTCACTGTAAAACCGAGTTGGAGCTTGTACCTCCCCATATATATGTATGGAGTGGAGTTGGCAACTGAAAAGAAACTTTGTGTTCCCTTCAAGCTAGGTGAAGGACGGCTTTCACACACACTTATCTCTCAGAACTGAGCATGTGGAGAGACGTTCGTTCATCCAGCACCAAGGGAACGGTTTGCAGGAGAAACCCTTACTCTGGTTTCTCAGTCTGTTTCCTAGTGCCGGTTTGAAGTGCCTGCCTTTTTCACTGTAAAACCGAGTTGGAGCATGTACCTCCCCATATATATGTATGGAGTGCAGTTGGCAACTGAAAAGAAACTTTGTGTTCCCTTCAAGCTAGTTGAAGGTCGGCTTTCACACACACTTATCTCTCAGAACTGAGCATGTGGAGAGACGTTCGTTCATCTAGCACCAAGGGAACGGGTTGCAGGAGAAACCCTTACTCTGGTTTCTCAGTCTGTTTCCTAGTGCCGGTTTGAAGTGCCTGCCGTTTTCACTGTAAAACCGAGTTGGAGCTTGTACCTCCCCATATATATGTATGGAGTGGAGTTGGCAACTGAAAAGAAACTTTGTGTTCCCTTCAAGCTAGGTGAAGGACGGCTTTCACACACACTTATCTCTCAGAACTGAGCATGTGGAGAGACGTTCGTTCATCCAGCACCAAGGGAACGGGTTGCAGGAGAAACCCTTACTCTGGTTTCTCAGTCTGTTTCCTAGTGCCGGTTTGAAGTGCCTGCCGTTTTCACTGTAAAACCGAGTTGGAGCTTGTACCTCCCCATATATATGTATGGAGTGGAGTTGGCAACTGAAAAGAAACTTTGTGTTCCCTTCAAGCTAGGTGAAGGACGGCTTTCACACACACTTATCTCTCAGAACTGAGCATGTGGAGAGACGTTCGTTCATCCAGCACCAAGGGAACGGGTTGCAGGAGAAACCCTTACTCTGGTTTCTCAGTCTGTTTCCTAGTGCCGGTTTGAAGTGCCTGCCGTTTTCACTGTAAAACCGAGTTGGAGCATGTACCTCCCCATATATATGTATGGAGTGGAGTTGGCAACTGAAAAGAAACTTTGTGTTCCCTTCAAGCTAGGTGAAGGACGGCTTTCACACACACTTATCTCTCAGAACTGAGCATGTGGAGAGACGTTCGTTCATCCAGCACCAAGGGAACGGGTTGCAGGAGAAACCCTTACTCTGGTTTCTCAGTCTGTTTCCTAGTGCCGGTTTGAAGTGCCTGCCGTTTTCACTGTAAAACCGAGTTGGAGCTTGTACCTCCCCATATATATGTATGGAGTGGAGTTGGCAACTGAAAAGAAACTTTGTGTTCCCTTCAAGCTAGGTGAAGGACGGCTTTCACACACACTTATCTCTCAGAACTGAGCATGTGGAGAGACGTTCGTTCATCCAGCACCAAGGGAACGGGTTGCAGGAGAAACCCTTACTCTGGTTTCTCAGTCTGTTTCCTAGTGCCGGTTTGAAGTGCCTGCCGTTTTCACTGTAAAACCGAGTTGGAGCTTGTACCTCCCCATATATATGTATGGAGTGGAGTTGGCAACTGAAAAGAAACTTTGTGTTCCCTTCAAGCTAGGTGAAGGACGGCTTTCACACACACTTATCTCTCAGAACTGAGCATGTGGAGAGACGTTCGTTCATCCAGCACCAAGGGAACGGGTTGCAGGAGAAACCCTTACTCTGGTTTCTCAGTCTGTTTCCTAGTGCCGGTTTGAAGTGCCTGCCGTTTTCACTGTAAAACCGAGTTGGAGCTTGTACCTCCCCATATATATGTATGGAGTGGAATTGGCAACTGAAAAGAAACTTTGTGTTCCCTTCAAGCTAGGTGAAGGACGGCTTTCACACACACTTATCTCTCAGAACTGAGCATGTGGAGAGACGTTCGTTCATCCAGCACCAAGGGAACGGGTTGCAGGAGAAACCCTTACTCTGGTTTCTCAGTCTGTTTCCTAGTGCCGGTTTGAAGTGCCTGCCGTTTTCACTGTAAAACCGAGTTGGAGCTTGTACCTCCCCATATATATGTATGGAGTGGAGTTGGCAACTGAAAAGAAACTTTGTGTTCCCTTCAAGCTAGGTGAAGGACGGCTTTCACACACACTTATCTCTGAGAACTGAGCATGTGGAGAGACGTTCGTTCATCCAGCACCAAGGGAACGGGTTGCAGGAGAAACCCTTACTCTGCTTTCTCAGTCTGTTTCCTAGAGCCGGTTTGAAGTGCCTGCCGTTTTCACTGTAAAACCGTGTTGGAGCTTGTACCTCCCCATAGATATGTATGGAGTGGAGTTGGCAACTGAAAAGAAACTTTGTGTTCCCTTCAAGCTAGGTGAAGGACGGCTTTCACACACACTTATCTCTCAGAACTGAGCATGTGGAGAGACGTTCGTTCATCCAGCACCAAGGGAACGGGTTGCAGGAGAAACCCTTACTCTGGTTTCTCAGTCTGTTTCCTAGTGCCGGTTTGAAGTGCCTGCCGTTTTCACTGTAAAACCGAGTTGGAGCTTGTACCTCCCCATATATATGTATGGAGTGGAGTTGGCAACTGAAAAGAAACTTTGTGTTCCCTTCAAGCTAGGTGAAGGACGGCTTTCACACACACTTATCTCTCAGAACTGAGCATGTGGAGAGACGTTCGTTCATCCAGCACCAAGGGAACGGGTTGCAGGAGAAACCCTTACTCTGGTTTCTCAGTCTGTTTCCTAGTGCCGGTTTGAAGTGCCTGCCGTTTTCACTGTAAAACCGAGTTGGAGCTTGTACCTCCCCATATATATGTATGGAGTGGAGTTGGCAACTGAAAAGAAACTTTGTGTTCCCTTCAAGCTAGGTGAAGGACGGCTTTCACACACACTTATCTCTCAGAACTGAGCATGTGGAGAGACGTTCGTTCATCCAGCACCAAGGGAACGGGTTGCAGGAGAAACCCTTACTCTGGTTTCTCAGTCTGTTTCCTAGTGCCGGTTTGAAGTGCCTGCCGTTTTCACTGTAAAACCGAGTTGGAGCTTGTACCTCCCCATATATATGTATGGAGTGGAGTTGGCAACTGAAAAGAAACTTTGTGTTCCCTTCAAGCTAGGTGAAGGACGGCTTTCACACACACTTATCTCTCAGAACTGAGCATGTGGAGAGACGTTCGTTCATCCAGCACCAAGGGAACGGTTTGCAGGAGAAACCCTTACTCTGGTTTCTCAGTCTGTTTCCTAGTGCCGGTTTGAAGTGCCTGCCTTTTTCACTGTAAAACCGAGTTGGAGCATGTACCTCCCCATATATATGTATGGAGTGCAGTTGGCAACTGAAAAGAAACTTTGTGTTCCCTTCAAGCTAGTTGAAGGTCGGCTTTCACACACACTTATCTCTCAGAACTGAGCATGTGGAGAGACGTTCGTTCATCTAGCACCAAGGGAACGGGTTGCAGGAGAAACCCTTACTCTGGTTTCTCAGTCTGTTTCCTAGTGCCGGTTTGAAGTGCCTGCCGTTTTCACTGTAAAACCGAGTTGGAACTTGTACCTCCCCATATATATGTATGGAGTGGAGTTGGCAACTGAAAAGAAACTTTGTGTTCCCTTCAAGCTAGGTGAAGGACGGCTTTCACACACACTTATCTCTCAGAACTGAGCATGTGGAGAGACGTTCGTTCATCCAGCACCAAGGGAACGGGTTGCAGGAGAAACCCTTACTCTGGTTTCTCAGTCTTTTTCCTAGTGCCGGTTTGAAGTGCCTGCCGTTTTCACTGTAAAACCGAGTTGGAGCTTGTACCTCCCCATATATATGTATGGAGTGGAGTTGGCAACTGAAAAGAAACTTTGTGTTCCCTTCAAGCTAGGTGAAGGACGGCTTTCACACACACTTATCTCTCAGAACTGAGCATGTGGAGAGACGTTCGTTCATCCAGCACCAAGGGAACGGGTTGCAGGAGAAACCCTTACTCTGGTTTCTCAGTCTGTTTCCTAGTGCCGGTTTGAAGTGCCTGCCGTTTTCACTGTAAAACCGAGTTGGAGCTTGTACCTCCCCATATATATGTATGGAGTGGAGTTGGCAACTGAAAAGAAACTTTGTGTTCCCTTCAAGCTAGGTGAAGGACGGCTTTCACACACACTTACCTCTCAGAACTGAGCATGTGGAGAGGCGTTCGTTCATCCAGCACCAAGGGAACGGGTTGCAGGAGAAACCCTTACTCTGGTTTCTCAGTCTGTTTCCTAGTGCCGGTTTGAAGTGCCTGCCGTTTTCACTGTAAAACCGAGTTGGAGCTTGTACCTCCCCATATATATGTATGGAGTGGAGTTGGCAACTGAAAAGAAACTTTGTGTTCCCTTCAAGCTAGGTGAAGGACGGCTTTCACACACACTTATCTCTCAGAACTGAGCATGTGGAGAGACGTTCGTTCATCCAGCACCAAGGGAACGGGTTGCAGGAGAAACCCTTACTCTGGTTTCTCAGTCTGTTTCCTAGTGCCGGTTTGAAGTGCCTGCCGTTTTCACTGTAAAACCGAGTTGGAGCTTGTACCTCCCCATATATATGTATGGAGTGGAATTGGCAACTGAAAAGAAACTTTGTGTTCCCTTCAAGCTAGGTGAAGGACGGCTTTCACACACACTTATCTCTCAGAACTGAGCATGTGGAGAGACGTTCGTTCATCCAGCACCAAGGGAACGGGTTGCAGGAGAAACCCTTACTCTGGTTTCTCAGTCTGTTTCCTAGTGCCGGTTTGAAGTGCCTGCCGTTTTCACTGTAAAACCGAGTTGGAGCTTGTACCTCCCCATATATATGTATGGAGTGGAGTTGGCAACTGAAAAGAAACTTTGTGTTCCCTTCAAGCTAGGTGAAGGACGGCTTTCACACACACTTATCTCTCAGAACTGAGCATGTGGAGAGACGTTCGTTCATCCAGCACCAAGGGAACGGGTTGCAGGAGAAACCCTTACTCTGCTTTCTCAGTCTGTTTCCTAGAGCCGGTTTGAAGTGCCTGCCGTTTTCACTGTAAAACCGTGTTGGAGCTTGTACCTCCCCATATATATGTATGGAGTGGAGTTGGCAACTGAAAAGAAACTTTGTGTTCCCTTCAAGCTAGGTGAAGGACGGCTTTCACACACACTTATCTCTCAGAACTGAGCATGTGGAGAGACGTTCGTTCATCCAGCACCAAGGGAACGGGTTGCAGGAGAAACCCTTACTCTGGTTTCTCAGTCTGTTTCCTAGTGCCGGTTTGAAGTGCCTGCCGTTTTCACTGTAAAACCGAGTTGGAGCTTGTACCTCCCCATATATATGTATGGAGTGGAGTTGGCAACTGAAAAGAAACTTTGTGTTCCCTTCAAGCTAGGTGAAGGACGGCTTTCACACACACTTATCTCTCAGAACTGAGCATGTGGAGAGACGTTCGTTCATCCAGCACCAAGGGAACGGGTTGCAGGAGAAACCCTTACTCTGGTTTCTCAGTCTGTTTCCTAGTGCCGGTTTGAAGTGCCTGCCGTTTTCACTGTAAAACCGAGTTGGAGCTTGTACCTCCCCATATATATGTATGGAGTGGAGTTGGCAACTGAAAAGAAACTTTGTGTTCCCTTCAAGCTAGGTGAAGGACGGCTTTCACACACACTTATCTCTCAGAACTGAGCATGTGGAGAGACGTTCGTTCATCCAGCACCAAGGGAACGGGTTTCAGGAGAAACCCTTACTCTGGTTTCTCAGTCTGTTTCCTAGTGCCGGTTTGAAGTGCCTGCCGTTTTCACTGTAAAACCGAGTTGGAGCTTGTACCTCCCCATATATATGTATGGAGTGGAGTTGGCAACTGAAAAGAAACTTTGTGTTCCCTTCAAGCTAGGTGAAGGACGGCTTTCACACACACTTATCTCTCAGAACTGAGCATGTGGAGAGACGTTCGTTCATCCAGCACCAAGGGAACGGTTTGCAGGAGAAACCCTTACTCTGGTTTCTCAGTCTGTTTCCTAGTGCCGGTTTGAAGTGCCTGCCTTTTTCACTGTAAAACCGAGTTGGAGCATGTACCTCCCCATATATATGTATGGAGTGCAGTTGGCAACTGAAAAGAAACTTTGTGTTCCCTTCAAGCTAGTTGAAGGTCGGCTTTCACACACACTTATCTCTCAGAACTGAGCATGTGGAGAGACGTTCGTTCATCTAGCACCAAGGGAACGGGTTGCAGGAGAAACCCTTACTCTGGTTTCTCAGTCTGTTTCCTAGTGCCGGTTTGAAGTGCCTGCCGTTTTCACTGTAAAACCGAGTTGGAGCTTGTACCTCCCCATATATATGTATGGAGTGGAGTTGGCAACTGAAAAGAAACTTTGTGTTCCCTTCAAGCTAGGTGAAGGACGGCTTTCACACACACTTATCTCTCAGAACTGAGCATGTGGAGAGACGTTCGTTCATCCAGCACCAAGGGAACGGGTTGCAGGAGAAACCCTTACTCTGGTTTCTCAGTCTGTTTCCTAGTGCCGGTTTGAAGTGCCTGCCGTTTTCACTGTAAAACCGAGTTGGAGCTTGTACCTCCCCATATATATGTATGGAGTGGAGTTGGCAACTGAAAAGAAACTTTGTGTTCCCTTCAAGCTAGGTGAAGGACGGCTTTCACACACACTTATCTCTCAGAACTTAGCATGTGGAGAGACGTTCGTTCATCCAGCACCAAGGGAACGGGTTGCAGGAGAAACCCTTACTCTGGTTTCTCAGTCTGTTTCCTAGTGCCGGTTTGAAGTGCCTGCCGTTTTCACTGTAAAACCGAGTTGGAGCTTGTACCTCCCCATATATATGTATGGAGTGGAGTTGGCAACTGAAAAGAAACTTTGTGTTCCCTTCAAGCTAGGTGAAGGACGGCTTTCACACACACTTATCTCTCAGAACTGAGCATGTGGAGAGACGTTCGTTCATCCAGCACCAAGGGAACGGGTTGCAGGAGAAACCCTTACTCTGGTTTCTCAGTCTGTTTCCTAGTGCCGGTTTGAAGTGCCTGCTGTTTTCACTGTAAAAACGAGTTGGAGCTTGTACCTCCCCATATATATGTATGGAGTGGAGTTGGCAACTGAAAAGAAACTTTGTGTTCCCTTCAAGCTAGGTGAAGGACGGCTTTCACACACACTTATCTCTCAGAACTGAGCATGTGGAGAGACGTTCGTTCATCCAGCACCAAGGGAACGGGTTGCAGGAGAAACCCTTACTCTGGTTTCTCAGTCTGTTTCCTAGTGCCGGTTTGAAGTGCCTGCCGTTTTCACTGTAAAACCGAGTTGGAGCTTGTACCTCCCCATATATATGTATGGAGTGGAGTTGGCAACTGAAAAGAAACTTTGTGTTCCCTTCAAGCTAGGTGAAGGACGGCTTTCACACACAATTATCTCTCAGAACTGAGCATGTGGAGAGACGTTCGTTCATCCAGCACCAAGGGAACGGGTTGCAGGAGAAACCCTTACTCTGGTTTCTCAGTCTGTTTCCTAGTGCCGGTTTGAAGTGCCTGCCGTTTTCACTGTAAAACCGAGTTGGAGCTTGTACCTCCCCATATATATGTATGGAGTGGAGTTGGCAACTGAAAAGAAACTTTGTGTTCCCTTCAAGCTAGGTGAAGGACGGCTTTCACACACACTTATCTCTCAGAACTGAGCATGTGGAGAGACGTTCGTTCATCCAGCACCAAGGGAACGGGTTGCAGGAGAAACCCTTACTCTGGTTTCTCAGTCTGTTTCCTAGTGCCGGTTTGAAGTGCCTGCCGTTTTCACTGTAAAACCGAGTTGGAGCTTGTACCTCCCCATATATATGTATGGAGTGGAGTTGGCAACTGAAAAGAAACTTTGTGTTCCCTTCAAGCTAGGTGAAGGACGGCTTTCACACACACTTATCTCTCAGAACTGAGCATGTGGAGAGACGTTCGTTCATCCAGCACCAAGGGAACGGTTTTCAGGAGAAACCCTTACTCTGGTTTCTCAGTCTGTTTCCTAGTGCCGGTTTGAAGTGCCTGCCGTTTTCACTGTAAAACCGAGTTGGAGCTTGTACCTCCCCATATATATGTATGGAGTGGAGTTGGCAACTGAAAAGAAACTTTGTGTTCCCTTCAAGCTAGGTGAAGGACGGCTTTCACACACACTTATCTCTCAGAACTGAGCATGTGGAGAGACGTTCGTTCATCCAGCACCAAGGGAACGGGTTGCAGGAGAAACCCTTACTCTGGTTTCTCAGTCTGTTTCCTAGTGCCGGTTTGAAGTGCCTGCCGTTTTCACTGTAAAACCGAGTTGGAGCTTGTACCTCCCCATATATATGTATGGAGTGGAGTTGGCAACTGAAAAGAAACTTTGTGTTCCCTTCAAGCTAGGTGAAGGACGGCTTTCACACACACTTATCTCTCAGAACTGAGCATGTGGAGAGACGTTCGTTCATCCAGCACCAAGGGAACGGTTGCAGGAGAAACCCATACTCTGGTTTCTCAGTCTATTTCCTAGTGCCGGTTTGAAGTGCCTGCCGTTTTCACTGTAAAACCGAGTTGGAGCTTGTACCTCCCCATATATATGTATGGAGTGGAGTTGGCAACTGAAAAGAAACTTTGTGTTCCCTTCAAGCTAGGTGAAGGACGGCTTTCACACACACTTATCTCTCAGAACTGAGCATGTGGAGAGACGTTCGTTCATCCAGCACCAAGGGAACGGGTTGCAGGAGAAACCCTTACTCTGGTTTCTCAGTCTGTTTCCTAGTGCCGGTTTGAAGTGCCTGCCGTTTTCACTGTAAAACCGAGTTGGAGCTTGTACCTCCCCATATATATGTATGGAGTGGAGTTGGCAACTGAAAAGAAACTTTGTGTTCCCTTCAAGCTAGGTGAAGGACGGCTTTCACACACACTTATCTCTCAGAACTGAGCATGTGGAGAGACGTTCGTTCATCCAGCACCAAGGGAACGGGTTGCAGGAGAAACCCTTACTCTGGTTTCTCAGTCTGTTTCCTAGTGCCGGTTTGAAGTGCCTGCCGTTTTCACTGTAAAACCGAGTTGGAGCTTGTACCTCCCCATATATATGTATGGAGTGGAGTTGGCAACTGAAAAGAAACTTTGTGTTCCCTTCAAGCTAGGTGAAGGACGGCTTTCACACACACTTATCTCTCAGAACTGAGCATGTGGAGAGACGTTCGTTCATCCAGCACCAAGGGAACGGGTTGCAGGAGAAACCCTTACTCTGGTTTCTCAGTCTGTTTCCTAGTGCCGGTTTGAAGTGCCTGCCGTTTTCACTGTAAAACCGAGTTGGAGCTTGTACCTCCCCATATATATGTATGGAGTGGAGTTGGCAACTGAAAAGAAACTTTGTGTTCCCTTCAAGCTAGGTGAAGGACGGCTTTCACACACACTTATCTCTCAGAACTGAGCATGTGGAGAGACGTTCGTTCATCCAGCACCAAGGGAACGGGTTGCAGGAGAAACCCTTACTCTGGTTTCTCAGTCTGTTTCCTAGTGCCGGTTTGAAGTGCCTGCCGTTTTCACTGTAAAACCGAGTTGGAGCTTGTACCTCCCCATATATATGTATGGAGTGGAGTTGGCAACTGAAAAGAAACTTTGTGTTCCCTTCAAGCTAGGTGAAGGACGGCTTTCACACACACTTATCTCTCAGAACTGAGCATGTGGAGAGACGTTCGTTCATCCAGCACCAAGGGAACGGGTTGCAGGAGAAACCCTTACTCTGGTTTCTCAGTCTGTTTCCTAGAGCCGGTTTGAAGTGCCTGCCGTTTTCACTGTAAAACCGTGTTGGAGCTTGTACCTCCCCATATATATTTATGGAGTGGAGTTGGCAACTGAAAAGAAACTTTGTGTTCCCTTCAAGCTAGGTGAAGGACGGCTTTCACACACACTTATCTCTCAGAACTGAGCATGTGGAGAGACGTTCGTTCATCCAGCACCAAGGGAACGGGTTGCAGGAGAAACCCTTACTCTGGTTTCTCAGTCTGTTTCCTAGTGCCGGTTTGAAGTGCCTGCCGTTTTCACTGTAAAACCGAGTTGGAGCTTGTACCTCCCCATATATATGTATGGAGTGGAGTTGGCAACTGAAAAGAAACTTTGTGTTCCCTTCAAGCTAGGTGAAGGACGGCTTTCACACACACTTATCTCTCAGAACTGAGCATGTGGAGAGACGTTCGTTCATCCAGCACCAAGGGAACGGGTTGCAGGAGAAACCCTTACTCTGGTTTCTCAGTCTGTTTCCTAGTGCCGGTTTGAAGTGCCTGCCGTTTTCACTGTAAAACCGAGTTGGAGCTTGTACCTCCCCATATATATGTATGGAGTGGAGTTGGCAACTGAAAAGAAACTTTGTGTTCCCTTCAAGCTAGGTGAAGGACGGCTTTCACACACACTTATCTCTCAGAACTGAGCATGTGGAGAGACGTTCGTTCATCCAGCACCAAGGGAACGGGTTGCAGGAGAAACCCTTACTCTGGTTTCTCAGTCTGTTTCCTAGTGCCGGTTTGAAGTGCCTGCCGTTTTCACTGTAAAACCGAGTTGGAGCTTGTACCTCCCCATATATATGTATGGAGTGGAGTTGGCAACTGAAAAGAAACTTTGTGTTCCCTTCAAGCTAGGTGAAGGACGGCTTTCACACACACTTATCTCTCAGAACTGAGCATGTGGAGAGACGTTCGTTCATCCAGCACCAAGGGAACGGGTTGCAGGAGAAACCCTTACTCTGGTTTCTCAGTCTGTTTCCTAGTGCCGGTTTGAAGTGCCTGCCGTTTTCACTGTAAAACCGAGTTGGAGCTTGTACCTCCCCATATATATGTATGGAGTGGAGTTGGCAACTGCAAAGAAACTTTGTGTTCCCTTCAAGCTAGGTGAAGGACGGCTTTCACACACACTTATCTCTCAGAACGAAGCATGTGGAGAGACGTTCGTTCATCCAGCACCAAGGGAACGGGTTGCAGGAGAAACCCTTACTCTGGTTTCTCAGTCTGTTTCCTAGTGCCGGTTTGAAGTGCCTGCCTTTTTCACTGTAAAACCGAGTTGGAGCATGTACCTCCCCATATATATGTATGGAGTGCAGTTGGCAACTGAAAAGAAACTTTGTTTTCCCTTCAAGATAGGTGAAGGTCGGCTTTCACACACACTTATCTCTCAGAACTGAGCATGTGGAGAGACGTTCGTTCATCCAGCACCAAGGGAACGGGTTGCAGGAGAAACCCTTACTCTGGTTTCTCAGTCTGTTTCCTAGTGCCGGTTTGAAGTGCCTGCCGTTTTCACTGTAAAACCGAGTTGGAGCTTGTACCTCCCCATATATATGTATGGAGTGGAGTTGGCAACTGAAAAGAAACTTTGTGTTCCCTTCAAGCTAGGTGAAGGACGGCTTTCACACACACTTATCTCTCAGAACTGAGCATGTGGAGAGACGTTCGTTCATCCAGCACCAAGGGAACGGGTTGCAGGAGAAACCCTTACTCTGGTTTCTCAGTCTGTTTCCTAGTGCCGGTTTGAAGTGCCTGCCGTTTTCACTGTAAAACCGAGTTGGAGCTTGTACCTCCCCATATATATGTATGGAGTGGAGTTGGCAACTGAAAAGAAACTTTGTGTTCCCTTCAAGCTAGGTGAAGGACGGCTTTCACACACAATTATCTCTCAGAACTGAGCATGTGGAGAGACGTTCGTTCATCCAGCACCAAGGGAACGGGTTGCAGGAGAAACCCTTACTCTGGTTTCTCAGTCTGTTTCCTAGTGCCGGTTTGAAGTGCCTGCCGTTTTCACTGTAAAACCGAGTTGGAGCTTGTACCTCCCCATATATATGTATGGAGTGGAGTTGGCAACTGAAAAGAAACTTTGTGTTCCCTTCAAGCTAGGTGAAGGACGGCTTTCACACACACTTATCTCTCAGAACTGAGCATGTGGAGAGACGTTCGTTCATCCAGCACCAAGGGAACGGGTTGCAGGAGAAACCCTTACTCTGGTTTCTCAGTCTGTTTCCTAGTGCCGGTTTGAAGTGCCTGCCGTTTTCACTGTAAAACCGAGTTGGAGCTTGTACCTCCCCATATATATGTATGGAGTGGAGTTGGCAACTGAAAAGAAACTTTGTGTTCCCTTCAAGCTAGGTGAAGGACGGCTTTCACACACAATTATCTCTCAGAACTGAGCATGTGGAGAGACGTTCGTTCATCCAGCACCAAGGGAACGGGTTGCAGGAGAAACCCTTACTCTGGTTTCTCAGTCTGTTTCCTAGTGCCGGTTTGAAGTGCCTGCCGTTTTCACTGTAAAACCGAGTTGGAGCTTGTACCTCCCCATATATATGTATGGAGTGGAGTTGGCAACTGAAAAGAAACTTTGTGTTCCCTTCAAGCTAGGTGAAGGACGGCTTTCACACACACTTATCTCTCAGAACTGAGCATGTGGAGAGACGTTCGTTCATCCAGCACCAAGGGAACGGGTTGCAGGAGAAACCCTTACTCTGGTTTCTCAGTCTGTTTCCTAGTGCCGGTTTGAAGTGCCTGCCGTTTTCACTGTAAAACCGAGTTGGAGCTTGTACCTCCCCATATATATGTATGGAGTGGAGTTGGCAACTGAAAAGAAACTTTGTGTTCCCTTCAAGCTAGGTGAAGGACGGCTTTCACACACACTTATCTCTCAGAACTGAGCATGTGGAGAGACGTTCGTTCATCCAGCACCAAGGGAACGGGTTGCAGGAGAAACCCTTACTCTGGTTTCTCAGTCTGTTTCCTAGTGCCGGTTTGAAGTGCCTGCCGTTTTCACTGTAAAACCGAGTTGGAGCTTGTACCTCCCCATATATATGTATGGAGTGGAGTTGGCAACTGAAAAGAAACTTTGTGTTCCCTTCAAGCTAGGTGAAGGACGGCTTTCACACACACTTATCTCTCAGAACTGAGCATGTGGAGAGACGTTCGTTCATCCAGCACCAAGGGAACGGTTTTCAGGAGAAACCCTTACTCTGGTTTCTCAGTCTGTTTCCTAGTGCCGGTTTGAAGTGCCTGCCGTTTACACTGTAAAACCGAGTTGGAGCTTGTACCTCCCCATATATATGTATGGAGTGGAGTTGGCAACTGAAAAGAAACTTTGTGTTCCCTTCAAGCTAGGTGAAGGACGGCTTTCACACACACTTATCTCTCAGAACTGAGCATGTGGAGAGACGTTCGTTCATCCAGCACCAAGGGAAATGTTGCAGGAGAAACCCATACTCTGGTTTCTCAGTCTGTTTCCTAGTGCCGGTTTGAAGTGCCTGCCGTTTTCACTGTAAAACCGAGTTGGAGCTTGTACCTCCCCATATATATGTATGGAGTGGAGTTGGCAACTGAAAAGAAACTTTGTGTTCCCTTCAAGCTAGGTGAAGGACGGCTTTCACACACACTTATCTCTCAGAACTGAGCATGTGGAGAGACGTTCGTTCATCCAGCACCAAGGGAACGGGTTGCAGGAGAAACCCTTACTCTGGTTTCTCAGTCTGTTTCCTAGTGCCGGTTTGAAGTGCCTGCCGTTTTCACTGTAAAACCGAGTTGGAGCTTGTACCTCCCCATATATATGTATGGAGTGGAGTTGGCAACTGAAAAGAAACTTTGTGTTCCCTTCAAGCTAGGTGAAGGACGGCTTTCACACACACTTATCTCTCAGAACTGAGCATGTGGAGAGACGTTCGTTCATCCAGCACCAAGGGAACGGGTTGCAGGAGAAACCCTTACTCTGGTTTCTCAGTCTGTTTCCTAGAGCCGGTTTGAAGTGCCTGCCGTTTTCACTGTAAAACCGTGTTGGAGCTTGTACCTCCCCATATATATTTATGGAGTGGAGTTGGCAACTGAAAAGAAACTTTGTGTTCCCTTCAAGCTAGGTGAAGGACGGCTTTCACACACACTTATCTCTCAGAACTGAGCATGTGGAGAGACGTTCGTTCATCCAGCACCAAGGGAACGGGTTGTAGGAGAAACCCTTACTCTGGTTTCTCAGTCTGTTTCCTAGTGCCGGTTTGAAATGCCTGCCGTTTTCACTGTAAAACCGAGTTGGAGCTTGTACCTCCCCATATATATGTATGGAGTGGAGTTGGCAACTGAAAAGAAACTTTGTGTTCCCTTCAAGCTAGGTGAAGGACGGCTTTCACACACACTTATCTCTCAGAACTGAGCATGTGGAGAGACGTTCGTTCATCCAGCACCAAGGGAACGGGTTGCAGGAGAAACCCTTACTCTGGTTTCTCAGTCTGTTTCCTAGTGCCGGTTTGAAGTGCCTGCCGTTTTCACTGTAAAACCGAGTTGGAGCTTGTACCTCCCCATATATATGTATGGAGTGGAGTTGGCAACTGAAAAGAAACTTTGTGTTCCCTTCAAGCTAGGTGAAGGACGGCTTTCACACACACTTATCTCTCAGAACTGAGCATGTGGAGAGACGTTCGTTCATCCAGCACCAAGGGAACGGGTTGCAGGAGAAACCCTTACTCTGGTTTCTCAGTCTGTTTCCTAGTGCCGGTTTGAAGTGCCTGCCGTTTTCACTGTAAAACCGAGTTGGAGCTTGTACCTCCCCATATATATGTATGGAGTGGAGTTGGCAACTGAAAAGAAACTTTGTGTTCCCTTCAAGCTAGGTGAAGGACGGCTTTCACACACACTTATCTCTCAGAACTGAGCATGTGGAGAGACGTTCGTTCATCCAGCACCAAGGGAACGGGTTGCAGGAGAAACCCTTACTCTGGTTTCTCAGTCTGTTTCCTAGTGCCGGTTTGAAGTGCCTGCCGTTTTCACTGTAAAACCGAGTTGGAGCTTGTACCTCCCCATATATATGTATGGAGTGGAGTTGGCAACTGCAAAGAAACTTTGTGTTCCCTTCAAGCTAGGTGAAGGACGGCTTTCACACACACTTATCTCTCAGAACGAAGCATGTGGAGAGACGTTCGTTCATCCAGCACCAAGGGAACGGGTTGCAGGAGAAACCCTTACTCTGGTTTCTCAGTCTGTTTCCTAGTGCCGGTTTGAAGTGCCTGCCTTTTTCACTGTAAAACCGAGTTGGAGCATGTACCTCCCCATATATATGTATGGAGTGCAGTTGGCAACTGAAAAGAAACTTTGTTTTCCCTTCAAGATAGGTGAAGGTCGGCTTTCACACACACTTATCTCTCAGAACTGAGCATGTGGAGAGACGTTCGTTCATCCAGCACCAAGGGAACGGGTTGCAGGAGAAACCCTTACTCTGGTTTCTCAGTCTGTTTCCTAGTGCCGGTTTGAAGTGCCTGCCGTTTTCACTGTAAAACCGAGTTGGAGCTTGTACCTCCCCATATATATGTATGGAGTGGAGTTGGCAACTGAAAAGAAACTTTGTGTTCCCTTCAAGCTAGGTGAAGGACGGCTTTCACACACACTTATCTCTCAGAACTGAGCATGTGGAGAGACGTTCGTTCATCCAGCACCAAGGGAACGGGTTGCAGGAGAAACCCTTACTCTGGTTTCTCAGTCTGTTTCCTAGTGCCGGTTTGAAGTGCCTGCCGTTTTCACTGTAAAACCGAGTTGGAGCTTGTACCTCCCCATATATATGTATGGAGTGGAGTTGGCAACTGAAAAGAAACTTTGTGTTCCCTTCAAGCTAGGTGAAGGACGGCTTTCACACACACTTATCTCTCAGAACTGAGCATGTGGAGAGACGTTCGTTCATCCAGCACC
Source organism: Vicugna pacos (assembly GCF_048564905.1). Taxonomy (NCBI): domain Eukaryota; kingdom Metazoa; phylum Chordata; class Mammalia; order Artiodactyla; family Camelidae; genus Vicugna; species Vicugna pacos. The sequence continues at coordinate 23,245,087 of NC_132995.1, read as the reverse complement.
AAGGGAACGGGTTGCAGGAGAAACCCTTACTCTGGTTTCTCAGTCTGTTTCCTAGTGCCGGTTTGAAGTGCCTGCCGTTTTCACTGTAAAACCGAGTTGGAGCTTGTACCTCCCCATATATATGTATGGAGTGGAGTTGGCAACTGAAAAGAAACTTTGTGTTCCCTTCAAGCTAGGTGAAGGACGGCTTTCACACACACTTATCTCTCAGAACTGAGCATGTGGAGAGACGTTCGTTCATCCAGCACCAAGGGAACGGGTTGCAGGAGAAACACTTACTCTGGTTTCTCAGTCTGTTTCCTAGTGCCGGTTTGAAGTGCCTGCTGTTTTCACTGTAAAACCGAGTTGGAGCTTGTACCTCCCCATATATATGTATGGAGTGGAGTTGGCAACTGAAAAGAAACTTTGTGTTCCCTTCAAGCTAGGTGAAGGACGGCTTTCACACACACATATCTCTCAGAACTGAGCATGTGGAGAGACGTTCGTTCATCCAGCACCAAGGGAACGGGTTGCAGGAGAAACCCTTACTCTGGTTTCTCAGTCTGTTTCCTAGTGCCGGTTTGAAGTGCCTGCCGTTTTCACTGTAAAACCGAGTTGGAGCTTGTACCTCCCCATATATATGTATGGAGTGGAGTTGGCAACTGAAAAGAAACTTTGTGTTCCCTTCAAGCTAGGTGAAGGACGGCTTTCACACACACTTATCTCTCAGAACTGAGCATGTGGGGAGACGTTCGTTCATCCAGCACCAAGGGAACGGGTTGCAGGAGAAACCCTTACTCTGGTTTCTCAGTCTGTTTCCTAGTGCCGGTTTGAAGTGCCTGCCGTTTTCACTGTAAAACCGAGTTGGAGCTTGTACCTCCCCATATATATGTATGGAGTGGAGTTGGCAACTGAAAAGAAACTTTGTGTTCCCTTCAAGCTAGGTGAAGGACGGCTTTCACACACACTTATCTCTCAGAACTGAGCATGTGGAGAGACGTTCGTTCATCCAGCACCAAGGGAACGGGTTGCAGGAGAAACCCTTACTCTGGTTTCTCAGTCTGTTTCCTAGTGCCGGTTTGAAGTGCCTGCCGTTTTCACTGTAAAACCGAGTTGGAGCTTGTACCTCCCCATATATATGTATGGAGTGGAGTTGGCAACTGAAAAGAAACTTTGTGTTCCCTTCAAGCTAGGTGAAGGACGGCTTTCACACACACTTCTCTCTCAGAACTGAGCATGTGGAGAGACGTTCGTTCATCCAGCACCAAGGGAACGGGTTGCAGGAGAAACCCTTACTCTGGTTTCTCAGTCTGTTTCCTAGTGCCGGTTTGAAGTGCCTGCCGTTTTCACTGTAAAACCGAGGTGGAGCTTGTACCTCCCCATATATATGTATGGAGTGGAGTTGGCAACTGAAAAGAAACTTTGTGTTCCCTTCAAGCTAGGTGAAGGACGGCTTTCACACACACTTATCTCTCAGAACTGAGCATGTGGAGAGACGTTCGTTCATCCAGCACCAAGGGAACGGGTTGCAGGAGAAACCCTTACTCTGGTTTCTCAGTCTGTTTCCTAGTGCCGGTTTGAAGTGCCTGCCGTTTTCACTGTAAAACCGAGTTGGAGCTTGTACCTCCCCATATATATGTATGGAGTGGAGTTGGCAACTGAAAAGAAACTTTGTGTTCCCTTCAAGCTAGGTGAAGGACGGCTTTCACACACACTTATCTCTCAGAACTGAGCATGTGGAGAGACGTTCGTTCATCCAGCACCAAGGGAACGGGTTGCAGGAGAAACCCTTACTCTGGTTTCTCAGTCTGTTTCCTAGTGCCGGTTTGAAGTGCCTGCCGTTTTCACTGTAAAACCGAGTTGGAGCTTGTACCTCCCCATATATATGTATGGAGTGGAGTTGGCAACTGCAAAGAAACTTTGTGTTCCCTTCAAGCTAGGTGAAGGACGGCTTTCACACACACTTATCTCTCAGAACTGAGCATGTGGAGAGACGTTCGTTCATCCAGCACCAAGGGAACGGGTTGCAGGAGAAACCCTTACTCTGGTTTCTCAGTCTGTTTCCTAGTGCCGGTTTGAAGTGCCTGCTGTTTTCACTGTAAAACCGAGTTGGAGCTTGTACCTCCCCATATATATGTATGGAGTGGAGTTGGCAACTGAAAAGAAACTTTGTGTTCCCTTCAAGCTAGGTGAAGGACGGCTTTCACACACACATATCTCTCAGAACTGAGCATGTGGAGAGACGTTCGTTCATCCAGCACCAAGGGAACGGGTTGCAGGAGAAACCCTTACTCTGGTTTCTCAGTCTGTTTCCTAGTGCCGGTTTGAAGTGCCTGCCGTTTTCACTGTAAAACCGAGTTGGAGCTTGTACCTCCCCATATATATGTATGGAGTGGAGTTGGCAACTGAAAAGAAACTTTGTGTTCCCTTCAAGCTAGGTGAAGGACGGCTTTCACACACACTTATCTCTCAGAACTGAGCATGTGGGGAGACGTTCGTTCATCCAGCACCAAGGGAACGGGTTGCAGGAGAAACCCTTACTCTGGTTTCTCAGTCTGTTTCCTAGTGCCGGTTTGAAGTGCCTGCCGTTTTCACTGTAAAACCGAGTTGGAGCTTGTACCTCCCCATATATATGTATGGAGTGGAGTTGGCAACTGAAAAGAAACTTTGTGTTCCCTTCAAGCTAGGTGAAGGACGGCTTTCACACACACTTCTCTCTCAGAACTGAGCATGTGGAGAGACGTTCGTTCATCCAGCACCAAGGGAACGGGTTGCAGGAGAAACCCTTACTCTGGTTTCTCAGTCTGTTTCCTAGTGCCGGTTTGAAGTGCCTGCCGTTTTCACTGTAAAACCGAGGTGGAGCTTGTACCTACCCATATATATGTATGGAGTGGAGTTGGCAACTGAAAAGAAACTTTGTGTTCCCTTCAAGCTAGGTGAAGGACGGCTTTCACACACACTTATCTCTCAGAACTGAGCATGTGGAGAGACGTTCGTTCATCCAGCACCAAGGGAACGGGTTGCAGGAGAAACCCTTACTCTGGTTTCTCAGTCTGTTTCCTAGTGCCGGTTTGAAGTGCCTGCCGTTTTCACTGTAAAACCGAGTTGGAGCTTGTACCTCCCCATATATATGTATGGAGTGGAGTTGGCAACTGAAAAGAAACTTTGTGTTCCCTTCAAGCTAGGTGAAGGACGGCTTTCACACACACTTATCTCTCAGAACTGAGCATGTGGAGAGACGTTCGTTCATCCAGCACCAAGGGAACGGGTTGCAGGAGAAACCCTTACTCTGCTTTCTCAGTCTGTTTCCTAGAGCCGGTTTGAAGTGCCTGCCGTTTTCACTGTAAAACCGTGTTGGAGCTTGTACCTCCACATATATATGTATGGAGTGGAGTTGGCAACTGAAAAGAAACTTTGTGTTCCCTTCAAGCTAGGTGAAGGACGGCTTTCACACACACTTATCTCTCAGAACTGAGCATGTGGAGAGACGTTCGTTCATCCAGCACCAAGGGAACGGGTTGCAGGAGAAACCCTTAATCTGGTTTCTCAGTCTGTTTCCTAGTGCCGGTTTGAAGTGCCTGCCGTTTTCACTGTAAAACCGAGTTGGAGCTTGTACCTCCCCATATATATGTATGGAGTGGAGTTGGCAACTGAAAAGAAACTTTGTGTTCCCTTCAAGCTAGGTGAAGGACGGCTTTCACACACACTTATCTCTCAGAACTGAGCATGTGGAGAGACGTTCGTTCATCCAGCACCAAGGGAACGGGTTGCAGGAGAAACCCTTACTCTGGTTTCTCAGTCTGTTTCCTAGTGCCGATTTGAAGTGCCTGCCGTTTTCACTGTAAAACCGAGTTGGAGCTTGTACCTCCCCATATATATGTATGGAGTGGAGTTGGCAACTGAAAAGAAACTTTGTGTTCCCTTCAAGCTAGGTGAAGGACGGCTTTCACACACACTTATCTCTCAGAACTGAGCATGTGGAGAGACGTTCGTTCATCCAGCACCAAGGGAACGGGTTGCAGGAGAAACCCTTACTCTGGTTTCTCAGTCTGTTTCCTAGTGCCGGTTTGAAGTGCCTGCCGTTTTCACTGTAAAACCGAGTTGGAGCTTGTACCTCCCCATATATATGTATGGAGTGGAGTTGGCAACTGAAAAGAAACTTTGTGTTCCCTTCAAGCTAGGTGAAGGACGGCTTTCACACACACTTATCTCTCAGAACTGAGCATGTGGAGAGACGTTCGTTCATCCAGCACCAAGGGAACGGTTTTCAGGAGAAACCCTTACTCTGGTTTCTCAGTCTGTTTCCTAGTGCCGGTTTGAAGTGCCTGCCTTTTTCACTGTAAAACCGAGTTGGAGCATGTACCTCCCCATATATATGTATGGAGTGCAGTTGGCAACTGAAAAGAAACTTTGTGTTCCCTTCAAGCTAGGTGAAGGACGGCTTTCACACACACTTATCTCTCAGAACTGAGCATGTGGAGAGACGTTCGTTCATCCAGCACCAAGGGAACGGGTTGCAGGAGAAACCCTTACTCTGGTTTCTCAGTCTGTTTCCTAGTGCCGGTTTGAAGTGCCTGCCGTTTTCACTGTAAAACCGAGTTGGAGCTTGTACCTCCCCATATATATGTATGGAGTGGAGTTGGCAACTGAAAAGAAACTTTGTGTTCCCTTCAAGCTAGGTGAAGGACGGCTTTCACACACACTTATCTCTCAGAACTGAGCATGTGGAGAGACGTTCGTTCATCCAGCACCAAGGGAACGGGTTGCAGGAGAAACCCTTACTCTGGTTTCTCAGTCTGTTTCCTAGTGCCGGTTTGAAGTGCCTGCCGTTTTCACTGTAAAACCGAGTTGGAGCTTGTACCTCCCCATATATATGTATGGAGTGGAGTTGGCAACTGAAAAGAAACTTTGTGTTCCCTTCAAGCTAGGTGAAGGACGGCTTTCACACACAATTATGTCTGAGACATGAGCATGTGGAGAGACGTTCGTTCATCCAGCACCAAGGGAACGGGTTGCAGGAGAAACCCTTACTCTGGTTTCTCAGTCTGTTTCCTAGTGCCGGTTTGAAGTGCCTGCCGTTTTCACTGTAAAACCGAGTTGGAGCTTGTACCTCCCCATATATATGTATGGAGTGGAGTTGGCAACTGAAAAGAAACTTTGTGTTCCCTTCAAGCTAGGTGAAGGACGGCTTTCACACACACTTATCTCTCAGAACTGAGCATGTGGAGAGACGTTCGTTCATCCAGCACAAAGGGAACGGGTTGCAGGAGAAACCCTTACTCTGGTTTCTCAGTCTGTTTCCTAGTGCCGGTTTGAAGTGCCTGCCGTTTTCACTGTAAAACCGAGTTGGAGCTTGTACCTCCCCATATATATGTATGGAGTGGAGTTGGCAACTGAAAAGAAACTTTGTGTTCCCTTCAAGCTAGGTGAAGGACGGCTTTCACACACACTTATCTCTGAGAACTGAGCATGTGGAGAGACGTTCGTTCATCCAGCACCAAGGGAACGGGTTGCAGGAGAAACCCTTACTCTGGTTTCTCAGTCTGTTTCCTAGTGCCGGTTTGAAGTGCCTGCCGTTTTCACTGTAAAACCGAGTTGGAGCTTGTACCTCCCCATATATATGTATGGAGTGGAGTTGGCAACTGAAAAGAAACTTTGTGTTCCCTTCAAGCTAGGTGAAGGACGGCTTTCACACACACTTATCTCTCAGAACTGAGCATGTGGAGAGACGTTCGTTCATCCAGCACCAAGGGAACGGGTTGCAGGAGAAACCCTTACTCTGGTTTCTCAGTCTGTTTCCTAGTGCCGGTTTGAAGTGCCTGCCGTTTTCACTGTAAAACCGAGTTGGAGCTTGTACCTCCCCATATATATGTATGGAGTGGAGTTGGCAACTGAAAAGAAACTTTGTGTTCCCTTCAAGCTAGGTGAAGGACGGCTTTCACACACACTTATCTCTGAGAGCTGAGCATGTGGATAGACGTTCGTTCATCCAGCACCAAGGGAACGGGTTGCAGGAGAAACCCTTACTCTGGTTTCTCAGTCTGTTTCCTAGTGCCGGTTTGAAGTGCCTGCCGTTTTCACTGTAAAACCGAGTTGGAGCTTGTACCTCCCCATATATATGTATGGAGTGGAGTTGGCAACTGAAAAGAAACTTTGTGTTCCCTTCAAGCTAGGTGAAGGACGGCTTTCACACACACTTATCTCTCAGAACTGAGCATGTGGAGAGACGTTCGTTCATCCAGCACCAAGGGAACGGGTTGCAGGAGAAACCCTTACTCTGGTTTCTCAGTCTGTTTCCTAGTGCCGGTTTGAAGTGCCTGCCGTTTTCACTGTAAAACCGAGTTGGAGCTTGTACCTCCCCATATATATGTATGGAGTGGAGTTGGCAACTGAAAAGAAACTTTGTGTTCCCTTCAAGCTAGGTGAAGGACGGCTTTCACACACACTTATCTCTCAGAACTGAGCATGTGGATAGACGTTCGTTCATCCAGCACCAAGGGAACGGGTTGCAGGAGAAACCCTTACTCTGGTTTCTCAGTCTGTTTCCTAGTGCCGGTTTGAAGTGCCTGCCGTTTTCACTGTAAAACCGAGTTGGAGCTTGTACCTCCCCATATATATGTATGGAGTGGAGTTGGCAACTGAAAAGAAACTTTGTGTTCCCTTCAAGCTAGGTGAAGGACGGCTTTCACACACACTTATCTCTCAGAACTGAGCATGTGGAGAGACGTTCGTTCATCCAGCACCAAGGGAACGGGTTGCAGGAGAAACCCTTACTCTGGTTTCTCAGTCTGTTTCCTAGTGCCGGTTTGAAGTGCCTGCCGTTTTCACTGTAAAACCGAGTTGGAGCTTGTACCTCCCCATATATATGTATGGAGTGGAGTTGGCAACTGCAAAGAAACTTTGTGTTCCCTTCAAGCTAGGTGAAGGACGGCTTTCACACACACTTATCTCTCAGAACGAAGCATGTGGAGAGACGTTCGTTCATCCAGCACCAAGGGAACGGTTTGCAGGAGAAACCCTTACTCTGGTTTCTCAGTCTGTTTCCTAGTGCCGGTTTGAAGTGCCTGCCGTTTTCACTGTAAAACCGAGTTGGAGCTTGTACCTCCCCATATATATGTATGGAGTGGAGTTGGCAACTGAAAAGAAACTTTGTGTTCCCTTCAAGCTAGGTGAAGGACGGCTTTCACACACACTTATCTCTCAGAACTGAGCATGTGGAGAGACGTTCGTTCATCCAGCACCAAGGGAACGGGTTGCAGGAGAAACCCTTACTCTGGTTTCTCAGTCTGTTTCCTAGTGCCGGTTTGAAGTGCCTGCCGTTTTCACTGTAAAACCGAGTTGGAGCTTGTACCTCCCCATATATATGTATGGAGTGGAGTTGGCAACTGAAAAGAAACTTTGTGTTCCCTTCAAGCTAGGTGAAGGACGGCTTTCACACACACTTATCTCTCAGAACTGAGCATGTGGAGAGACGTTCGTTCATCCAGCACCAAGGGAACGGGTTGCAGGAGAAACCCTTACTCTGGTTTCTCAGTCTGTTTCCTAGTGCCGGTTTGAAGTGCCTGCCGTTTTCACTGTAAAACCGAGTTGGAGCTTGTACCTCCCCATATATATGTATGGAGTGGAGTTGGCAACTGCAAAGAAACTTTGTGTTCCCTTCAAGCTAGGTGAAGGACGGCTTTCACACACACTTATCTCTCAGAACGAAGCATGTGGAGAGACGTTCGTTCATCCAGCACCAAGGGAACGGTTTGCAGGAGAAACCCTTACTCTGGTTTCTCAGTCTGTTTCCTAGTGCCGGTTTGAAGTGCCTGCCTTTTTCACTGTAAAACCGAGTTGGAGCATGTACCTCCCCATATATATGTATGGAGTGCAGTTGGCAACTGAAAAGAAACTTTGTTTTCCCTTCAAGATAGGTGAAGGTCGGCTTTCACACACACTTATCTCTCAGAACTGAGCATGTGGAGAGACGTTCGTTCATCCAGCACCAAGGGAACGGGTTGCAGGAGAAACCCTTACTCTGGTTTCTCAGTCTGTTTCCTAGTGCCGGTTTGAAGTGCCTGCCGTTTTCACTGTAAAACCGAGTTGGAGCTTGTACCTCCCCATATATATGTATGGAGTGGAGTTGGCAACTGAAAAGAAACTTTGTGTTCCCTTCAAGCTAGGTGAAGGACGGCTTTCACACACACTTATCTCTCAGAACTGAGCATGTGGAGAGACGTTCGTTCATCCAGCACCAAGGGAACGGGTTGCAGGAGAAACCCTTACTCTGGTTTCTCAGTCTGTTTCCTAGTGCCGTTTTGAAGTGCCTGCCGTTTTCACTGTAAAACCGAGTTGGAGTTGTACCTCCCCATATATATGTATGGAGTGGAGTTGGCAACTGAAAAGAAACTTTGTGTTCCCTTCAAGCTAGGTGAAGGACGGCTTTCACACACACTTATCTCTCAGAACTGAGCATGTGGAGAGACGTTCGTTCATCCAGCACCAAGGGAACGGGTTGCAGGAGAAACCCTTACTCTGGTTTCTCAGTCTGTTTCCTAGTGCCGGTTTGAAGTGCCTGCCGTTTTCACTGTAAAACCGAGTTGGAGCTTGTACCTCCCCATATATATGTATGGAGTGGAGTTGGCAACTGAAAAGAAACTTTGTGTTCCCTTCAAGCTAGGTGAAGGACGGCTTTCACACACACTTATCTCTCAGAACTGAGCATGTGGAGAGACTTTCCTTCATCCAGCACAAAGGGAACGGGTTGCAGGAGAAACCCTTACTCTGGTTTCTCAGTCAGTTTCCTAGTGCCGGGTTGAAGTGCCTGCCGTTTTCACTGTAAAACCGAGTTGGAGCTTGTACCTCCCCATATATATGTATGGAGTGGAGTTGGCAACTGAAAAGAAACTTTGTGTTCCCTTCAAGCTAGGTGAAGGACGGCTTTCACACACACTTATCTCTCAGAACTGAGCATGTGGAGAGACGTTCGTTCATCCAGCACCAAGGGAACGGGTTGCAGGAGAAACCCTTACTCTGGTTTCTCAGTCTGTTTCCTAGTGCCGGTTTGAAGTGCCTGCCGTTTTCACTGTAAAACCGAGTTGGAGCTTGTACCTCCCCATATATATGTATGGAGTGGAGTTGGCAACTGAAAAGAAACTTTGTGTTCCCTTCAAGCTAGGTGAAGGACGGCTTTCACACACACTTATCTCTCAGAACTGAGCATGTGGAGAGACGTTCGTTCATCCAGCACCAAGGGAACGGGTTGCAGGAGAAACCCTTACTCTGGTTTCTCAGTCTGTTTCCTAGTGCCGGTTTGAAGTGCCTGCCGTTTTCACTGTAAAACCGAGTTGGAGCTTGTACCTCCCCATATATATGTATGGAGTGGAGTTGGCAACTGAAAAGAAACTTTGTGTTCCCTTCAAGCTAGGTGAAGGACGGCTTTCACACACACTTATCTCTCAGAACTGAGCATGTGGAGAGACGTTCGTTCATCCAGCACCAAGGGAACGGGTTGCAGGAGAAACCCTTACTCTGGTTTCTCAGTCTGTTTCCTAGTGCCGGTTTGAAGTGCCTGCTGTTTTCACTGTAAAACCGAGTTGGAGCTTGTACCTCCCCATATATATGTATGGAGTGGAGTTGGCAACTGAAAAGAAACTTTGTGTTCCCTTCAAGCTAGGTGAAGGACGGCTTTCACACACACATATCTCTCAGAACTGAGCATGTGGAGAGACGTTCGTTCATCCAGCACCAAGGGAACGGGTTGCAGGAGAAACCCTTACTCTGGTTTCTCAGTCTGTTTCCTAGTGCCGGTTTGAAGTGCCTGCCGTTTTCACTGTAAAACCGAGTTGGAGCTTGTACCTCCCCATATATATGTATGGAGTGGAGTTGGCAACTGAAAAGAAACTTTGTGTTCCCTTCAAGCTAGGTGAAGGACGGCTTTCACACACACTTATCTCTCAGAACTGAGCATGTGGGGAGACGTTCGTTCATCCAGCACCAAGGGAACGGGTTGCAGGAGAAACCCTTACTCTGGTTTCTCAGTCTGTTTCCTAGTGCCGGTTTGAAGTGCCTGCCGTTTTCACTGTAAAACCGAGTTGGAGCTTGTACCTCCCCATATATATGTATGGAGTGGAGTTGGCAACTGAAAAGAAACTTTGTGTTCCCTTCAAGCTAGGTGAAGGACGGCTTTCACACACACTTATCTCTCAGAACTGAGCATGTGGAGAGACGTTCGTTCATCCAGCACCAAGGGAACGGGTTGCAGGAGAAACCCTTACTCTGGTTTCTCAGTCTGTTTCCTAGTGCCGGTTTGAAGTGCCTGCCGTTTTCACTGTAAAACCGAGTTGGAGCTTGTACCTCCCCATATATATGTATGGAGTGGAGTTGGCAACTGAAAAGAAACTTTGTGTTCCCTTCAAGCTAGGTGAAGGACGGCTTTCACACACACTTATCTCTCAGAACTGAGCATGTGGAGAGACGTTCGTTCATCCAGCACCAAGGGAACGGGTTGCAGGAGAAACCCTTACTCTGGTTTCTCAGTCTGTTTCCTAGTGCCGGTTTGAAGTGCCTGCCGTTTTCACTGTAAAACCGAGTTGGAGCTTGTACCTCCCCATATATATGTATGGAGTGGAGTTGGCAACTGCAAAGAAACTTTGTGTTCCCTTCAAGCTAGGTGAAGGACGGCTTTCACACACACTTATCTCTCAGAACTGAGCATGTGGAGAGACGTTCGTTCATCCAGCACCAAGGGAACGGGTTGCAGGAGAAACCCTTACTCTGGTTTCTCAGTCTGTTTCCTAGTGCCGGTTTGAAGTGCCTGCCGTTTTCACTGTAAAACCGAGTTGGAGCTTGTACCTCCCCATATATATGTATGGAGTGGAGTTGGCAACTGCAAAGAAACTTTGTGTTCCCTTCAAGCTAGGTGAAGGACGGCTTTCACACACACTTATCTCTCAGAACTGAGCATGTGGAGAGACGTTCGTTCATCCAGCACCAAGGGAACGGGTTGCAGGAGAAACCCTTACTCTGGTTTCTCAGTCTGTTTCCTAGTGCCGGTTTGAAGTGCCTGCCGTTTTCACTGTAAAACTGAGTTGGAGCTTGTACCTCCCCATATATATGTATGGAGTGGAGTTGGCAACTGAAAAGAAACTTTGTGTTCCCTTCAAGCTAGGTGAAGGACGGCTTTCACACACACTTATCTCTCAGAACTGAGCATGTGGAGAGACGTTCGTTCATCCAGCACCAAGGGAACGGGTTGCAGGAGAAACCCTTACTCTGGTTTCTCAGTCTGTTTCCTAGTGCCGGTTTGAAGTGCCTGCCGTTTTCACTGTAAAACCGAGTTGGAGCTTGTACCTCCCCATATATATGTATGGAGTGGAGTTGGCAACTGAAAAGAAACTTTGTGTTCCCTTCAAGCTAGGTGAAGGACGGCTTTCACACACACTTATCTCTCAGAACTGAGCATGTGGAGAGACGTTCGTTCATCCAGCACCAAGGGAACGGGTTGCAGGAGAAACCCTTACTCTGCTTTCTCAGTCTGTTTCCTAGAGCCGGTTTGAAGTGCCTGCCGTTTTCACTGTAAAACCGTGTTGGAGCTTGTACCTCCACATATATATGTATGGACAGGAGTTGGCAACTGAAAAGAAACTTTGTGTTCCCTTCAAGCTAGGTGAAGGACGGCTTTCACACACACTTATCTCTCAGAACTGAGCATGTGGAGAGACGTTCGTTCATCCAGCACCAAGGGAACGGGTTGCAGGAGAAACCCTTACTCTGGTTTCTCAGTCTGTTTCCTAGTGCCGGTTTGAAGTGCCTGCCGTTTTCACTGTAAAACCGAGTTGGAGCTTGTACCTCCCCATATATATGTATGGAGTGGAGTTGGCAACTGAAAAGAAACTTTGTGTTCCCTTCAAGCTAGGTGAAGGACGGCTTTCACACACACTTATCTCTCAGAACTGAGCATGTGGAGAGACGTTCGTTCATCCAGCACCAAGGGAACGGGTTGCAGGAGAAACCCTTACTCTGGTTTCTCAGTCTGTTTCCTAGTGCCGGTTTGAAGTGCCTGCCGTTTTCACTGTAAAACCGAGTTGGAGCTTGTACCTCCCCATATATATGTATGGAGTGGAGTTGGCAACTGAAAAGAAACTTTGTGTTCCCTTCAAGCTAGGTGAAGGACGGCTTTCACACACACTTATCTCTCAGAACTGAGCATGTGGAGAGACGTTCGTTCATCCAGCACCAAGGGAACGGGTTGCAGGAGAAACCCTTACTCTGATTTCTCAGTCTGTTTCCTAGTGCCGGTTTGAAGTGCCTGCCGTTTTCACTGTAAAACCGAGTTGGAGCTTGTACCTCCCCATATATATGTATGGAGTGGAGTTGGCAACTGAAAAGAAACTTTGTGTTCCCTTCAAGCTAGGTGAAGGACGGCTTTCACACACACTTATCTCTCAGAACTGAGCATGTGGAGAGACGTTCGTTCATCCAGCACCAAGGGAACGGTTTGCAGGAGAAACCCTTACTCTGGTTTCTCAGTCTGTTTCCTAGTGCCGGTTTGAAGTGCCTGCCTTTTTCACTGTAAAACCGAGTTGGAGCATGTACCTCCCCATATATATGTATGGAGTGGAGTTGGCAACTGAAAAGAAACTTTGTGTTCCCTTCAAGCTAGGTGAAGGACGGCTTTCACACACACTTACCTCTCAGAACTGAGCATGTGGAGAGACGTTCGTTCATCCAGCACCAAGGGAACGGGTTGCAGGAGAAACCCTTACTCTGGTTTCTCAGTCTGTTTCCTAGTGCCGGTTTGAAGTGCCTGCTGTTTTCACTGTAAAACCGAGTTGGAGCTTGTACCTCCCCATATATATGTATGGAGTGGAGTTGGCAACTGAAAAGAAACTTTGTGTTCCCTTCAAGCTAGGTGAAGGACGGCTTTCACACACACTTATCTCTCAGAACTGAGCATGTGGAGAGACGTTCGTTCATCCAGCACCAAGGGAACGGGTTGCAGGAGAAACCCTTACTCTGGTTTCTCAGTCTGTTTCCTAGTGCCGTTTTGAAGTGCCTGCCGTTTTCACTGTAAAACCGAGTTGGAGTTGTACCTCCCCATATATATGTATGGAGTGGAGTTGGCAACTGAAAAGAAACTTTGTGTTCCCTTCAAGCTAGGTGAAGGACGGCTTTCACACACACTTATCTCTCAGAACTGAGCATGTGGAGAGACGTTCGTTCATCCAGCACCAAGGGAACGGGTTGCAGGAGAAACCCTTACTCTGGTTTCTCAGTCTGTTTCCTAGTGCCGGTTTGAAGTGCCTGCCGTTTTCACTGTAAAACCGAGTTGGAGCTTGTACCTCCCCATATATATGTATGGAGTGGAGTTGGCAACTGAAAAGAAACTTTGTGTTCCCTTCAAGCTAGGTGAAGGACGGCTTTCACACACACTTATCTCTCAGAACTGAGCATGTGGAGAGACTTTCCTTCATCCAGCACAAAGGGAACGGGTTGCAGGAGAAACCCTTACTCTGGTTTCTCAGTCAGTTTCCTAGTGCCGGGTTGAAGTGCCTGCCGTTTTCACTGTAAAACCGAGTTGGAGCTTGTACCTCCCCATATATATGTATGGAGTGGAGTTGGCAACTGAAAAGAAACTTTGTGTTCCCTTCAAGCTAGGTGAAGGACGGCTTTCACACACACTTATCTCTCAGAACTGAGCATGTGGAGAGACGTTCGTTCATCCAGCACCAAGGGAACGGGTTGCAGGAGAAACCCTTACTCTGCTTTCTCAGTCTGTTTCCTAGTGCCGGTATGAAGTGCCTGCCGTTTTCACTGTAAAACCGAGTTGGAGCTCGTACCTCCCCATATATATGTATGGAGTGGAGTTGGCAACTGAAAAGAAACTTTGTGTTCCCTTCAAGCTAGGTGAAGGACGGCTTTCACACTCACTTATCTCTCAGAACTGAGCATGTGGAGAGACGTTCGTTCATCCAGCACCAAGGGAACGGGTTGCAGGAGAAACCCTTACTCTGGTTTCTCAGTCTGTTTCCTAGTGCCGGTTTGAAGTGCCTGCCGTTTTCACTGTAAAACCGAGTTGGAGCTTGTACCTCCCCATATATATGTATGGATTGGAGTTGGCAACTGAAAAGAAACTTTGTGTTCCCTTCAAGCTAGGTGAAGGACGGCTTTCACACACACTTATCTCTCAGAACTGAGCATGTGGAGAGACGTTCGTTCATCCAGCACAAAGGGAACGGGTTGCAGGAGAAACCCTTACTCTGCTTTCTCAGTCTGTTTCCTAGTGCCGGTTTGAAGTGCCTGCCGTTTTCACTGTAAAACCGAGTTGGAGCTCGTACCTCCCCATATATATGTATGGAGTGGAGTTGGCAACTGAAAAGAAACTTTGTGTTCCCTTCAAGCTAGGTGAAGGACGGCTTTCACACACACTTATCTCTCAGAACTGAGCATGTGGAGAGACGTTCGTTCATCCAGCACCAAGGGAACGGGTTGCAGGAGAAACCCTTACTCTGCTTTCTCAGTCTGTTTCCTAGTGCCGGTTTGAAGTGCCTGCCGTTTTCACTGTAAAACCGAGTTGGAGCTCGTACCTCCCCATATATATGTATGGAGTGGAGTTGGCAACTGAAAAGAAACTTTGTGTTCCCTTCAAGCTAGGTGAAGGACGGCTTTCACACTCACTTATCTCTCAGAACTGAGCATGTGGAGAGACGTTCGTTCATCCAGCACCAAGGGAAAGGGTTGCAGGAGAAACCCTTACTCTGGTTTCTCAGTCTGTTTCCTAGTGCCGGTTTGAAGTGCCTGCCGTTTTCACTGTAAAACCGAGTTGGAGCTTGTACCTCCCCATATATATGTATGGAGTGGAGTTGGCAACTGTAAAGAAACTTTGTGTTCCCTTCAAGCTAGGTGAAGGACGGCTTTCACACACACATATCTCTCAGAACTGAGCATGTGGAGAGACGTTCGTTCATCCAGCACCAAGGGAACGGGTTGCAGGAGAAACCCTTACTCTGGTTTCTCAGTCTGTTTCCTAGTGCCGGTTTGAAGTGCCTGCCGTTTTCACTGTAAAACCGAGTTGGAGCTTGTACCTCCCCATATATATGTATGGAGTGGAGTTGGCAACTGAAAAGAAACTTTGTGTTCCCTTCAGGCTAGGTGAAGGTCGGCTTTCACACACACTTATCTCTCAGAACTGAGCATGTGGAGAGACGTTCGTTCATCCAGCACCAAGGGAACGGGTTGCAGGAGAAACCCTTACTCTGGTTTCTCAGTCCGTTTCCTAGTGCCGGTTTGAAGTGCCTGCCGTTTTCACTGTAAAACCGAGTTGGAGCTTGTACCTCCCCATATATATGTATGGAGTGGAGTTGGCAACTGAAAAGAAACTTTGTGTTCCCTTCAAGCTATGTGAAGGACGGCTTTCACACACACTTACCTCTCAGAACTGAGCATGTGGAGAGACGTTCGTTCATCCAGCACAAAGGGAACGGGTTGCAGGAGAAACCCTTACTCTGGTTTCTCAGTCTGTTTCCTAGTGTCGGTTTGAAGTGCCTGCCGTTTTCACTGTAAAACCGAGTTGGAGCTCGTACCTCCCCATATATATGTATGGAGTGGAGTTGGCAACTGAAAATAAACTTTGTGTTCCCTTCAAGCTAGGTGAAGGACGTCTTTCACAGACACTTATCTCTCAGAACTGAGCATGTGGAGAGACGTTCGTTCATCCAGCACCAAGGGAACGGGTTGCAGGAGAAACCCTTACTCTGGTTTCTCAGTCTGTTTCCTAGTGCCGGTTTGAAGTGCCTGCCGTTTTCACTGTAAAACCGAGTTGGAGCTTGTACCTCCCCATATATATGTATGGAGTGGAGTTGGCAACTGAAAAGAAACTTTGTGTTCCCTTCAAGCTAGGTGAAGAACGGCTTTCACACACACTTATCTCTCAGAACTGAGCATGTGGGAGACGTCCTTTCATCCAGCACCAAGGGAACGGGTTGCAGGAGAAACCCTTACTCTGGTTTCTCAGTCTGTTTCCTAGTGCCGGTTTGAAGTGCCTGCCGTTTTCACTGTAAAACCGAGTTGGAGCTTGTACCTCCCCATATATATGTATGGAGTGGAGTTGGCAACTGAAAAGAAACTTTGTGTTCCCTTCAAGCTAGGTGAAGGACGGCTTTCACACACACTTATCTCTCAGAACTGAGCATGTGGAGAGACGTTCGTTCATCCAGCACCAAGGGAACGGGTTGCAGGAGAAACCCTTACTCTGGTTTCTCAGTCTGTTTCCTAGTGCCGGTTTGAAGTGCCTGCCGTTTTCACTGTAAAACCGAGTTGGAGCTTGTACCTCCCCATATATATGTATGGAGTGGAGTTGGCAACTGAAAAGAAACTTTGTGTTCCCTTCAAGCTAGGTGAAGGACGGCTTTCACACTCACTTATCTCTCAGAACTGAGCATGTGGAGAGACGTTCGTTCATCCAGCACAAAGGGAACGGGTTGCAGGAGAAACCCTTACTCTGCTTTCTCAGTCTGTTTCCTAGTGCCGGTTTGAAGTGCCTGCCGTTTTCACTGTAAAACCGAGTTGGAGCTCGTACCTCCCCATATATATGTATGGAGTGGAGTTGGCAACTGAAAAGAAACTTTGTGTTCCCTTCAAGCTAGGTGAAGGACGGCTTTCACACACACTTATCTCTCAGAACTGAGCATGTGGAGAGACGTTCGTTCATCCAGCACAAAGGGAACGGGTTGCAGGAGAAACCCTTACTCTGGTTTCTCAGTCTGTTTCCTAGTGCCGGTTTGAAGTGCCTGCCGTTTTCACTGTAAAACCGAGTTGGAGCTCGTACCTCCCCATATATATGTATGGAGTGGAGTTGGCAACTGAAAAGAAACTTTGTGTTCCCTTCAAGCTAGGTGAAGGACGGCTTTCACACTCACTTATCTCTCAGAACTGAGCATGTGGAGAGACGTTCGATCATCCAGCACCAAGGGAACGGGTTGCAGGAGAAACCCTTACTCTGGTTTCTCAGTCTGTTTCCTAGTGCCGGTTTGAAGTGCCTGCCGTTTTCACTGTAAAACCGAGTTGGAGCTTGTACCTCCCCATATATATGTATGGAGTGGAGTTGGCAACTGAAAAGAAACTTTGTGTTCCCTTCAGGCTAGGTGAAGGACGGCTTTCACACACACTTATCTCTCAGAACTGAGCATGTGGAGAGACGTTCGTTCATCCAGCACAAAGGGAACGGGTTGCAGGAGAAACCCTTACTCTGCTTTCTCAGTCTGTTTCCTAGTGCCGGTTTGAAGTGCCTGCCGTTTTCACTGTAAAACCGAGTTGGAGCTTGTACCTCCCCAAATATATGTATGGAGTGGAGTTGGCAACTGAAAAGAAACTTTGTGTTCCCTTCAAGCTAGGTGAAGGACGGCTTTCACACACACTTATCTCTCAGAACTGAGCATGTGGAGAGACGATCTTTCATCCAGCACAAAGGGAACGGGTTGCAGGAGAAACCTTTACTTTGGTTTCTCAGTCCGTTTCCTAGTGCCGGTTTGAAGTGCCTGCCGTTTTCACTGTAAAACCGAGTTGGAGCGTGTACCTCCCCATATATATGTATGGAGTGGAGTTGGCAACTGAAAAGAAACTTTGTGTTCCCTTCAAGCTATGTGAAGGACGGCTTTCACACACACTTATCTCTCAGAACTGAGCACGTGGAGAGACGTTCGTTCATCCAGCACAAAGGGAACGGGTTGCAGGAGAAACCCTTACTCTGGTTTCTCAGTCTGTTTCCTAGTGCCGGTTTGAAGTGCCTGCCGTTTTCACTGTAAAACCGAGTTGGAGCTTGTACCTCCCCATATATATGTATGGAGTGGAGTTGGCAACTGCAAAGAAACTTTGTGTTCCCTTCAAGCTAGGTGAAGGACGGCTTTCACACACACTTATCTCTCAGAACTGAGCATGTGGAGAGACGTTCGTTCATCCAGCACCAAGGGAACGGGTTGCAGGAGAAACCCTTACTCTGGTTTCTCAGTCTGTTTCCTAGTGCCGGTTTGAAGTGCCTGCCGTTTTCACTGTAAAACCGAGTTGGAGCTTGTACCTCCCCATATATATGTATGGAGTGGAGTTGGCAACTGAAAAGAAACTTTGTGTTCCCTTCAAGCTAGGTGAAGGACGGCTTTCACACACACTTATCTCTCAGAACTGAGCATGTGGGGAGACGTTCGTTCATCCAGCACCAAGGGAACGGGTTGCAGGAGAAACCCTTACTCTGGTTTCTCAGTCTGTTTCCTAGTGCCGGTTTGAAGTGCCTGCCGTTTTCACTGTAAAACCGAGTTGGAGCTTGTACCTCCCCATATATATGTATGGAGTGGAGTTGGCAACTGCAAAGAAACTTTGTGTTCCCTTCAAGCTAGGTGAAGGACGGCTTTCACACACACTTATCTCTCAGAACTGAGCATGTGGAGAGACGTTCGTTCATCCAGCACCAAGGGAACGGGTTGCAGGAGAAACCCTTACTCTGGTTTCTCAGTCTGTTTCCTAGTGCCGGTTTGAAGTGCCTGCCGTTTTCACTGTAAAACCGAGTTGGAGCTTGTACCTCCCCATATATATGTATGGAGTGGAGTTGGCAACTGAAAAGAAACTTTGTGTTCCCTTCAAGCTAGGTGAAGGACGGCTTTCACACACACTTATCTTTCAGAACTGAGCATGTGGGGAGACGTTCGTTCATCCAGCACCAAGGGAACGGGTTGCAGGAGAAACCCTTACTCTGGTTTCTCAGTCTGTTTCCTAGTGCCGGTTTGAAGTGCCTGCCGTTTTCACTGTAAAACCGAGTTGGAGCTTGTACCTCCCCATATATATGTATGGAGTGGAGTTGGCAACTGAAAAGAAACTTTGTGTTCCCTTCAAGCTAGGTGAAGGACGGCTTTCACACACACTTATCTCTCAGAACTGAGCATGTGGAGAGACGTTCGTTCATCCAGCACCAAGGGAACGGGTTGCAGGAGAAACCCTTACTCTGCTTTCTCAGTCTGTTTCCTAGTGCCGGTTTGAAGTGCCTGCTGTTTTCACTGTAAAACCGAGTTGGAGCTTGTACCTCCCCATATATATGTATGGAGTGGAGTTGGCAACTGAAAAGAAACTTTGTGTTCCCTTCAAGCTAGGTGAAGGACGGCTTTCACACACACTTATCTCTCAGAACTGAGCATGTGGAGAGACATTCGTTCATCCAGCACCAAGGGAACGGGTTGCAGGAGAAACCCTTACTCTGGTTTCTCAGTCTGTTTCCTAGTGCCGGTTTGAAGTGCCTGCCGTTTTCACTGTAAAACCGAGTTGGAGCTTGTACCTCCCCATATATATGTATGGAGTGGAGTTGGCAACTGAAAAGAAACTTTGTGTTCCCTTCAAGCTAGGTGAAGGACGGCTTTCACACTCACTTATCTCTCAGAACTGTGCATGTGGAGAGACGTTCGTTCATCCAGCACCAAGGGAACGGGTTGCAGGAGAAACGCTTACTCTGGTTTCTCAGTCTGTTTCCTAGTGCCGGTTTGAAGTGCCTGCCGTTTTCACTGTAAAACCGAGTTGGAGCTTGTACCTCCCCATATATATGTATGGATTGGAGTTGGCAACTGAAAAGAAACTTTGTGTTCCCTTCAAGCTAGGTGAAGGACGGCTTTCACACACACTTATCTCTCAGAACTGAGCATGTGGAGAGACGTTCGTTCATCCAGCACAAAGGGAACGGGTTGCAGGAGAAACCCTTACTCTGCTTTCTCAGTCTGTTTCCTAGTGCCGGTTTGAAGTGCCTGCCGTTTTCACTGTAAAACCGAGTTGGAGCTCGTACCTCCCCATATATATGTATGGAGTGGAGTTGGCAACTGAAAAGAAACTTTGTGTTCCCTTCAAGCTAGGTGAAGGACGGCTTTCACACACACTTATCTCTCAGAACTGAGCATGTGGAGAGACGTTCGTTCATCCAGCACAAAGGGAACGGGTTGCAGGAGAAACCCTTACTCTGCTTTCTCAGTCTGTTTCCTAGTGCCGGTTTGAAGTGCCTGCCGTTTTCACTGTAAAACCGAGTTCGAGCTCGTACCTCCCCATATATATGTATGGAGTGGAGTTGGCAACTGAAAAGAAACTTTGTGTTCCCTTCAAGCTAGGTGAAGGACGGCTTTCACACTCACTTATCTCTCAGAACTGAGCATGTGGAGAGACGTTCGATCATCCAGCACCAAGGGAACGGGTTGCAGGAGAAACCCTTACTCTGGTTTCTCAGTCTGTTTCCTAGTGCCGGTTTGAAGTGCCTGCCGTTTTCACTGTAAAACCGAGTTGGAGCTTGTACCTCCCCATATATATGTATGGAGTGGAGTTGGCAACTGAAAAGAAACTTTGTGTTCCCTTCAAGCTAGGTGAAGGACGGCTTTCACACACAAATATCTCTCAGAACTGAGCATGTGGAGAGACGTTCGTTCATCCAGCACCAAGGGAACGGGTTGCAGGAGAAACCCTTACTCTGGTTTCTCAGTCTGTTTCCTAGTGCCGGTTTGAAGTGCCTGCCGTTTTCACTGTAAAACCGATTTGGAGCTTGTACCTCCCCATATATATGTATGGAGTGGAGTTGGCAACTGAAAAGAAACTTTGTGTTCCCTTCAGGCTAGGTGAAGGACGGCTTTCACACACACTTATCTCTCAGAACTGAGCATGTGGAGAGACGTTCGTTCATCCAGCACCAAGGGAACGGGTTGCAGGAGAAACCCTTTCTCTGGTTTCTCAGTCTGTTTCCTAGTGCCGGTTTGAAGTGCCTGCCGTTTTCACTGTAAAACCGAGTTGGAGCTTGTACCTCCCCAAATATATGTATGGAGTGGAGTTGGCAACTGAAAAGAAACTTTGTGTTCCCTTCAAGCTATGTGAAGGACGGCTTTCACACACACTTATCTCTCAGAACTGAGCACGTGGAGAGACGTTCGTTCATCCAGCACAAAGGGAACGGGTTGCAGGAGAAACCCTTACTCTGGTTTCTCAGTCTGTTTCCTAGTGCCGGTTTGAAGTGCCTGCCGTTTTCACTGTAAAACCGAGTTGGAGCTTGTACCTCCCCATATATATGTATGGAGTGGAGTTGGCAACTGCAAAGAAACTTTGTGTTCCCTTCAAGCTAGGTGAAGGACGGCTTTCACACACACTTATCTCTCAGAACTGAGCATGTGGAGAGACGTTCGTTCATCCAGCACCAAGGGAACGGGTTGCAGGAGAAACCCTTACTCTGGTTTCTCAGTCTGTTTCCTAGTGCCGGTTTGAAGTTCCTGCCGTTTTCACTGTAAAACCGAGTTGGAGCTTGTACCTCCCCATATATATGTATGGAGTGGAGTTGGCAACTGAAAAGAAACTTTGTGTTCCCTTCAAGCAAGGTGAAGGACGGCTTTCACACACACTTATCTCTCAGAACTGAGCATGTGGAGAGACGTTCGTTCATCCAGCACAAAGGGAACGGGTTGCAGGAGAAACCCTTACTCTGGTTTCTCAGTCTGTTTCCTAGTGCCGGTTTGAAGTGCCTACCGTTTTCACTGTAAAACCGATTTGGAACTTGTACCTCCCCATATATATGTATGGAGTGGAGTTGGCAACTGAAAAGAAACTTTGTGTTCCCTTCAAGCTAGGTGAAGGACGGCTTTCACACTCATTTATCTCTCAGAACTGAGCATGTGGAGAGACGTTCGTTCATCCAGCACCAAGGGAACGGGTTGCAGGAGAAACGCTTACTCTGGTTTCTCAGTCTGTTTCCTAGTGCCGGTTTGAAGTGCCTGCCGTTTTCACTGTAAAACCGAGTTGGAGCTTGTACCTCCCCATATATATGTATGGATTGGAGTTGGCAACTGAAAAGAAACTTTGTGTTCCCTTCAAGCTAGGTGAAGGACGGCTTTCACACACACTTATCTCTCAGAACTGAGCATGTGGAGAGACGTTCGTTCATCCAGCACAAAGGGAACGGGTTGCAGGAGAAACCCTTACTCTGCTTTCTCAGTCTGTTTCCTAGTGCCGGTTTGAAGTGCCTGCCGTTTTCACTGTAAAACCGAGTTGGAGCTCGTACCTCCCCATATATATGTATGGAGTGGAGTTGGCAACTGAAAAGAAACTTTGTGTTCCCTTCAAGCTAGGTGAAGGACGGCTTTCACACTCACTTATCTCTCAGAACTGAGCATGTGGAGAGACGTTCGATCATCCAGCACCAAGGGAACGGGTTGCAGGAGAAACCCTTACTCTGGTTTCTCAGTCTGTTTCCTAGTGCCGGTTTGAAGTGCCTGCCGTTTTCACTGTAAAACCGAGTTGGAGCTTGTACCTCCCCATATATATGTATGGAGTGGAGTTGGCAACTGAAAAGAAACTTTGTGTTCCCTTCAAGCTAGGTGAAGGACGGCTTTCACACACAAATATCTCTCAGAACTGAGCATGTGGAGAGACGTTCGTTCATCCAGCACCAAGGGAACGGGTTGCAGGAGAAACCCTTACTCTGGTTTCTCAGTCTGTTTCCTAGTGCCGGTTTGAAGTGCCTGCCGTTTTCACTGTAAAACCGATTTGGAGCTTGTACCTCCCCATATATATGTATGGAGTGGAGTTGGCAACTGAAAAGAAACTTTGTGTTCCCTTCAGGCTAGGTGAAGGACGGCTTTCACACACACTTATCTCTCAGAACTGAGCATGTGGAGAGACGTTCGTTCATCCAGCACCAAGGGAACGGGTTGCAGGAGAAACCCTTACTCTGGTTTCTCAGTCTGTTTCCTAGTGCCGGTTTGAAGTGCCTGCCGTTTTCACTGTAAAACCGAGTTGGAGCTTGTACCTCCCCAAATATATGTATGGAGTGGAGTTGGCAACTGAAAAGAAACTTTGTGTTCCCTTCAAGCTAGGTGAAGGACGGCTTTCACACACACTTATCTCTCAGAACTGAGCATGTGGAGAGACGATCGTTCATCCAGCACAAAGGGAACGGGTTGCAGGAGAAACCTTTACTTTGGTTTCTCAGTCCGTTTCCTAGTGCCGGTTTGAAGTGCCTGCCGTTTTCAGTGTAAAACCGAGTTGGAGCTTGTACCTCCCCATATATATGTATGGAGTGGAGTTGGCAACTGAAAAGAAACTTTGTGTTCCCTTCAAGCTATGTGAAGGACGGCTTTCACACACACTTATCTCTCAGAACTGAGCACGTGGAGAGACGTTCGTTCATCCAGCACCAAGGGAACGGGTTGCAGGAGAAACCCTTACTCTGGTTTCTCAGTCTGTTTCCTAGTGCCGGTTTGAAGTGCCTGCCGTTTTCACTGTAAAACCGAGTTGGAGCTTGTACCTCCCCATATATATGTATGGAGTGGAGTTGGCAACTGCAAAGAAACTTTGTGTTCCCTTCAAGCTAGGTGAAGGACGGCTTTCACACACACTTATCTCTCAGAACTGAGCATGTGGAGAGACGTTCGTTCATCCAGCACCAAGGGAACGGGTTGCAGGAGAAACCCTTACTCTGGTTTCTCAGTCTGTTTCCTAGTGCCGGTTTGAAGTTCCTGCCGTTTTCACTGTAAAACCGAGTTGGAGCTTGTACCTCCCCATATATATGTATGGAGTGGAGTTGGCAACTGAAAAGAAACTTTGTGTTCCCTTCAAGCTAGGTGAAGGACGGCTTTCACACACACTTATCTCTCAGAACTGAGCATGTGGAGAGACGTTCGTTCATCCAGCACAAAGGGAACGGGTTGCAGGAGAAACCCTTACTCTGGTTTCTCAGTCTGTTTCCTAGTGCCGGTTTGAAGTGCCTGCCGTTTTCACTGTAAAACCGAGTTGGAACTTGTACCTCCCCATATATATGTATGGAGTGGAGTTGGCAACTGAAAAGAAACTTTGTGTTCCCTTCAAGCTAGGTGAAGGACGGCTTTCACACACAATTACCTCTCAGAACTGAGCATGTGGAGAGACGTTCGTTCATCCAGCACCAAGGGAACGGGTTGCAGGAGAAACCCTTACTCTGGTTTCTCAGTCTGTTTCCTAGTGCCGGTTTGAAGTGCCTGCCGTTTTCACTGTAAAACCGAGTTGGAGCTCGTACCTCCCCATATATATGTATGGAGTGGAGTTGGCAACTGAAAAGAAACTTTGTGTTCCCTTCAAGCTAGGTGAAGGACGGCTTTCACACACACTTATCTCTCAGAACTGAGCATGTGGAGAGACGTTCGTTCATCCAGCACAAAGGGAACGGGTTGCAGGAGAAACCCTTACTCTGGTTTCTCAGTCTGTATCCTAGTGCCGGTTTGAAGTGCCTGCCGTTTTCACTGTAAAACCGAGTTGGAGCTTGTACCTCCCCATATATATGTATGGAGTGGAGTTGGCAACTGAAAAGAAACTTTGTGTTCCCTTCAAGCTAGGTGAAGGACGGCTTTCACACACACTTATCTCTCAGAACTGAGCATGTGGAGAGACGTTCGTTCATCCAGCACCAAGGGAACGGGTTGCAGGAGAAACCCTTACTCTGGTTTCTCAGTCTGTTTCCTAGTGCCGGTTTGAAGTGCCTGCCGTTTTCACTGTAAAACCGTGTTGGAGCTTGTACCTCCCCATATATATGTATGGAGTGGAGTTGGCAACTGAAAAGAAACTTTGTGTTCCCTTCAAGCTAGGTGAAGGACGGCTTTCACACACACTTATCTCTCAGAACTGAGCATGTGGAGAGACGTTCGTTCATCCAGCACCAAGGGAACGGGTTGCAGGAGAAACCCTTACTCTGGTTTCTCAGTCTGTTTCCTAGTGCCGGTTTGAAGTGCCTGCCGTTTTCACTGTAAAACCGAGTTGGAGCTTGTACCTCCCCATATATATGTATGGAGTGGAGTTGGCAACTGAAAAGAAACTTTGTGTTCCCTTCAAGCTAGGTGAAGGACGGCTTTCACACACACTTATCTCTCAGAACTGAGCATGTGGAGAGACGTTCGTTCATCCAGCACCAAGGGAACGGGTTGCAGGAGAAACCCTTACTCTGGTTTCTCAGTCTGTTTCCTAGTGCCGGTTTGAAGTGCCTGCCGTTTTCACTGTAAAACCGAGTTGGAGCTTGTACCTCCCCATATATATGTATGGAGTGGAGTTGGCAACTGAAAAGAAACTTTGTGTTCCCTTCAAGCTAGGTGAAGGACGGCTTTCACACACACTTATCTCTCAGAACTGAGCATGTGGAGAGACGTTCGTTCATCCAGCACCAAGGGAACGGGTTGCAGGAGAAACCCTTACTCTGGTTTCTCTTTCTGTTTCCTAGTGCCGGTTTGAAGTGCCTGCCGTTTTCACTGTAAAACCGAGTTGGAGCTCGTACCTCCCCATATATATGTATGGAGTGGAGTTGGCAACTGAAAAGAAACTTTGTGTTCCCTTCAAGCTAGGTGAAGGACGGATTTCACACACACTTATCTCTCAGAACTGAGCATGTGGAGAGACGTTCGTTCATCCAGCACAAAGGGAACGGGTTGCAGGAGAAACCCTTACTCTGGTTTCTCAGTCTGTTTCCTAGTGCCGGTTTGAAGTGCCTGCCGTTTTCACTGTAAAACCGAGTTGGAGCTCGTACCTCCCCATATATATGTATGGAGTGGAGTTGGCAACTGAAAAGAAACTTTGTGTTCCCTTCAAGCTAGGTGAAGGACGGCTTTCACACTCACTTATCTCTCAGAACTGAGCATGTGGAGAGACGTTCGATCATCCAGCACCAAGGGAACGGGTTGCAGGAGAAACCCTTACTCTGGTTTCTCAGTCTGTTTCCTAGTGCCGGTTTGAAGTGCCTGCCGTTTTCACTGTAAAACCGAGTTGGAGCTTGTACCTCCCCATATATATGTATGGAGTGGAGTTGGCAACTGAAAAGAAACTTTGTGTTCCCTTCAAGCTAGGTGAAGGACGGCTTTCACACACAAATATCTCTCAGAACTGAGCATGTGGAGAGACGTTCGTTCATCCAGCACCAAGGGAACGGGTTGCAGGAGAAACCCTTACTCTGGTTTCTCAGTCTGTTTCCTAGTGCCGGTTTGAAGTGCCTGCCGTTTTCACTGTAAAACCGATTTGGAGCTTGTACCTCCCCATATATATGTATGGAGTGGAGTTGGCAACTGAAAAGAAACTTTGTGTTCCCTTCAGGCTAGGTGAAGGACGGCTTTCACACACACTTATCTCTCAGAACTGAGCATGTGGAGAGACGTTCGTTCATCCAGCACCAAGGGAACGGGTTGCAGGAGAAACCCTTACTCTGGTTTCTCAGTCTGTTTCCTAGTGCCGGTTTGAAGTGCCTGCCGTTTTCACTGTAAAACCGAGTTGGAGCTTGTACCTCCCCAAATATATGTATGGAGTGGAGTTGGCAACTGAAAAGAAACTTTGTGTTCCCTTCAAGCTAGGTGAAGGACGGCTTTCACACACACTTATCTCTCAGAACTGAGCATGTGGAGAGACGATCGTTCATCCAGCACAAAGGGAACGGGTTGCAGGAGAAACCTTTACTTTGGTTTCTCAGTCCGTTTCCTAGTGCCGGTTTGAAGTGCCTGCCGTTTTCACTGTAAAACCGAGTTGGAGCTTGTACCTCCCCATATATATGTATGGAGTGGAGTTGGCAACTGAAAAGAAACTTTGTGTTCCCTTCAAGCTATGTGAAGGACGGCTTTCACACACACTTATCTCTCAGAACTGAGCACGTGGAGAGACGTTCGTTCATCCAGCACAAAGGGAACGGGTTGCAGGAGAAACCCTTACTCTGGTTTCTCAGTCTGTTTCCTAGTGCCGGTTTGAAGTGCCTGCCGTTTTCACTGTAAAACCGAGTTGGAGCTTGTACCTCCCCATATATATGTATGGAGTGGAGTTGGCAACTGCAAAGAAACTTTGTGTTCCCTTCAAGCTAGGTGAAGGACGGCTTTCACACACACTTATCTCTCAGAACTGAGCATGTGGAGAGACGTTCGTTCATCCAGCACCAAGGGAACGGGTTGCAGGAGAAACCCTTACTCTGGTTTCTCAGTCTGTTTCCTAGTGCCGGTTTGAAGTGCCTGCCGTTTTCACTGTAAAACCGAGTTGGAGCTTGTACCTCCCCATATATATGTATGGAGTGGAGTTGGCAACTGAAAAGAAACTTTGTGTTCCCTTCAAGCTAGGTGAAGGACGGCTTTCACACACACTTATCTCTCAGAACTGAGCATGTGGAGAGACGTTCGTTCATCCAGCACAAAGGGAACGGGTTGCAGGAGAAACCCTTACTCTGGTTTCTCAGTCTGTTTCCTAGTGCCGGTTTGAAGTGCCTGCCGTTTTCACTGTAAAACCGAGTTGGAACTTGTACCTCCCCATATATATGTATGGAGTGGAGTTGGCAACTGAAAAGAAACTTTGTGTTCCCTTCAAGCTAGGTGAAGGACGGCTTTCACACACAATTACCTCTCAGAACTGAGCATGTGGAGAGACGTTCGTTCATCCAGCACCAAGGGAACGGGTTGCAGGAGAAACCCTTACTCTGGTTTCTCAGTCTGTTTCCTAGTGCCGGTTTGAAGTGCCTGCCGTTTTCACTGTAAAACCGAGTTGGAGCTCGTACCTCCCCATATATATGTATGGAGTGGAGTTGGCAACTGAAAAGAAACTTTGTGTTCCCTTCAAGCTAGGTGAAGGACGGCTTTCACACACACTTATCTCTCAGATCTGAGCATGTGGAGAGACGTTCGTTCATCCAGCACAAAGGGAACGGGTTGCAGGAGAAACCCTTACTCTGGTTTCTCAGTCTGTATCCTAGTGCCGGTTTGAAGTGCCTGCCGTTTTCACTGTAAAACCGAGTTGGAGCTTGTACCTCCCCATATATATGTATGGAGTGGAGTTGGCAACTGAAAAGAAACTTTGTGTTCCCTTCAAGCTAGGTGAAGGACGGCTTTCACACACACTTATCTCTCAGAACTGAGCATGTGGAGAGACGTTCGTTCATCCAGCACCAAGGGAACGGGTTGCAGGAGAAACCCTTACTCTGGTTTCTCAGTCTGTTTCCTAGTGCCGGTTTGAAGTGCCTGCCGTTTTCACTGTAAAACCGTGTTGGAGCTTGTACCTCCCCATATATATGTATGGAGTGGAGTTGGCAACTGAAAAGAAACTTTGTGTTCCCTTCAAGCTAGGTGAAGGACGGCTTTCACACACACTTATCTCTCAGAACTGAGCATGTGGAGAGACGTTCGTTCATCCAGCACCAAGGGAACGGGTTGCAGGAGAAACCCTTACTCTGGTTTCTCAGTCTGTTTCCTAGTGCCGGTTTGAAGTGCCTGCCGTTTTCACTGTAAAACCGAGTTGGAGCTTGTACCTCCCCATATATATGTATGGAGTGGAGTTGGCAACTGAAAAGAAACTTTGTGTTCCCTTCAAGCTAGGTGAAGGACGGCTTTCACACACACTTATCTCTCAGAACTGAGCATGTGGAGAGACGTTCGTTCATCCAGCACAAAGGGAACGGGTTACAGGAGAAACCCTTACTCTGGTTTCTCAGTCTGTTTCCTAGTGCCGGTTTGAAGTGCCTGCCGTTTTCACTGTAAAACCGAGTTGGAGCTTGTACCTCCCCATATATATGTATGGAGTGGAGTTGGCAACTGAAAAGAAACTTTGTGTTCCCTTCAAGCTAGGTGAAGGACGGCTTTCACACACACTTATCTCTCAGAACTGAGCATGTGGAGTGACGTTCGTTCATCCAGCACCAAGGGAACGGGTTGCAGGAGAAACCCTTACTCTGGTTTCTCTTTCTGTTTCCTAGTGCCGGTTTGAAGTGCCTGCCGTTTTCACTGTAAAACCGAGTTGGAGCTCGTACCTCCCCATATATATGTATGGAGTGGAGTTGGCAACTGAAAAGAAACTTTGTGTTCCCTTCAAGCTAGGTGAAGGACGGATTTCACACACACTTATCTCTCAGAACTGAGCATGTGGAGAGACGTTCGTTCATCCAGCACAAAGGGAACGGGTTGCAGGAGAAACCCTTACTCTGGTTTCTCACTCAGTTTCCTAGTGCCGGTTTGAAGTGCCTGCCGTTTTCACTGTAAACCCGAGTTGGAGCTTGTACCTCCCCATATATATGTATGGAGTGGAGTTGGCAACTGAAAAGAAACTTTGTGTTCCCTTCAAGCTAGGTGAAGGACGGCTTTCACACACACTTATCTCTCAGAACTGAGCATGTGGGAGACGTCCTTTCATCCAGCACCAAGGGAACGGGTTGCAGGAGAAACCCTTACTCTGGTTTCTCAGTCTGTTTCCTAGTGCCGGTTTGAAGTGCCTGCCGTTTTCACTGTAAAACCGAGTTGGAGCTTGTACCTCCCCATATATATGTATGGAGTGGAGTTGGCAACTGAAAAGAAACTTTGTGTTCCCTTCAAGCTAGGTGAAGGACGGCTTTCACACACACTTATCTCTCAGAACTGAGCATGTGGAGAGACGTTCGTTCATCCAGCACAAAGGGAACGGGTTGCAGGAGAAACCCTTACTCTGCTTTCTCAGTCTGTTTCCTAGTGCCGGTTTGAAGTGCCTGCCGTTTTCACTGTAAAACCGAGTTGGAGCTCGTACCTCCCCATATATATGTATGGAGTGGAGTTGGCAACTGAAAAGAAACTTTGTGTTCCCTTCAAGCTAGGTGAAGGACGGCTTTCACACTCACTTATCTCTCAGAACTGAGCATGTGGAGAGACGTTCGTTCATCCAGCACCAAGGGAACGGGCTGCAGGAGAAACCCTTACTCTGGATTCTCAGTCTCTTTCCTAGTGCCGGTTTGAAGTGCCTGCCGTTTTCACTGTAAAACCGAGTTGGAGCTTGTACCTCCCCATATATATGTATGGAGTGGAGTTGGCAACTGAAAAGAAACTTTGTGTTCCCTTCCAGCTAGGTGAAGGACGGCTTTCACACACACTTATCTCTCAGAACTGAGCATGTGGAGAGACGTTCGTTCATTCAGCACAAAGGGAACGGGTTGCAGGAGAAACCCTTACTCTGGTTTCTCAGTCTGTTTCCTAGTGCCGGTTTGAAGTGCCTGCCGTTTTCACTGTAAAACCGAGTTGGAGCTTGTACCTCCCCATATATATGTATGGAGTGGAGTTGGCAACTGAAAAGAAACTTTGTGTTCCCTTCAAGCTAGGTGAAGGACGGCTTCACACACACTAATCTCTCAGAACTGAGCATGTGGAGAGACGTTCGTTCATCCAGCACAAAGGGAACGGGTTGCAGGAGAAACCCTTACTTTGGTTTCTCAGTCCGTTTCCTAGTGCCGGTTTGAAGTGCCTGCCGTTTTCACTGTAAATCCGAGTTGGAGCTCGTACCTCCCCATATATATGTATGGAGTGGAGTTGGCAACTGCAAAGAAACTTTGTGTTCCCTTCAAGCTAGGTGAAGGACGGCTTTCACACACACTTATCTCTCAGAACTGAGCATGTGGAGTGACGTTCGTTCATCCAGCACCAAGGGAACGGGTTGCAGGAGAAACCCTTACTCTGGTTTCTCTTTCTGTTTCCTAGTGCCGGTTTGAAGTGCCTGCCGTTTTCACTGTAAAACCGAGTTGGAGCTCGTACCTCCCCATATATATGTATGGAGTGGAGTTGGCAACTGAAAAGAAACTTTGTGTTCCCTTCAAGCTAGGTGAAGGACGGATTTCACACACACTTATCTCTCAGAACTGAGCATGTGGAGAGACGTTCGTTCATCCAGCACAAAGGGAACGGGTTGCAGGAGAAACCCTTACTCTGGTTTCTCAGTCAGTTTCCTAGTGCCGGTTTGAAGTGCCTGCCGTTTTCACTGTAAAACCGAGTTGGAGCTTGTACCTCCCCATATATATGTATGGAGTGGAGTTGGCAACTGAAAAGAAACTTTGTGTTCCCTTCAAGCTAGGTGAAGGACGGCTTTCACACACACTTATCTCTCAGAACTGAGCATGTGGGAGACGTCCTTTCATCCAGCACCAAGGGAACGGGTTGCAGGAGAAACCCTTACTCTGGTTTCTCAGTCTGTTTCCTAGTGCCGGTTTGAAGTGCCTGCCGTTTTCACTGTAAAACCGAGTTGGAGCTTGTACCTCCCCATATATATGTATGGAGTGGAGTTGGCAACTGAAAAGAAACTTTGTGTTCCCTTCAAGCTAGGTGAAGGACGGCTTTCACACACACTTATCTCTCAGAACTGAGCATGTGGAGAGACGTTCGTTCATCCAGCACAAAGGGAACGGGTTGCAGGAGAAACCCTTACTCTGCTTTCTCAGTCTGTTTCCTAGTGCCGGTTTGAAGTGCCTGCCGTTTTCACTGTAAAACCGAGTTGGAGCTCGTACCTCCCCATATATATGTATGGAGTGGAGTTGGCAACTGAAAAGAAACTTTGTGTTCCCTTCAAGCTAGGTGAAGGACGGCTTTCACACTCACTTATCTCTCAGAACTGAGCATGTGGAGAGACGTTCGTTCATCCAGCACCAAGGGAACGGGCTGCAGGAGAAACCCTTACTCTGGATTCTCAGTCTCTTTCCTAGTGCCGGTTTGAAGTGCCTGCCGTTTTCACTGTAAAACCGAGTTGGAGCTTGTACCTCCCCATATATATGTATGGAGTGGAGTTGGCAACTGAAAAGAAACTTTGTGTTCCCTTCCAGCTAGGTGAAGGACGGCTTTCACACACACTTATCTCTCAGAACTGAGCATGTGGAGAGACGTTCGTTCATTCAGCACAAAGGGAACGGGTTGCAGGAGAAACCCTTACTCTGGTTTCTCAGTCTGTTTCCTAGTGCCGGTTTGAAGTGCCTGCCGTTTTCACTGTAAAACCGAGTTGGAGCTTGTACCTCCCCATATATATGTATGGAGTGGAGTTGGCAACTGAAAAGAAACTTTGTGTTCCCTTCAAGCTAGGTGAAGGACGGCTTCACACACACTAATCTCTCAGAACTGAGCATGTGGAGAGACGTTCGTTCATCCAGCACAAAGGGAACGGGTTGCAGGAGAAACCCTTACTTTGGTTTCTCAGTCCGTTTCCTAGTGCCGGTTTGAAGTGCCTGCCGTTTTCACTGTAAATCCGAGTTGGAGCTCGTACCTCCCCATATATATGTATGGAGTGGAGTTGGCAACTGCAAAGAAACTTTGTGTTCCCTTCAAGCTAGGTGAAGGACGGCTTTCACACACACTTATCTCTCAGAACTGAGCATGTGGAGAGACGTTCGTTCATCCAGCACCAAGGGAACGGGTTGCAGGAGAAACCCTTACTCTGGTTTCTCAGTCTGTTTCCTAGTGCCGGTTTGAAGTGCCTGCCGTTTTCACTGTAAAACCGAGTTGGAGCTTGTACCTCCCCATATATATGTATGGAGTGGAGTTGGCAACTGTAAAGAAACTTTGTGTTCCCTTCAAGCTAGGTGAAGGACGGCTTTCACACACACTTATCTCTCAGAACTTAGCATGTGGAGAGACGTTCGTTCATCCAGCACCAAGGGAACGGGTTGCAGGAGAAACCCTTACTCTGGTTTCTCAGTCTGTTTCCTAGTGCCGGTTTGAAGTGCCTGCCGTTTTCACTGTAAAACCGAGTTGGAGCTTGTACCTCCCCATATATATGTATGGAGTGGAGTTGGCAACTGAAAAGAAACTTTGTGTTCCCTTCAAGCTAGGTGAAGGACGGCTTTCACACACACTTATCTCTCAGAACTGAGCATGTGGAGAGACGTTCGTTCATCCAGCACAAAGGGAACGGGTTGCAGGAGAAACCCTTACTCTGCTTTCTCAGTCTGTTTCCTAGTGCCGGTTTGAAGTGCCTGCCGTTTTCACTGTAAAACCGAGTTGGAGCTTGTACCTCCCCATATATATGTATGGAGTGGAGTTGGCAACTGAAAAGAAACTTTGTGTTCCCTTCAAGCTAGGTGAAGGACGGCTTTCACACACACTTATCTCTCAGAACTGAGCATGTGGAGAGACGTTCGTTCATCCAGCACAAAGGGAACGGGTTGCAGGAGAAACCCTTACTCTGGTTTCTCAGTCTGTTTCCTAGTGCCGGTTTGAAGTGCCTGCCGTTTTCACTGTAAATCCGAGTTGGAGCTTGTACCTCACCATATATATGTATGGAGTGGAGTTGGCAACTGAAAAGAAACTTTGTGTTCCCTTCAAGCTAGGTGAAGGACGGCTTTCACACACACTTATCTCTCAGATCTGAGCATGTGGAGAGACGTTCGTTCATCCAGCACAAAGGGAACGGGTTGCAGGAGAAACCCTTACTCTGGGTTCTCAGTCTGTTTCCTAGTGCCGGTTTGAAGTGCCTGCCGTTTTCACTGTAAAACCGAGTTGGAGCTTGTACCTCCCCATATATATGTATGGAGTGGAGTTGGCAACTGAAAAGAAACTTTGTGTTCCCTTCAAGCTAGGTGAAGGACGGCTTTCACACACACTTATCTCTCAGAACTGAGCATGTGGAGAGACGTTCGTTCATCCAGCACCAAGGGAACGGGTTGCAGGAGAAACCCTTACTCTGGTTTCTCAGTCTGTTTCCTAGTGCCGGTTTGAAGTGCCTGCCTTTTTCACTGTAAAACCGTGTTGGAGCTTGTACCTCCCCATATATATGTATGGAGTGGAGTTGGCAACTGAAAAGAAACTTTGTGTTCCCTTCAAGCTATGTGAAGGACGGCTTTCACACACACTTATCTCTCAGAACTGAGCATGTGGAGAGACGTTCGTTCATCCAGCACAAAGGGAACGGGTTGCAGGAGAAACCCTTACTCTGGTTTCTCAGTCTGTTTCCTAGTGCCGGTTTGAAGTGCCTGCCGTTTTCACTGTAAAACCGAGTTGGAGCTTGTACCTCCCCATATATATGTATGGAGTGGAGTTGGCAACTGAAAAGAAACTTTGTGTTCCCTTCAAGCTAGGTGAAGGACGGCTTTCACACACACTTATCTCTCAGAACTGAGCATGTGGAGAGACGTTCGTTCATCCAGCACCAATTGAACGGGTTGCAGGAGAAACCCTTACTCTGGTTTCTCAGTCTGTTTCCTAGTGCCGGTTTGAAATGCCTGCCGTTTTCACTGTAAAACCGAGTTGGAGCTTGTACCTCCCCATATATATGTATGGAGTGGAGTTGGCAACTGAAAAGAAACTTTGTGTTCCCTTCAAGCTAGGTGAAGGACGGCTTTCACACACACTTATCTCTCAGAACTGAGCATGTGGAGAGACTTTCGTTCATCCAGCACAAAGGGAACGGGTTGCAGGAGAAACCCTTACTCTGCTTTCTCAGTCTGTTTCCTAGTGCCGGTTTGAAGTGCCTGCCGTTTTCACTGTAAAACCGAGTTGGAGCTCGTACCTCCCCATATATATGTATGGAGTGGAGTTGGCAACTGAAAAGAAACTTTGTGTTCCCTTCAAGCTAGGTGAAGGACGGCTTTCACACTCACTTATCTCTCAGAACTGAGCATGTGGAGAGACGTTCGTTCATCCAGCACCAAGGGAACGGGCTGCAGGAGAAACCCTTACTCTGGTTTCTCAGTCTGTTTCCTAGTGCCGGTTTGAAGTGCCTGCCGTTTTCACTGTAAAACCGAGTTGGAGCTTGTACCTCCCCATATATATGTATGGAGTGGAGTTGGCAACTGAAAAGAAACTTTGTGTTCCCTTCAAGCTAGGTGAAGGACGGCTTTCACACACACTTATCTCTCAGAACTGAGCATGTGGAGAGACGTTCGTTCATCCAGCACAAAGGGAACGGTTTGCAGGAGAAACCCTTACTCTGGTTTCTCAGTCTGTTTCCTAGTGCCGGTTTGAAGTGCCTGCCGTTTTCACTGTAAAACCGAGTTGGAGCTTGTACCTCCCCATATATATGTATGGAGTGGAGTTGGCAACTGAAAAGAAACTTTGTGTTCCCTTCAAGCTAGGTGAAGGACGGCTTTCACACACACTTATCTCTCAGAACTGAGCATGTGGGAGACGTCCTTTCATCCAGCACCAAGGGAACGGGTTGCAGGAGAAACCCTTACTCTGGTTTCTCAGTCTGTTTCCTAGTGCCGGTTTGAAGTGCCTGCCGTTTTCACTGTAAAACCGAGTTGGAGCTTGTACCTCCCCATATATATGTATGGAGTGGAGTTGGCAACTGAAAAGAAACTTTGTGTTCCCTTCAAGCTAGGTGAAGGACGGCTTTCACACACACTTATCTCTCAGAACTGAGCATGTGGAGAGACGTTCGTTCATCCAGCACAAAGGGAACGGGTTGCAGGAGAAACCCTTACTCTGCTTTCTCAGTCTGTTTCCTAGTGCCGGTTTGAAGTGCCTGCCGTTTTCACTGTAAAACCGAGTTGGAGCTCGTACCTCCCCATATATATGTATGGAGTGGAGTTGGCAACTGAAAAGAAACTTTGTGTTCCCTTCAAGCTAGGTGAAGGACGGCTTTCACACTCACTTATCTCTCAGAACTGAGCATGTGGAGAGACGTTCGTTCATCCAGCACCAAGGGAACGGGCTGCAGGAGAAACCCTTACTCTGGTTTCTCAGTCTGTTTCCTAGTGCCGGTTTGAAGTGCCTGCCGTTTTCACTGTAAAACCGAGTTGGAGCTTGTACCTCCCCATATATATGTATGGAGTGGAGTTGGCAACTGAAAAGAAACTTTGTGTTCCCTTCAAGCTAG
This sequence comes from Vicugna pacos, assembly GCF_048564905.1. Lineage (NCBI taxonomy): Eukaryota > Metazoa > Chordata > Mammalia > Artiodactyla > Camelidae > Vicugna > Vicugna pacos. Next base: position 23,209,561 of record NC_132995.1, on the reverse strand, counting down.
GTGAAGGACGGCTTTCACACACACTTATCTCTCAGAACTGAGCATGTGGAGAGACGTTCGTTCATTCATCACAAAGGGAACGGGTTGCAGGAGAAACCCTTACTCTGGTTTCTCAGTCTGTTTCCTAGTGCCGGTTTGAAGTGCCTGCCGTTTTCACTGTAAAACCGAGTTGGAGCTTGTACCTCCCCATATATATGTATGGAGTGGAGTTGGCAACTGAAAAGAAACTTTGTGTTCCCTTCAAGCTAGGTGAAGGACGGCTTCACACACACTAATCTCTCAGAACTGAGCATGTGGAGAGACGTTCGTTCATCCAGCACAAAGGGAACGGGTTGCAGGAGAAACCCTTACTCTGGTTTCTCAGTCCGTTTCCTAGTGCCGGTTTGAAGTGCCTGCCGTTTTCACTGTAAAACCGAGTTGGAGCTCGTACCTCCCCATATATATGTATGGAGTGGAGTTGGCAACTGAAAAGAAACTTTGTGTTCCCTTCAAGCTAGGTGAAGGACGGCTTTCACACACACTTATCTCTCAGAACTGAGCATGTGGAGAGACGTTCGTTCATCCAGCACCAAGGAACGGGTTGCAGGAGAAACCCTTACTCTGGTTTCTCAGTCTGTTTCCTAGTGCCGGTTTGAAGTGCCTGCCGTTTTCACTGTAAAACCGAGTTGGAGCTTGTACCTCCCCATATATATGTATGGAGTGGAGTTGGCAACTGAAAAGAAACGTTGTGTTCCCTTCAAGCTAGGTGAAGGACGGCTTTCACACACACTTATCTCTCAGAACTGAGCATGTGGAGAGACGTTCGTTCATCCAGCACCAAGGGAACGGGTTGCAGGAGAAACCCTTACTCTGGTTTCTCAGTCTGTTTCCTAGTGCCGGTTTGAAGTGCCTGCCGTTTTCACTGTAAAACCGAGTTGGAGCTTGTACCTCCCCATATATATGTATGGAGTGGAGTTGGCAACTGAAAAGAAACTTTGTGTTCCCTTCAAGCTAGGTGAAGGACGGCTTTCACACACACTTATCTCTCAGAACTGAGCATGTGGAGAGACGTTCGTTCATCCAGCACAAAGGGAACGGGTTGCAGGAGAAACCCTTACTCTGCTTTCTCAGTCTGTTTCCTAGTGCCGGTTTGAAGTGCCTGCCGTTTTCACTGTAAAACCGAGTTGGAGCTTGTACCTCCCCATATATATGTATGGAGTGGAGTTGGCAACTGAAAAGAAACTTTGTGTTCCCTTCAAGCTAGGTGAAGGACGGCTTTCACACACACTTATCTCTCAGAACTGAGCATGTGGAGAGACGTTCGTTCATCCAGCACAAAGGGAACGGGTTGCAGGAGAAACCCTTACTCTGGTTTCTCAGTCTGTTTCCTAGTGCCGGTTTGAAGTGCCTGCCGTTTTCACTGTAAATCCGAGTTGGAGCTTGTACCTCACCATATATATGTATGGAGTGGAGTTGGCAACTGAAAAGAAACTTTGTGTTCCCTTCAAGCTAGGTGAAGGACGGCTTTCACACACACTTATCTCTCAGATCTGAGCATGTGGAGAGACGTTCGTTCATCCAGCACAAAGGGAACGGGTTGCAGGAGAAACCCTTACTCTGGTTTCTCAGTCTGTTTCCTAGTGCCGGTTTGAAGTGCCTGCCGTTTTCACTGTAAAACCGAGTTTGAGCTTGTACCTCCCCATATATATGTATGGAGTGGAGTTGGCAACTGAAAAGAAACTTTGTGTTCCCTTCAAGCTAGGTGAAGGACGGCTTTCACACACACTTATCTCTCAGAACTGAGCATGTGGAGAGACGTTCGTTCATCCAGCACCAAGGGAACGGGTTGCAGGAGAAACCCTTACTCTGGTTTCTCAGTCTGTTTCCTAGTGCCGGTTTGAAGTGCCTGCCGTTTTCACTGTAAAACCGTGTTGGAGCTTGTACCTCCCCATATATATGTATGGAGTGGAGTTGGCAACTGAAAAGAAACTTTGTGTTCCCTTCAAGCTAGGTGAAGGACGGCTTTCACACACACTTATCTCTCAGAACTGAGCATGTGGAGAGACGTTCGTTCATCCAGCACAAAGGGAACGGGTTGCAGGAGAAACCCTTACTCTGCTTTCTCAGTCTGTTTCCTAGTGCCGGTTTGAAGTGCCTGCCGTTTTCACTGTAAAACCGAGTTGGAGCTTGTACCTCCCCATATATATGTATGGAGTGGAGTTGGCAACTGAAAAGAAACTTGGTGTTCCCTTCAAGCTAGGTGAAGGACGGCTTTCACACACACTTATCTCTCAGAATTGAGCATGTGGAGAGACGTTCGTTCAACCAACACAAAGGGAACGGGTTGCAGGAGAAACCCTTACTCTGGTTTCTCAGTCTGTTTCCTAGTGCCGGTTTGAAGTGCCTGCCCTTTTCACTGTAAAACCGAGTTGGAGCTTGTACCTCCCCATATATATGTATGGAGTGGAGTTGGCAACTGAAAAGAAACTTTGTGTTCCCTTCAAGCTAGGTGAAGGACGGCTTTCTCACACACTTATCTCTCAGAACTGAGCATGTGGAGAGACGTTCGTTCATCCAGCACCAATTGAACGGGTTGCAGGAGAAACCCTTACTCTGGTTTCTCAGTCTGTTTCCTAGTGCCGGTTTGAAGTGCCTGCCGTTTTCACTGTAAAACCGAGTTGGAGCTTGTACCTCCCCATATATATGTATGGAGTGGAGTTGGCAACTGAAAAGAAACTTTGTGTTCCCTTCAAGCTAGGTGAAGGACGGCTTTCACACACACTTATCTCTCAGAACTGAGCATTTGGAGAGACGTTCGTTCATCCAGCACAAAGGGAACGGGTTGCAGGAGAAACCCTTACTCTGCTTTCTCAGTCTGTTTCCTAGTGCCGGTTTGAAGTGCCTGCCGTTTTCACTGTAAAACCGAGTTGGAGCTCGTACCTCCCCATATATATGTATGGAGTGGAGTTGGCAACTGAAAAGAAACTTTGTGTTCCCTTCAAGCTAGGTGAAGGACGGCTTTCACACACACTTATCTCTCAGAACTGAGCATGTGGAGAGACGTTCGTTCATCCAGCACCAAGGGAACGGGTTGCAGGAGAAACCCTTACTCTGCTTTCTCAGTCTGTTTCCTTGTGCCGGTTTGAAGTGCCTGCCGTTTTCTCTGTAAAACCGAGTTGGAGCTTGTACCTCCCCATATATATGTATGGAGTGGTGTTGGCAACTGAAAAGAAACTTTGTGTTCCCTTCAAGCTAGGTGAAGGACGGCTTTCACACACACTTATCTCTCAGAACTGAGCATGTGGAGAGACGTTCGTTCATCCAGCACAAAGGGAACGGGTTGCAGGAGAAACCCTTACTCTGGTTTCTCAGTCTGTTTCATAGTGCCGGTTTGAAGTGCCTGCCGTTTTCACTGTAAAACCGAGTTGGAGCTTGTACCTCCCCATATATATGTATGGAGTGGAGTTGGCAACTGCAAAGAAACTTTGTGTTCCCTTCAAGCTAGGTGAAGGACGGCTTTCACACACACTTATCTCTCAGAACTGAGCATGTGGAGAGACGTCCTTTCATCCAGCACCAAGGGAAAGGGTTGCAGGAGAAACCCTTACTCTGGTTTCTCAGTCTGTTTCCTAGTGCCGGTTTGAAGTGCCTGCCGTTTTCACTCTAAAACCGAGTTGGAGCTTGTACCTCCCCGTATATATGTATGAAGTGGAGTTGGCAACTGAAAAGAAACTTTGTGTTCCCTTCAAGCTAGGTGAAGGACGGCTTTCACACACACTTATCTCTCAGATCTGAGCATGTGGAGAGACGTTCGTTCATCCAGCACAAAGGGAACGGTTTGCAGGAGAAACCCTTACTCTGGTTTCTCAGTCTGTTTCCTAGTGCCGGTTTGAAGTGCCTGCCGTTTTCACTGTAAAACCGAGTTGGAGCTTGTACCTCCCCATATATATGTATGGAGTGGAGTTGGCAACTGAAAAGAAACTTTGTTTTCCCTTCAAGCTAGGTGAAGTACGGCTTTCACACACATTTATCTCTCAGAAGTGAGCATGTGGAGAGACGTTCGTTCATCCAGCACCAAGGGAACGGGTTGCAGGAGAAACCCTTACTCTGGTTTCTCAGTCTGTTTCCTAGTGCCGGTTTGAAGTGCCTGCCGTTTTCACTGTAAAACCGAGTTGGAGCTTGTACCTCCCCATATATATGTATGGAGTGGAGTTGGCAACTGCAAAGAAACTTTGTGTTCCCTTCAAGCTAGGTGAAGGACGGCTTTCACACACACTTATCTCTCAGAACTGAGCATGTGGAGAGACGTCCTTTCATCCAGCACCAAGGGAAAGGGTTGTAGGAGAAACCCTTACTCTGGTTTCTCAGTCTGCTTCCTAGTGCCGGTTTGAAGTGCCTGCCGTTTTCATTGTAAAACCGAGTTGGAGCTTGTATCTCCCCATATATATGTATGGAGTGGAGTTGGCAACTGAAAAGAAACTTTGTGTTCCCTTCAAGCTAGGTGAAGGACGGCTTTCACACACACTTATCTCTCAGAACTGAGCATGTGGAGAGACGTTCGTTCATCCAGCACAAAGGGAACGGGTTGCAGGAGAAACCCTTACTCTGGTTTCTCAGTCTGTTTCCTAGTGCCGGTTTGAAGTGCCTGCCGTTTTCACTGTAAAACCGAGTTGGAGCTTGTACCTCCCCATATATATGTATGGAGTGGAGTTGGCAACTGAAAAGAAACTTTGTGTTCCCTTCAAGCTAGGTGAAGGACGGCTTTCACACACACTTATCTCTCAGAACTGAGCATGTGGAGAGACGTTCGTTCATCCAGCACCAAGGGAACGGGTTGCAGGAGAAACCCTTACTCTGCTTTCTCAGTCTGTTTCCTTGTGCCGGTTTGAAGTGCCTGCCGTTTTCTCTGTAAAACCGAGTTGGAGCTTGTACCTCCCCATATATATGTATGGAGTGGTGTTGGCAACTGAAAAGAAACTTTGTGTTCCCTTCAAGCTAGGTGAAGGACGGCTTTCACACACACTTATCTCTCAGAACTGAGCATGTGGAGAGACGTTCGTTCATCCAGCACAAAGGGAACGGGTTGCAGGAGAAACCCTTACTCTGGTTTCTCAGTCTGTTTCCTAGTGCCGGTTTGAAGTGCCTGCCGTTTTCACTGTAAAACCGAGTTGGAGCTTGTACCTCCCCATATATATGTATGGAGTGGAGTTGGCAACTGAAAAGAAACTTTGTGTTCCCTTCAAGCTAGGTGAAGGACGGCTTTCACACACACTTATCTCTCAGAACTGAGCATGTGGAGAGACGTCCTTTCATCCAGCACCAAGGGAAAGGGTTGCAGGAGAAACCCTTACTCTGGTTTCTCAGTCTGTTTCCTAGTGCCGGTTTGAAGTGCCTGCCGTTTTCACTCTAAAACCGAGTTGGAGCTTGTACCTCCCCGTATATATGTATGAAGTGGAGTTGGCAACTGAAAAGAAACTTTGTGTTCCCTTCAAGCTAGGTGAAGGACGGCTTTCACACACACTTATCTCTCAGATCTGAGCATGTGGAGAGACGTTCGTTTATCCAGCACAAAGGGAACGGTTTGCAGGAGAAACCCTTACTCTGGTTTCTCAGTCTGTTTCCTAGTGCCGGTTTGAAGTGCCTGCCGTTTTCACTGTAAAACCGAGTTGGAGCTTGTACCTCCCCATATATATGTATGGAGTGGAGTTGGCAACTGAAAAGAAACTTTGTTTTCCCTTCAAGCTAGGTGAAGGACGGCTTTCACACACATTTATCTCTCAGAAGTGAGCATGTGGAGAGACGTTCGTTCATCCAGCACCAAGGGAACGGGTTGCAGGAGAAACCCTTACTCTGGTTTCTCAGTCTGTTTCCTAGTGCCGGTTTGAAGTGCCTGCCGTTTTCACTGTAAAACCGAGTTGGAGCTTGTACCTCCCCATATATATGTATGGAGTGGAGTTGGCAACTGCAAAGAAACTTTGTGTTCCCTTCAAGCTAGGTGAAGGACGGCTTTCACACACACTTATCTCTCAGAACTGAGCATGTGGAGAGACGTTCGTTCATCCAGCACCAAGGGAACGGGTTGCAGGAGAAACCCTTACTCTGGTTTCTCAGTCTGTTTCCTAGTGCCGGTTTGAAGTGCCTGCCGTTTTCACTGTAAAACCGAGTTGGAGCTTGTACCTCACCATATATATGTATGGAGTGGAGTTGGCAACTGCAAAGAAACTTTGTGTTCCCTTCAAGCTAGGTGAAGGACGGCTTTCACACACACTTATCTCTCAGAACTGAGCATGTGGAGAGACGTCCTTTCATCCAGCACCAAGGGAAAGGGTTGCAGGAGAAACCCTTACTCTGGTTTCTCAGTCTGTTTCCTAGTGCCGGTTTGAAGTGCCTGCCGTTTTCACTGTAAAACCGAGTTGGAGCTTGTACCTCCCCATATATATGTATGGAGTGGAGTTGGCAACTGAAAAGAAACTTTGTGTTCCCTTCAAGCTAGGTGAAGGACGGCTTTCACACACACTTATCTCTCAGATCTGAGCATGTGGAGAGACGTTCGTTCATCCAGCACAAAGGGAACGGGTTGCAGGAGAAACCCTTACTCTGGTTTCTCAGTCTGTTTCCTAGTGCCGGTTTGAAGTGCCTGCCGTTTTCACTGTAAAACCGAGTTGGAGCTTGTACCTCCCCATATATATGTATGGAGTGGAGTTGGCAACTGAAAAGAAACTTTGTGTTCCCTTCAAGCTAGGTGAAGGACGGCTTTCACACACACTTATCTCTCAGAACTGAGCATGTGGAGAGACGTTCGTTCATCCAGCACCAAGGGAACGGGTTGCAGGAGAAACCCTTACTCTGGTTTCTCAGTCTGTTTCCTAGTGCCGGTTTGAAGTGCCTGCCGTTTTCACTGTAAAACCGAGTTGGAGCTTGTACCTCCCCATATATATGTATGGAGTGGAGTTGGCAAATGTAAAGAAACTTTGTGTTCCCTTCAAGCTAGGTGAAGGACGGCTTTCACACACACTTATCTCTCAGAAGTGAGCATGTGGAGAGACGTTCGTTCATCCAGCACCAAGGGAACGGGTTGCAGGAGAAACCCTTACTCTGGTTTCTCAGTCTGTTTCCTAGTGCCGGTTTGAAGTGCCTGCCGTTTTCACTGTAAAACCGAGTTGGAGCTTGTACCTCCATATATATATGTATGGAGTGGAGTTGGCAACTGCAAAGAAACTTTGTGTTCCCTTCAAGCTAGGTGAAGGACGGCTTTCACACACACTTATCTCTCAGAACTGAGCATGTGGAGAGACGTCCTTTCATCCAGCACCAAGGGAAAGGGTTGTAGGAGAAACCCTTACTCTGGTTTCTCAGTCTGCTTCCTAGTGCCGGTTTGAAGTGCCTGCCGTTTTCATTGTAAAACCGAGTTGGAGCTTGTACCTCCCCATATATATGTATGGAGTGGAGTTGGCAACTGAAAAGAAACTTTGTGTTCCCTTCAAGCTAGGTGAAGGACGGCTTTCACACACACTTATCTCTCAGAACTGAGCATGTGGAGAGACGTTCGTTCATCCAGCACAAAGGGAACGGGTTGCAGGAGAAACCCTTACTCTGGTTTCTCAGTCTGTTTCCTAGTGCCGGTTTGAAGTGCCTGCCGTTTTCACTGTAAAACCGAGTTGGAGCTTGTACCTCACCATATATATGTATGGAGTGGAGTTGGCAACTGCAAAGAAACTTTGTGTTCCCTTCAAGCTAGGTGAAGGACGGCTTTCACACACACTTATCTCTCAGAACTGAGCATGTGGAGAGACGTCCTTTCATCCAGCACCAAGGGAAAGGGTTGCAGGAGAAACCCTTACTCTGGTTTCTCAGTCTGTTTCCTAGTGCCGGTTTGAAGTGCCTGCCGTTTTCACTGTAAAACCGAGTTGGAGCTTGTACCTCCCCATATATATGTATGGAGTGGAGTTGGCAACTGAAAAGAAACTTTGTGTTCCCTTCAAGCTAGGTGAAGGACGGCTTTCACACACACTTATCTCTCAGATCTGAGCATGTGGAGAGACGTTCGTTCATCCAGCACAAAGGGAACGGGTTGCAGGAGAAACCCTTACTCTGGTTTCTCAGTCTGTTTCCTAGTGCCGGTTTGAAGTGCCTGCCGTTTTCACTGTAAAACCGAGTTGGAGCTTGTACCTCCCCATATATATGTATGGAGTGGAGTTGGCAACTGAAAAGAAACTTTGTGTTCCCTTCAAGCTAGGTGAAGGACGGCTTTCACACACACTTATCTCTCAGAAGTGAGCATGTGGAGAGACGTTCGTTCATCCAGCACCAAAGGAACGGGTTGCAGGAGAAACCCTTACTCTGGTTTCTCAGTCTGTTTCCTAGTGCCGGTTTGAAGTGCCTGCCGTTTTCACTGTAAAACCGAGTTGGAGCTTGTACCTCCCCATATATATGTATGGAGTGGAGTTGGCAAATGTAAAGAAACTTTGTGTTCCCTTCAAGCTAGGTGAAGGACGGCTTTCACACACACTTATCTCTCAGAACTGAGCATGTGGAGAGACGTTCGTTCATCCAGCACCAAGGGAACGGGTTGCAGGAGAAACCCTTACTCTGGTTTCTCAGTCTGTTTCCTAGTGCCGGTTTGAAGTGCCTGCCGTTTTCACTGTAAAACCGAGTTGGAGCTTGTACCTCCCCATATATATGTATGGAGTGGAGTTGGCAACTGAAAAGAAACTTTGTGTTCCCTTCAAGCTAGGTGAAGGACGGCTTTCACACACACTTATCTCTCAGAACTGAGCATGTGGAGAGACGTTCGTTCATCCAGCACAAAGGGAACGGGTTGCAGGAGAAACCCTTACTCTGGTTTCTCAGTCTGTTTCCTAGTGCCGGTTTGAAGTGCCTGCCGTTTTCACTGTAAAACCGAGTTGGAGCTTGTACCTCCCCATATATATGTATGGAGTGGAGTTGGCAACTGAAAAGAAACTTTGTGTTCCCTTCAAGCTAGGTGAAGGACGGCTTTCACACACACTTATCTCTCAGAACTGAGCATGTGGAGAGACGTTCGTTCATCCAGCACCAAGGGAACGGGTTGCAGGAGAAACCCTTACTCTGCTTTCTCAGTCTGTTTCCTTGTGCCGGTTTGAAGTGCCTGCCGTTTTCTCTGTAAAACCGAGTTGGAGCTTGTACCTCCCCATATATATGTATGGAGTGGTGTTGGCAACTGAAAAGAAACTTTGTGTTCCCTTCAAGCTAGGTGAAGGACGGCTTTCACACACACTTATCTCTCAGAACTGAGCATGTGGAGAGACGTTCGTTCATCCAGCACAAAGGGAACGGGTTGCAGGAGAAACCCTTACTCTGGTTTCTCAGTCTGTTTCCTAGTGCCGGTTTGAAGTGCCTGCCGTTTTCACTGTAAAACCGAGTTGGAGCTTGTACCTCCCCATATATATGTATGGAGTGGAGTTGGCAACTGCAAAGAAACTTTGTGTTCCCTTCAAGCTAGGTGAAGGACGGCTTTCACACACACTTATCTCTCAGAACTGAGCATGTGGAGAGACGTCCTTTCATCCAGCACCAAGGGAAAGGGTTGCAGGAGAAACCCTTACTCTGGTTTCTCAGTCTGTTTCCTAGTGCCGGTTTGAAGTGCCTGCCGTTTTCACTCTAAAAACGAGTTGGAGCTTGTACCTCCCCGTATATATGTATGAAGTGGAGTTGGCAACTGAAAAGAAACTTTGTGTTCCCTTCAAGCTAGGTGAAGGACGGCTTTCACACACACTTATCTCTCAGATCTGAGCATGTGGAGAGACGTTCGTTCATCCAGCACAAAGGGAACGGTTTGCAGGAGAAACCCTTACTCTGGTTTCTCAGTCTGTTTCCTAGTGCCGGTTTGAAGTGCCTGCCGTTTTCACTGTAAAACCGAGTTGGAGCTTGTACCTCCCCATATATATGTATGGAGTGGAGTTGGCAACTGCAAAGAAACTTTGTGTTCCCTTCAAGCTAGGTGAAGGACGGCTTTCACACACATTTATCTCTCAGAAGTGAGCATGTGGAGAGACGTTCGTTCATCCAGCACCAAGGGAACGGGTTGCAGGAGAAACCCTTACTCTGGTTTCTCAGTCTGTTTCCTAGTGCCGGTTTGAAGTGCCTGCCGTTTTCACTGTAAAACCGAGTTGGAGCTTGTACCTCCCCATATATATGTATGGAGTGGAGTTGGCAACTGCAAAGAAACTTTGTGTTCCCTTCAAGCTAGGTGAAGGACGGCTTTCACACACACTTATCTCTCAGAACTGAGCATGTGGAGAGACGTCCTTTCATCCAGCACCAAGGGAAAGGGTTGTAGGAGAAACCCTTACTCTGGTTTCTCAGTCTGCTTCCTAGTGCCGGTTTGAAGTGCCTGCCGTTTTCATTGTAAAACCGAGTTGGAGCTTGTACCTCCCCATATATATGTATGGAGTGGAGTTGGCAACTGAAAAGAAACTTTGTGTTCCCTTCAAGCTAGGTGAAGGACGGCTTTCACACACACTTATCTCTCAGAACTGAGCATGTGGAGAGACGTTCGTTCATCCAGCACAAAGGGAACGGGTTGCAGGAGAAACCCTTACTCTGGTTTCTCAGTCTGTTTCCTAGTGCCGGTTTGAAGTGCCTGCCGTTTTCACTGTAAAACCGAGTTGGAGCTTGTACCTCACCATATATATGTATGGAGTGGAGTTGGCAACTGCAAAGAAACTTTGTGTTCCCTTCAAGCTAGGTGAAGGACGGCTTTCACACACACTTATCTCTCAGAACTGAGCATGTGGAGAGACGTCCTTTCATCCAGCACCAAGGGAAAGGGTTGCAGGAGAAACCCTTACTCTGGTTTCTCAGTCTGTTTCCTAGTGCCGGTTTGAAGTGCCTGCCGTTTTCACTGTAAAACCGAGTTGGAGCTTGTACCTCCCCATATATATGTATGGATTGGAGTTGGCAACTGAAAAGAAACTTTGTGTTCCCTTCAAGCTAGGTGAAGGACGGCTTTCACACACACTTATCTCTCAGATCTGAGCATGTGGAGAGACGTTCGTTCATCCAGCACAAAGGGAACGGGTTGCAGGAGAAACCCTTACTCTGGTTTCTCAGTCTGTTTCCTAGTGCCGGTTTGAAGTGCCTGCCGTTTTCACTGTAAAACCGAGTTGGAGCTTGTACCTCCCCATATATATGTATGGAGTTGGGTTGGCAACTGAAAAGAAACTTTGTGTTCCCTTCAAGCTAGGTGAAGGACGGCTTTCACACACACTTATCTCTCAGAAGTGAGCATGTGGAGAGACGTTCGTTCATCCAGCACCAAAGGAACGGGTTGCAGGAGAAACCCTTACTCTGGTTTCTCAGTCTGTTTCCTAGTGCCGGTTTGAAGTGCCTGCCGTTTTCACTGTAAAACCGAGTTGGAGCTTGTACCTCCCCATATATATGTATGGAGTGGAGTTGGCAAATGTAAAGAAACTTTGTGTTCCCTTCAAGCTAGGTGAAGGACGGCTTTCACACACACTTATCTCTCAGAAGTGAGCATGTGGAGAGACGTTCGTTCATCCAGCACCAAGGGAACGGGTTGCAGGAGAAACCCTTACTCTGGTTTCTCAGTCTGTTTCCTAGTGCCGGTTTGAAGTGCCTGCCGTTTTCACTGTAAAACCGAGTTGGAGCTTGTACCTCCCTATATATATGTATGGAGTGGAGTTGGCAACTGCAAAGAAACTTTGTGTTCCCTTCAAGCTAGGTGAAGGACGGCTTTCACACACACTTATCTCTCAGAACTGAGCATGTGGAGAGACGTCCTTTCATCCAGCACCAAGGGAAAGGGTTGTAGGAGAAACCCTTACTCTGGTTTCTCAGTCTGCTTCCTAGTGCCGGTTTGAAGTGCCTGCCGTTTTCATTGTAAAACCGAGTTGGAGCTTGTACCTCCCCATATATATGTATGGAGTGGAGTTGGCAACTGCAAAGAAACTTTGTGTTCCCTTCAAGCTAGGTGAAGGACGGCTTTCACACACACTTATCTCTCAGAACTGAGCATGTGGAGAGACGTTCGTTCATCCAGCACAAAGGGAACGGGTTGCAGGAGAAACCCTTACTCTGGTTTCTCAGTCTGTTTCCTAGTGCCGGTTTGAAGTGCCTGCCGTTTTCACTGTAAAACCGAGTTGGAGCTTGTACCTCACCATATATATGTATGGAGTGGTGTTGGTAACTGCAAAGAAACTTTGTGTTCCCTTCAAGCTAGGTGAAGGACGGCTTTCACACACACTTATCTCTCAGAACTGAGCATGTGGAGAGACGTCCTTTCATCCAGCACCAAGGGAAAGGGTTGCAGGAGAAACCCTTACTCTGGTTTCTCAGTCTGTTTCCTAGTGCCGGTTTGAAGTGCCTGCCGTTTTCACTGTAAAACCGAGTTGGAGCTTGTACCTCCCCATATATATGTATGGAGTGGAGTTGGCAACTGAAAAGAAACTTTGTGTTCCCTTCAAGCTAGGTGAAGGACGGCTTTCACACACACTTATCTCTCAGATCTGAGCATGTGGAGAGACGTTCGTTCATCCAGCACAAAGGGAACGGGTTGCAGGAGAAACCCTTACTCTGGTTTCTCAGTCTGTTTCCTAGTGCCGGTTTGAAGTGCCTGCCGTTTTCACTGTAAAACCGAGTTGGAGCTTGTACCTCCCCATATATATGTATGGAGTGGAGTTGGCAACTGAAAAGAAACTTTGTGTTCCCTTCAAGCTAGGTGAAGGACGGCTTTCACACACACTTATCTCTCAGAAGTGAGCATGTGGAGAGACGTTCGTTCATCCAGCACCAAAGGAACGGGTTGCAGGAGAAACCCTTACTCTGGTTTCTCAGTCTGTTTCCTAGTGCCGGTTTGAAGTGCCTGCCGTTTTCACTGTAAAACCGAGTTGGAGCTTGTACCTCCCCATATATATGTATGGAGTGGAGTTGGCAAATGTAAAGAAACTTTGTGTTCCCTTCAAGCTAGGTGAAGGACGGCTTTCACACACACTTATCTCTCAGAACTGAGCATGTGGAGAGACGTTCGTTCATCCAGCACCAAGGGAACGGGTTGCAGGAGAAACCCTTACTCTGGTTTCTCAGTCTGTTTCCTAGTGCCGGTTTGAAGTGCCTGCCGTTTTCACTGTAAAACCGAGTTGGAGCTTGTACCTCCCCATATATATGTATGGAGTGGAGTTGGCAACTGAAAAGAAACTTTGTGTTCCCTTCAAGCTAGGTGAAGGACGGCTTTCACACACACTTATCTCTCAGAACTGAGCATGTGGAGAGACGTTCGTTCATCCAGCACAAAGGGAACGGGTTGCAGGAGAAACCCTTACTCTGGTTTCTCAGTCTGTTTCCTAGTGCCGGTTTGAAGTGCCTGCCGTTTTCACTGTAAAACCGAGTTGGAGCTTGTACCTCCCCATATATATGTATGGAGTGGAGTTGGCAACTGAAAAGAAACTTTGTGTTCCCTTCAAGCTAGGTGAAGGACGGCTTTCACACACACTTATCTCTCAGAACTGAGCATGTGGAGAGACGTTCGTTCATCCAGCACCAAGGGAACGGGTTGCAGGAGAAACCCTTACTCTGCTTTCTCAGTCTGTTTCCTTGTGCCGGTTTGAAGTGCCTGCCGTTTTCTCTGTAAAACCGAGTTGGAGCTTGTACCTCCCCATATATATGTATGGAGTGGTGTTGGCAACTGAAAAGAAACTTTGTGTTCCCTTCAAGCTAGGTGAAGGACGGCTTTCACACACACTTATCTCTCAGAACTGAGCATGTGGAGAGACGTTCGTTCATCCAGCACAAAGGGAACGGGTTGCAGGAGAAACCCTTACTCTGGTTTCTCAGTCTGTTTCCTAGTGCCGGTTTGAAGTGCCTGCCGTTTTCACTGTAAAACCGAGTTGGAGCTTGTACCTCCCCATATATATGTATGGAGTGGAGTTGGCAACTGCAAAGAAACTTTGTGTTCCCTTCAAGCTAGGTGAAGGACGGCTTTCACACACACTTATCTCTCAGAACTGAGCATGTGGAGAGACGTCCTTTCATCCAGCACCAAGGGAAAGGGTTGCAGGAGAAACCCTTACTCTGGTTTCTCAGTCTGTTTCCTAGTGCCGGTTTGAAGTGCCTGCCGTTTTCACTCTAAAAACGAGTTGGAGCTTGTACCTCCCCGTATATATGTATGAATTGGAGTTGGCAACTGAAAAGAAACTTTGTGTTCCCTTCAAGCTAGGTGAAGGACGGCTTTCACACACACTTATCTCTCAGATCTGAGCATGTGGAGAGACGTTCGTTCATCCAGCACAAAGGGAACGGTTTGCAGGAGAAACCCTTACTCTGGTTTCTCAGTCTGTTTCCTAGTGCCGGTTTGAAGTGCCTGCCGTTTTCACTGTAAAACCGAGTTGGAGCTTGTACCTCCCCATATATATGTATGGAGTGGAGTTGGCAACTGAAAAGAAACTTTGTTTTCCCTTCAAGCTAGGTGAAGGACGGCTTTCACACACATTTATCTCTCAGAAGTGAGCATGTGGAGAGACGTTCGTTCATCCAGCACCAAGGGAACGGGTTGCAGGAGAAACCCTTACTCTGGTTTCTCAGTCTGTTTCCTAGTGCCGGTTTGAAGTGCCTGCCGTTTTCACTGTAAAACCGAGTTGGAGCTTGTACCTCCCCATATATATGTATGGAGTGGAGTTGGCAACTGCAAAGAAACTTTGTGTTCCCTTCAAGCTAGGTGAAGGACGGCTTTCACACACACTTATCTCTCAGAACTGAGCATGTGGAGAGACGTCCTTTCATCCAGCACCAAGGGAAAGGGTTGTAGGAGAAACCCTTACTCTGGTTTCTCAGTCTGCTTCCTAGTGCCGGTTTGAAGTGCCTGCCGTTTTCATTGTAAAACCGAGTTGGAGCTTGTACCTCCCCATATATATGTATGGAGTGGAGTTGGCAACTGAAAAGAAACTTTGTGTTCCCTTCAAGCTAGGTGAAGGACGGCTTTCACACACACTTATCTCTCAGAACTGAGCATGTGGAGAGACGTTCGTTCATCCAGCACAAAGGGAACGGGTTGCAGGAGAAACCCTTACTCTGGTTTCTCAGTCTGTTTCCTAGTGCCGGTTTGAAGTGCCTGCCGTTTTCACTGTAAAACCGAGTTGGAGCTTGTACCTCACCATATATATGTATGGAGTGGAGTTGGCAACTGCAAAGAAACTTTGTGTTCCCTTCAAGCTAGGTGAAGGACGGCTTTCACACACACTTATCTCTCAGAACTGAGCATGTGGAGAGACGTCCTTTCATCCAGCACCAAGGGAAAGGGTTGCAGGAGAAACCCTTACTCTGGTTTCTCAGTCTGTTTCCTAGTGCCGGTTTGAAGTGCCTGCCGTTTTCACTGTAAAACCGAGTTGGAGCTTGTACCTCCCCATATATATGTATGGAGTGGAGTTGGCAACTGAAAAGAAACTTTGTGTTCCCTTCAAGCTAGGTGAAGGACGGCTTTCACACACACTTATCTCTCAGATCTGAGCATGTGGAGAGACGTTCGTTCATCCAGCACAAAGGGAACGGGTTGCAGGAGAAACCCTTACTCTGGTTTCTCAGTCTGTTTCCTAGTGCCGGTTTGAAGTGCCTGCCGTTTTCACTGTAAAACCGAGTTGGAGCTTGTACCTCCCCATATATATGTATGGAGTGGAGTTGGCAACTGAAAAGAAACTTTGTGTTCCCTTCAAGCTAGGTGAAGGACGGCTTTCACACACACTTATCTCTCAGAAGTGAGCATGTGGAGAGACGTTCGTTCATCCAGCACCAAAGGAACGGGTTGCAGGAGAAACCCTTACTCTGGTTTCTCAGTCTATTTCCTAGTGCCGGTTTGAAGTGCCTGCCGTTTTCACTGTAAAACCGAGTTGGAGCTTGTACCTCCCCATATATATGTATGGAGTGGAGTTGGCAAATGTAAAGAAACTTTGTGTTCCCTTCAAGCTAGGTGAAGGACGGCTTTCACACACACTTATCTCTCAGAACTGAGCATGTTGAGAGACGTTCGTTCATCCAGCACCAAGGGAACGGGTTGCAGGAGAAACCCTTACTCTGCTTTCTCAGTCTGTTTCCTTGTGCCGGTTTGAAGTGCCTGCCGTTTTCTCTGTAAAACCGAGTTGGAGCTTGTACCTCCCCATATATATGTATGGAGTGGTGTTGGCAACTGAAAAGAAACTTTGTGTTCCCTTCAAGCTAGGTGAAGGACGGCTTTCACACACACTTATCTCTCAGAACTGAGCATGTGGAGAGACGTTCGTTCATCCAGCACAAAGGGAACGGGTTGCAGGAGAAACCCTTACTCTGGTTTCTCAGTCTGTTTCCTAGTGCCGGTTTGAAGTGCCTGCCGTTTTCACTGTAAAACCGAGTTGGAGCTTGTACCTCCCCATATATATGTATGGAGTGGAGTTGGCAACTGCAAAGAAACTTTGTGTTCCCTTCAAGCTAGGTGAAGGACGGCTTTCACACACACTTATCTCTCAGAACTGAGCATGTGGAGAGACGTCCTTTCATCCAGCACCAAGGGAAAGGGTTGCAGGAGAAACCCTTACTCTGGTTTCTCAGTCTGTTTCCTAGTGCCGGTTTGAAGTGCCTGCCGTTTTCACTCTAAAACCGAGTTGGAGCTTGTACCTCCCCGTATATATGTATGAAGTGGAGTTGGCAACTGAAAAGAAACTTTGTGTTCCCTTCAAGCTAGGTGAAGGACGGCTTTCACACACACTTATCTCTCAGATCTGAGCATGTGGAGAGACGTTCGTTCATCCAGCACAAAGGGAACGGTTTGCAGGAGAAACCCTTACTCTGGTTTCTCAGTCTGTTTCCTAGTGCCGGTTTGAAGTGCCTGCCGTTTTCACTGTAAAACCGAGTTGGAGCTTGTACCTCCCCATATATATGTATGGAGTGGAGTTGGCAACTGAAAAGAAACTTTGTTTTCCCTTCAAGCTAGGTGAAGGACGGCTTTCACACACATTTATCTCTCAGAAGTGAGCATGTGGAGAGACGTTCGTTCATCCAGCACCAAGGGAACGGGTTGCAGGAGAAACCCTTACTCTGGTTTCTCAGTCTGTTTCCTAGTGCCGGTTTGAAGTGCCTGCCGTTTTCACTGTAAAACCGAGTTGGAGCTTGTACCTCCCCATATATATGTATGGAGTGGAGTTGGCAACTGTAAAGAAACTTTTTGTTCCCTTCAAGCTAGGTGAAGGACGGCTTTCACACACACTTATCTCTCAGAACTGAGCATGTGGAGAGACGTTCGTTCATCCAGCACCAAGGGAACAGGTTGCAGGAGAAACCCTTACTCTGGTTTCTCAGTCTGTTTCCTAGTGCCGGTTTGAAGTGCCTGCCGTTTTCACTGTAAAACCGAGTTGGAGCTTGTACCTCCCCATATATATGTATGGAGTGGAGTTGGCAACTGAAAAGAAACTTTGTGTTCCCTTCAAGCTAGGTGAAGGACGGCTTTCACACACACTTATCTCTCAGAACTGAGCATGTGGAGAGACGTTCGTTCATCCAGCACAAAGGGAACGGGTTGCAGGAGAAACCCTTACTCTGCTTTCTCAGTCTGTTTCCTAGTGCCGGTTTGAAGTGCCTGCCGTTTTCACTGTAAAACCGAGTTGGAGCTTGTACCTCCCCATATATATGTATGGAGTGTAGTTGGCAACTGAAAAGAAACGTTGTGTTCCCTTCAAGCTAGGTGAAGGACGGCTTTCACACACACTTATCTCTCAGATCTGAGCATCTGGAGAGACGTTCGTTCATCCAGCACAAAGGGAACGGTTTGCAGGAGAAACCCTTACTCTGGTTTCTCAGTCTGTTTCCCAGTGCCGGTTTGAAGTGCCTGCCGTTTTCACTGTAAACCGAGTTGGAGCTTGTACCTCCCAATATATATGTATGGAGTGGAGTTGGCAACTGAAAAGAAACTTTGTGTTCCCTTCAAGCTAGGTGAAGGACGGCTTTCACACACACTTATCTCCCAGAACTGAGCATGTGGAGAGACGTTCGTTCATCCAGCACCAAGAGAACGGGTTGCAGGAGAAACCCTTACTCTGGTTTCTCAGTCTGTTTCCTAGTGCCGGTTTGAAGTGCCTGCCGTTTTCACTGTAAAACCGAGTTGGAGCTTGTACCTCCCCATATATATGTATGGAGTGGAGTTGGCAACTGTAAAGAAACTTTTTGTTCCCTTCAAGCTAGGTGAAGGACGGCTTTCACACACACTTATCTCTCAGAACTGAGCATGTGGAGAGACGTTCGTTCATCCAGCACCAAGGGAACAGGTTGCAGGAGAAACCCTTACTCTGGTTTCTCAGTCTGTTTCCTAGTGCCGGTTTGAAGTGCCTGCCGTTTTCACTGTAAAACCGAGTTGGAGCTTGTACCTCCCCATATATATGTATGGAGTGGAGTTGGCAACTGAAAAGAAACTTTGTGTTCCCTTCAAGCTAGGTGAAGGACGGCTTTCACACACACTTATCTCTCAGAACTGAGCATGTGGAGAGACGTTCGTTCATCCAGCACCAAGGGAACGGGTTGCAGGAGAAACCCTTACTCTGGTTTCTCAGTCTGTTTCCTAGTGCCGGTTTGAAGTGCCTGCCGTTTTCACTGTAAAACCGAGTTGGAGCTTGTACCTCCCCATATATATGTATGGAGTGGAGTTGGCAACTGCAAAGAAACTTTGTGTTCCCTTCAAGCTAGGTGAAGGACGGCTTTCACACACACTTATCTCTCAGAACTGAGCATGTGGAGAGACGTCCTTTCATCCAGCACCAAGGGAAAGGGTTGCAGGAGAAACCCTTACTCTGGTTTCTCAGTCTGTTTCCTAGTGCCGGTTTGAAGTGCCTGCCGTTTTCACTCTAAAACCGAGTTGGAGCTTGTACCTCCCCGTATATATGTATGAAGTGGAGTTGGCAACTGAAAAGAAACTTTGTGTTCCCTTCAAGCTAGGTGAAGGACGGCTTTCACACACACTTATCTCTCAGATCTGAGCATGTGGAGAGACGTTCGTTCATCCAGCACAAAGGGAACGGTTTGCAGGAGAAACCCTTACTCTGGTTTCTCAGTCTGTTTCCTAGTGCCGGTTTGAAGTGCCTGCCGTTTTCACTGTAAAACCGAGTTGGAGCTTGTACCTCCCCATATATATGTATGGAGTGGAGTTGGCAACTGAAAAGAAACTTTGTTTTCCCTTCAAGCTAGGTGAAGGTCGGCTTTCACACACACTTATCTCCCAGAACTGAGCATGTGGAGAGACGTTCGTTCATCCAGCACCAAGAGAACGGGTTGCAGGAGAAACCCTTACTCTGGTTTCTCAGTCTGTTTCCTAGTGCCGGTTTGAAGTGCCTGCCGTTTTCACTGTAAAACCGAGTTGGAGCTTGTACCTCCCCATATATATGTATGGAGTGGAGTTGGCAACTGTAAAGAAACTTTTTGTTCCCTTCAAGCTAGGTGAAGGACGGCTTTCACACACACTTATCTCTCAGAACTGAGCATGTGGAGAGACGTTCGTTCATCCAGCACCAAGGGAACAGGTTGCAGGAGAAACCCTTACTCTGGTTTCTCAGTCTGTTTCCTAGTGCCGGTTTGAAGTGCCTGCCGTTTTCACTGTAAAACCGAGTTGGAGCTTGTACCTCCCCATATATATGTATGGAGTGGAGTTGGCAACTGAAAAGAAACTTTGTGTTCCCTTCAAGCTAGGTGAAGGACGGCTTTCACACACACTTATCTCTCAGAACTGAGCATGTGGAGAGACGTTCGTTCATCCAGCACCAAGGGAACGGGTTGCAGGAGAAACCCTTACTCTGGTTTCTCAGTCTGTTTCCTAGTGCCGGTTTGAAGTGCCTGCCGTTTTCACTGTAAAACCGAGTTGGAGCTTGTACCTCCCCATATATATGTATGGAGTGGAGTTGGCAACTGCAAAGAAACTTTGTGTTCCCTTCAAGCTAGGTGAAGGACGGCTTTCACACACACTTATCTCTCAGAACTGAGCATGTGGAGAGACGTCCTTTCATCCAGCACCAAGGGAAAGGGTTGCAGGAGAAACCCTTACTCTGGTTTCTCAGTCTGTTTCCTAGTGCCGGTTTGAAGTGCCTGCCGTTTTCACAGTAAAACCGAGTTGGAGCTTGTACCTCCCCATATATATGTATGGAGTGGAGTTGGCAACTGAAAAGAAACTTTGTGTTCCCTTCAAGCTAGGTGAAGGACGGCTTTCACACACACTTATCTCTCAGAACTGAGCATGTGGAGAGACGTTCGTTCATCCAGCACAAAGGGAACGGGTTGCAGGAGAAACCCTTACTCTGGTTTCTCAGTCTGTTTCCTAGTGCCGGTTTGAAGTGCCTGCCGTTTTCACTGTAAAACCGAGTTGGAGCTTGTACCTCCCCATATATATGTATGGAGTGGAGTTGGCAACTGAAAAGAAACGTTGTGTTCCCTTCAAGCTAGGTGAAGGACGGCTTTCACACACACTTATCTCTCAGAACTGAGCATGTGGAGAGACGTTCGTTCATCCAGCACCAAGGGAACGGGTTGCAGGAGAAACCCTTACTCTGGTTTCTCAGTCTGTTTCCTAGTGCCGGTTTGAAGTGCCTGCCGTTTCCACTGTAAAACCGAGTTGGAGCTTGTACCTCCCCATATATATGTATGGAGTTGGCAACTGAAAAGAAACTTTGTGTTCCCTTCAAGCTAGGTGAAGGACGGCTTTCACACACACTTATCTCTCAGAACTGAGCATGTGGAGAGACGTTCGTTCATCCAGCACAAAGGGAACGGGTTGCAGGAGAAACCCTTACTCTGGTTTCTCAGTCTGTTTCCTAGTGCCGGTTTGAAGTGCCTGCCGTTTGCACTGTAAAACCGAGTTGGAGCTTGTACCTCCCCATATATATGTATGGAGTGGAGTTGGCAACTGAAAAGAAACTTTGTGTTCCCTTCAAGCTAGGTGAAGGACGGCTTTCACACACACTTATCTCAGAACTGAGCATGTGGAGAGACGTTCGTTCATCCAGCACAAAGGGAACGGGTTGCAGGAGAAACCCTTACTCTGGTTTCTCAGTCTGTTTCCTAGTGCCGGTTTGAAGTGCCTGCCGTTTTCACTGTAAAACCGAGTTGGAGCTTGTACCTCCCCATATATATGTATGGAGTGGAGTTGGCAACTGAAAAGAAACTTTGTGTTCCCTTCAAGCTAGGTGAAGGACGGCTTTCACACACACTTATCTCTCAGAACTGAGCATGTGGAGAGACGTTCGTTCATCCAGCACAAAGGGAACGGTTTGCAGGAGAAACCCTTACTCTGGTTTCTCAGTCTGTTTCCTAGTGCCGGTTTGAAGTGTCTGCCGTTTGCACTGTAAAACCGAGTTGGAGCTTGTACCTCCCCATATATATGTATGGAGTGGAGTTGGCAACTGAAAAGAAACTTTGTGTTCCCTTCAAGCTAGGTGAAGGACGGCTTTCACACACACTTATCTCTCAGAACTGAGCATGTGGAGAGACGTTCGTTCATCCAGCACAAAGGGAACGGGTTGCAGGAGAAACCCTTACTCTGGTTTCTCAGTCTGTTTCCTAGTGCCGGTTTGAAGTGCCTGCCGTTTTCACTGTAAAACCGAGTTGAAGCTTATACCTCCCCATATATATGTATGGAGTGGAGTTGGCTACTGAAAAGAAACTTTGTGTTCCCTTCAAGCTAGGTGAAGGACGGCTTTCACACACACTTATCTCTCAGAACTGAGCATGTGGAGAGACGTTCGTTCATCCAGCACCAAGGGAACGGGTTGCAGGAGAAAACCTTACTCTGGTTTCTCAGTCTGTTTCCTAGTGCCGGTTTGAAGTGCCTGCCGTTTTCACTGTAAAACCGAGTTGGAGCTTGTACCTCCCCATATATATGTATGGAGTGGAGTTGGCAACTGAAAAGAAACTTTGTGTTCCCTTCAAGCTAGGTGAAAGACGGCTTTCACACACACTTATCTCTCAGAACTGAGCATGTGGAGAGACGTTCTTTCATCCAGCACCAACTGAACGGGTTGCAGGAGAAACCCTTACTCTGGTTTCTCAGTCTGTTTCCTAGTGCCGGTTTGAAGTGCCTGCCGTTTTCACTGTAAAACCGAGTTGGAGCTCGTACCTCCCCATATATATGTATGGAGTGGAGTTGGCAACTGAAAAGGAACTTTGTGTTCCCTTCAAGCTAGGTGAAGGACGGCTTTCACACACACTTATCTCTCAGAACTGAGCATGTGGAGAGACGTTCGTTCATCCAGCACCAAGGGAACGGGTTGCAGGAGAAACCCTTACTCTGGTTTCTCAGTCTGTTTCCTAGTGCCGGTTTGAAGTGCCTGCCGTTTTCACTGTAAAACCGAGTTGGAGCTCGTACCTCCCCATATATATGTATGGAGTGGAGTTGGCAACTGAAAAGAAACTTTGTGTTCCCTTCAAGCTAGGTGAAGGACGGCTTTCACACACACTTATCTCTCAGAACTGAGCATGTGGAGAGACGTTCGTTCATCCAACACCAAGGGAACGGGTTGCAGGAGAAACCCTTACTCTGGTTTCTCAGTCTGTTTCCTAGTGCCGGTTTGAAGTGCCTGCCGTTTTCACTGTAAAACCGAGTTGGAGCTTGTACCTCCCCATATATATGTATGGAGTGGATTTGGCAACTGAAAAGAAACTTTGTGTTCCCTTCAAGCTAGGTGAAGGACGGCTTTCACACACACTTATCTCTCAGAACTGAGCATGTGGAGAGACGTTCGTTCATCCAGCACCAAGGGAACGGGTTGCAGGAGAAACCCTTACTCTGGTTTCTCAGTCTGTTTCCTAGTGCCGGTTTGAAGTGCCTGCCGTTTTCACTGTAAAACCGAGTTGGAGCTTGTACCTCCCCATATATATGTATGGAGTGGAGTTGGCAACTGAAAAGAAACTTTGTGTTCCCTTCAAGCTAGGTGAAGGACGGCTTTCACACACACTTATCTCTCAGAACTGAGCATGTGGAGAGACGTTCGTTCATCCAGCACCAAGGGAACGGGTTGCAGGAGAAACCCTTACTCTGGTTTCTCAGTCTGTTTCCTAGTGCCGGTTTGAAGTGCCTGCCGTTTTCACTGTAAAACCGAGTTGGAGCTTGTACCTCCCCATATATATGTATGGAGTGGAGTTGGCAACTGAAAAGAAACTTTGTGTTCCCTTCAAGCTAGGTGAAGGACGGCTTTCACACACACTTATCTCTCAGAACTGAGCATGTGGAGAGACGTTCGTTCATCCAGCACCAAGGGAACGGGTTGCAGGAGAAACCCTTACTCTGGATTCTCAGACTGTTTCCTAGTGCCGGTTTGAAGTGCCTGCCGTTTTCACTGTAAAACCGAGTTGGAGCTTGTACCTCCCCATATATATGTATGGAGTGGAGTTGGCAACTGAAAAGAAACTTTGTGTTCCCTTCAAGCTAGGTGAAGGACGGCTTTCACACACACTTATCTCTCAGAACTGAGCATGTGGAGAGACGTTCGTTCATCCAGCACCAAGGGAACGGGTTGCAGGAGAAACCCTTACTCTGGTTTCTCAGTCTGTTTCCTAGTGCCGGTTTGAAGTGCCTGCCGTTTTCACTGTAAAACCGAGTTGGAGCTTGTACCTCCCCATATATATGTATGGAGTGGAGTTGGCAACTGAAAAGAAACTTTGTGTTCCCTTCAAGCTAGGTGAAGGACGGCTTTCACACACACTTATCTCTCAGAACTGAGCATGTGGAGAGACGTTCGTTCATCCAGCACCAAGGGAACGGGTTGCAGGAGAAACCCTTACTCTGGTTTCTCAGTCTGTTTCCTAGTGCCGGTTTGAAGTGCCTGCCGTTTTCACTGTAAAACCGAGTTGGAGCTCGTACCTCCCCATATATATGTATGGAGTGGAGTTGGCAACTGAAAAGAAACTTTGTGTTCCCTTCAAGCTAGGTGAAGGACGGCTTTCACACACACTTATCTCTCAGAACTGAGCATGTGGAGAGACGTTCGTTCATCCAGCACCAAGGGAACGGGTTGCAGGAGAAACCCTTACTCTGGTTTCTCAGTCTGTTTCCTAGTGCCGGTTTGAAGTGCCTGCCGTTTTCACTGTAAAACCGAGTTGGAGCTTGTACCTCCCCATATATATGTATGGAGTGGAGTTGGCAACTGAAAAGAAACTTTGTGTTCCCTTCAAGCTAGGTGAAGGACGGCTTTCACACACACTTATCTCTCAGAACTGAGCATGTGGAGAGACGTTCGTTCATCCAGCACCAAGGGAACGGGTTGCAGGAGAAACCCTTACTCTGGTTTCTCAGTCTGTTTCCTAGTGCCGGTTTGAAGTGCCTGCCGTTTTCACTGTAAAACCGAGTTGGAGCTTGTACCTCCCCATATATATGTATGGAGTGGAGTTGGCAACTGAAAAGAAACTTTGTGTTCCCTTAAAGCTAGGTGAAGGACGGCTTTCACACACACTTATCTCTCAGAACTGAGCATGTGGAGAGACGTCCTTTCATCCAGCACCAAGGGAACGGGTTGCAGGAGAAACCCTTACTCTGGTTTCTCAGTCTGATTCCTAGTGCCGGTTTGAAGTGCCTGCCGTTTTCACTGTAAAACCGAGTTGGAGCTTGTACCTCCCCATATATATGTATGGAGTGGAGTTGGCAACTGAAAAGAAACTTTGTGTTCCCTTCAAGCTAGGTGAAGGACGGCTTTCACACACACTTATCTCTCAGAACTGAGCATGTGGAGAGACGTTCGTTCATCCAGCACCAAGGGAACGGGTTGCAGGAGAAACCCTTACTCTGGTTTCTCAGTCTGTTTCCTAGTGCCGGTTTGAAGTGCCTGCCGTTTTCACTGTAAAACCGAGTTGGAGCTTGTACCTCCCCATATATATGTATGGAGTGGAGTTGGCAACTGAAAAGAAACTTTGTGTTCCCTTCAAGCTAGGTGAAGGACGGCTTTCACACACACTTATCTCTCAGAACTGAGCATGTGGAGAGACGTTCGTTCATCCAGCACCAAGGGAACGGGTTGCAGGAGAAACCCTTACTCTGGTTTCTCAGTCTGTTTCCTAGTGCCGGTTTGAAGTGCCTGCCCTTTTCACTGTAAAACCGAGTTGGAGCTTGTACCTCCCCATATATATGTATGGAGTGGAGTTGGCAACTGAAAAGAAACTTTGTGTTCCCTTCAAGCTAGGTGAAGGACGGCTTTCACACACACTTTTCTCTCAGAACTGAGCATGTGGAGAAACGTTCGTTCATCCAGCACAAAGGGAACGGGTTGCAGGAGAAACCCTTACTCTGGTTTCTCAGTCTGTTTCCTAGTGCCGGTTTGAAGTGCCTGCCGTTTTCACTGTAAAACCGAGTTGGAGCTTGTACCTCCCCATATATATGTATGGAGTGGAGTTGGCAACTGAAAAGAAACTTTGTGTTCCCTTCAAGCTAGGTGAAGGACGGCTTTCACACACACTTATCTCTCAGAACTGAGCATGTGGAGAGACGTTCGTTCATCCAGCACAAATGGAACGGGTTGCAGGAGAAACCCTTACTCTGTTTTCTCAGTCTGTTTCCTAGTGCCGGTTTGAAGTGCCTGCCGTTTTCACTGTAAAACCGAGTTGGAGCTTGTACCTCCCCATATATATGTATGGAGTGGAGTTGGCAACTGCAAAGAAACTTTGTGTTCCCTTCAAGCTAGGTGAAGGACGGCTTTCACACACACTTATCTCTCAGAACTGAGCATGTGGAGAGACGTCCTTTCATCCAGCACCAAGGGAAAGGGTTGCAGGAGAAACCCTTACTCTGGTTTCTCAGTCTGTTTCCTAGTGCCGGTTTGAAGTGCCTGCCGTTTTCACTGTAAAACCGAGTTGGAGCTTGTACCTCCCCATATATATGTATGGAGTGGAGTTGGCAACTGAAAAGAAACTTTGTGTTCCCTTCAAGCTAGGTGAAGGACGGCTTTCACACACACTTATCTCTCAGAACTGAGCATGTGGAGAGACGTTCGTTCATCCAGCACAAAGGGAACGGGTTGCAGGAGAAATCCTTACTCTGCTTTCTCAGTCTGTTTCCTAGTGCCGGTTTGAAGTGCCTGCCGTTTTCACTGTAAAACCGAGTTGGAGCTTGTACCTCCCCATATATATGTATGGAGTGGAGTTGGCAACTGAAAAGAAACTTTGTGTTCCCTTCAAGCTAGGTGAAGGACGGCTTTCACACACACTTATCTCTCAGAACTGAGCATGTGGAGAGACGTTCGTTCATCCAGCACAAAGCGAACGGGTTGCAGGAGAAACCCTTACTCTGGTTTCTCAGTCTGTTTCCTAGTGCCGGTTTGAAGTGCCTGCCGTTTTCACTGTAAAACCGAGTTGGAGCTTGTACCTCCCCATATATATGTATGGAGTGGATTTGGCATCTGTAAAGAAACTTTGTGTTCCCTTCAAGCTAGGTGAAGGACGGCTTTCACACACACTTATCTCTCAGAACTGAGCATGTGGAGAGACGTTCGTTCATCCAGCACCAAGGGAACGGGTTGCAGGAGAAACCCTTACTCTGGTTTCTCAGTCTGTTTCCTAGTGCCGGTTGGAAGTGCCTGCCGTTTTCACTGTAAAACCGAGTTGGAGCTTGTACCTCCCCATATATATGTATGGAGTGGAGTTGGCAACTGAAAAGAAACTTTGTGTTCCCTTCAAGCTAGGTGAAGGACGGCTTTCACACACACTTATCTCTCAGAACTGAGCATGTGGAGAGACGACCTTTCATCCAGCACCAATGGAAAGGGTTGCAGGAGAAACCCTTACTCTGGTTTCTCAGTCTGTTTCCTAGTGCCGGTTTGAAGTGCCTGCCGTTTTCACTGTAAAACCGAGTTGGAGCTTGTACCTCCCCATATATATGTATGGAGTGGAGTTGGCAACTGAAAAGAAACTTTGTGTTCCCTTCAAGCTAGGTGAAGGACGGCTTTCACACACACTTATCTCTCAGATCTGAGCATGTGGAGAGACGTTCGTTCATCCAGCACAAAGGGAACGGGTTGCAGGAGAAACCCTTACTCTGGTTTCTCAGTCTGTTTCCTAGTGCCGGTTTGAAGTGCCTGCCGTTTTCACTGTAAAACCGAGTTGGAGCTTGTACCTCCCCATATATATGTATGGAGTGGAGTTGGCAACTGAAAAGAAACGTTGTGTTCCCTTCAAGCTAGGTGAAGGACGGCTTTCACACACACTTATCTCTCAGAACTGAGCATGTGGAGAGACGTTCGTTCATCCAGCACCAAGGGAACGGGTTGCAGGAGAAACCCTTACTCTGGTTTCTCAGTCTGTTTCCTAGTGCCGGTTTGAAGTGCCTGCCGTTTTCACTGTAAAACCGAGTTGGAGCTTGTACCTCCCCATATATATGTATGGAGTGGAGTTGGCAACTGAAAAGAAACTTTGTGTTCCCTTCAAGCTAGGTGAAGGACGGCTTTCACACACACTTATCTCTCAGAACTGAGCATGTGGAGAGACGTTCGTTCATCCAGCACCAAGGGAACGGGTTGCAGGAGAAACCCTTACTCTGGTTTCTCAGTCTGTTTCCTAGTGCCGGTTTGAAGTGCCTGCCGTTTTCACTGTAAAACCGAGTTGGAGCTTGTACCTCCCCATATATATGTATGGAGTGGAGTTGGCAACTGAAAAGAAACTTTGTGTTCCCTTCAAGCTAGGTGAAGGACGGCTTTCACACACACTTATCTCTCAGAACTGAGCATGTGGAGAGACGTTCGTTCATCCAGCACAAAGGGAACGGGTTGCAGGAGAAACCCTTACTCTGGTTTCTCAGTCTGTTTCCTAGTGCCGGTTTGAAGTGCCTGCCGTTTTCACTGTAAAACCGAGTTGGAGCTTGTACCTCCCCATATATATGTATGGAGTGGAGTTGGCAACTGAAAAGAAACTTTGTGTTCCCTTCAAGCTAGGTGAAGGACGGCTTTCACACACACTTATCTCTCAGAACTGAGCATGTGGAGAGACGTCCTTTCATCCAGCACCAAGGGAACGGGTTGCAGGAGAAACCCATACTCTGGTTTCTCAGTCTGTTTCCTAGTGCCGGTTTGAAGTGCCTGCCGTTTTCACTGTAAAACCGAGTTGGAGCTTGTACCTCCCCATATATATGTATGGAGTGGAGTTGGCAACTGAAAAGAAACTTTGTGTTCCCTTCAAGCTAGGTGAAGGACGGCTTTCACACACACTTATCTCTCAGAACTGAGCATGTGGAGAGACGTTCGTCCATCCAGCACCAAGGGAACGGGTTGCAGGAGAAACCCTTACTCTGGATTCTCAGTCTGTTTCCTAGTGCCGGTTTGAAGTGCCTGCCGTTTTCACTGTAAAACCGAGTTGGAGCTTGTACCTCCCCATATATATGTATGGAGTGGAGTTGGCAACTGAAAAGAAACTTTGTGTTCCCTTCAAGCTAGGTGAAGGACGGCTTTCACACACACTTATCTCTCAGAACTGAGCATGTGGAGAGACGTTCGTTCATCCAGCACCAAGGGAACGGGTTGCAGGAGAAACCCTTACTCTGGTTTCTCAGTCTGTTTCCTAGTGCCGGTTTGAAGTGCCTGCCGTTTTCACTGTAAAACCGAGTTGGAGCTTGTACCTCCCCATATATATGTATGGAGTGGAGTTGGCAACTGAAAAGAAACTTTGTGTTCCCTTCAAGCTAGGTGAAGGACGGCTTTCACACACACTTATCTCTCAGAACTGAGCATGTGGAGAGACGTTCGTTCATCCAGCACCAAGGGAACGGGTTGCAGGAGAAACCCTTACTCTGGTTTCTCAGTCTGTTTCCTAGTGCCGGTTTGAAGTGCCTGCCGTTTTCACTGTAAAACCGAGTTGGAGCTTGTACCTCCCCATATATATGTATGGAGTGGAGTTGGCAACTGAAAAGAAACTTTGTGTTCCCTTAAAGCTAGGTGAAGGACGGCTTTCACACACACTTATCTCTCAGAACTGAGCATGTGGAGAGACGTTCGTTCATCCAGCACCAAGGGAACGGGTTGCAGGAGAAACCCTTACTCTGGTTTCTCAGTCTGTTTCCTAGTGCCGGTTTGAAGTGCCTGCCGTTTTCACTGTAAAACCGAGTTGGAGCTTGTACCTCCCCATATATATGTATGGAGTGGAGTTGGCAACTGAAAAGAAACTTTGTGTTCCCTTCAAGCTAGGTGAAGGACGGCTTTCACACACACTTTTCTCTCAGAACTGAGCATGTGGAGAAACGTTCGTTCATCCAGCACAAAGGGAACGGGTTGCAGGAGAAACCCTTACTCTGGTTTCTCAGTCTGTTTCCTAGTGCCGGTTTGAAGTGCCTGCCGTTTTCACTGTAAAACCGAGTTGGAGCTTGTACCTCCCCATATATATGTATGGAGTGGAGTTGGCAACTGAAAAGAAACTTTGTGTTCCCTTCAAGCTAGGTGAAGGACGGCTTTCACACACACTTATCTCTCAGAACTGAGCATGTGGAGAGACGTTCGTTCATCCAGCACAAATGGAACGGGTTGCAGGAGAAACCCTTACTCTGGTTTCTCAGTCTGTTTCCTAGTGCCGGTTTGAAGTGCCTGCCGTTTTCACTGTAAAACCGAGTTGGAGCTTGTACCTCCCCATATATATGTATGGAGTGGAGTTGGCAACTGAAAAGAAACTTTGTGTTCCCTTCAAGCTAGGTGAAGGACGGCATTCACACACACTTATCTCTCAGAACTGAGCATGTGGAGAGACGTCCTTTCATCCAGCACCAAGGGAAAGGGTTGCAGGAGAAACCCTTACTCTGGTTTCTCAGTCTGTTTCCTAGTGCCGGTTTGAAGTGCCTGCCGTTTTCACTGTAAAACCGAGTTGGAGCTTGTACCTCCCCATATATATGTATGGAGTGGAGTTGGCAACTGAAAAGAAACTTTGTGTTCCCTTCAAGCTAGGTGAAGGACGGCTTTCACACACACTTATCTCTCAGAACTGAGCATGTGGAGAGACGTTCGTTCATCCAGCACAAAGGGAACGGGTTGCAGGAGAAACCCTTACTCTGGTTTCTCAGTCTGTTTCCTAGTGCCGGTTTGAAGTGCCTGCCGTTTTCACTGTAAAACCGAGTTGGAGCTTGTACCTCCCCATATATATGTATGGAGTGGAGTTGGCAACTGAAAAGAAACTTTGTGTTCCCTTCAAGCTAGGTGAAGGACGGCTTTCACACACACTTATCTCTCAGAACTGAGCATGTGGAGAGACGTTCGTTCATCCAGCACAAAGGGAACGGGTTGCAGGAGAAACCCTTACTCTGGTTTCTCAGTCTGTTTCCTAGTGCCGGTTTGAAGTGCCTGCCGTTTTCACTGTAAAACCGAGTTGGAGCTTGTACCTCCCCATATATATGTATGGAGTGGAGTTGGCAACTGCAAAGAAACTTTGTGTTCCCTTCAAGCTAGGTGAAGGACGGCTTTCACACACACTTATCTCTCAGATCTGAGCATGTGGAGAGACGTTCGTTCATCCAGCACAAAGGGAACGGGTTGCAGGAGAAACCCTTACTCTGGTTTCTCAGTCTGTTTCCTAGTGCCGGTTTGAAGTGCCTGCCGTTTTCACTGTAAAACCGAGTTGGAGCTTGTACCTCCCCATATATATGTATGGAGTGGAGTTGGCAACTGAAAAGAAACTTTGTGTTCCCTTCAAGCTAGGTGAAGGACGGCTTTCACACACACTTATCTCTCAGAACTGAGCATGTGGAGAGACGTTCGTTCATCCAGCACCAAGGGAACGGGTTGCAGGAGAAACCCTTACTCTGGTTTCTCAGTCTGTTTCCTAGTGCCGGTTTGAAGTGCCTGCCGTTTTCACTGTAAAACCGAGTTGGAGCTTGTACCTCCCCATATATATGTATGGAGTGGAGTTGGCAACTGAAAAGAAACTTTGTGTTCCCTTCAAGCTAGGTGAAGGACGGCTTTCACACACACTTATCTCTCAGAACTGAGCATGTGGAGAGACGTTCGTTCATCCAGCACCAAGGGAACGGGTTGCAGGAGAAACCCTTACTCTGGTTTCTCAGTCTGTTTCCTAGTGCCGGTTTGAAGTGCCTGCCGTTTTCACTGTAAAACCGAGTTGGAGCTTGTACCTCCCCATATATATGTATGGAGTGGAGTTGGCAACTGAAAAGAAACTTTGTGTTCCCTTAAAGCTAGGTGAAGGACGGCTTTCACACACACTTATCTCTCAGAACTGAGCATGTGGAGAGACGTTCGTTCATCCAGCACCAAGGGAACGGGTTGCAGGAGAAACCCTTACTCTGGTTTCTCAGTCTGTTTCCTAGTGCCGGTTTGAAGTGCCTGCCGTTTTCACTGTAAAACCGAGTTGGAGCTTGTACCTCCCCATATATATGTATGGAGTGGAGTTGGCAACTGAAAAGAAACTTTGTGTTCCCTTCAAGCTAGGTGAAGGACGGCTTTCACACACACTTTTCTCTCAGAACTGAGCATGTGGAGAAACGTTCGTTCATCCAGCACAAAGGGAACGGGTTGCAGGAGAAACCCTTACTCTGGTTTCTCAGTCTGTTTCCTAGTGCCGGTTTGAAGTGCCTGCCGTTTTCACTGTAAAACCGAGTTGGAGCTTGTACCTCCCCATATATATGTATGGAGTGGAGTTGGCAACTGAAAAGAAACTTTGTGTTCCCTTCAAGCTAGGTGAAGGACGGCTTTCACACACACTTATCTCTCAGAACTGAGCATGTGGAGAGACGTTCGTTCATCCAGCACAAATGGAACGGGTTGCAGGAGAAACCCTTACTCTGGTTTCTCAGTCTGTTTCCTAGTGCCGGTTTGAAGTGCCTGCCGTTTTCACTGTAAAACCGAGTTGGAGCTTGTACCTCCCCATATATATGTATGGAGTGGAGTTGGCAACTGAAAAGAAACTTTGTGTTCCCTTCAAGCTAGGTGAAGGACGGCATTCACACACACTTATCTCTCAGAACTGAGCATGTGGAGAGACGTCCTTTCATCCAGCACCAAGGGAAAGGGTTGCAGGAGAAACCCTTACTCTGGTTTCTCAGTCTGTTTCCTAGTGCCGGTTTGAAGTGCCTGCCGTTTTCACTGTAAAACCGAGTTGGAGCTTGTACCTCCCCATATATATGTATGGAGTGGAGTTGGCAACTGAAAAGAAACTTTGTGTTCCCTTCAAGCTAGGTGAAGGACGGCTTTCACACACACTTATCTCTCAGAACTGAGCATGTGGAGAGACGTTCGTTCATCCAGCACAAAGGGAACGGGTTGCAGGAGAAATCCTTACTCTGCTTTCTCAGTCTGTTTCCTAGTGCCGGTTTGAAGTGCCTGCCGTTTTCACTGTAAAACCGAGTTGGAGCTTGTACCTCCCCATATATATGTATGGAGTGGAGTTGGCAACTGAAAAGAAACTTTGTGTTCCCTTCAAGCTAGGTGAAGGACGGCTTTCACACACACTTATCTCTCAGAACTGAGCATGTGGAGAGACGTTCGTTCATCCAGCACAAAGGGAACGGGTTGCAGGAGAAACCCTTACTCTGGTTTCTCAGTCTGTTTCCTAGTGCCGGTTTGAAGTGCCTGCCGTTTTCACTGTAAAACCGAGTTGGAGCTTGTACCTCCCCATATATATGTATGGAGTGGAGTTGGCAACTGCAAAGAAACTTTGTGTTCCCTTCAAGCTAGGTGAAGGACGGCTTTCACACACACTTATCTCTCAGATCTGAGCATGTGGAGAGACGTTCGTTCATCCAGCACAAAGGGAACGGGTTGCAGGAGAAACCCTTACTCTGGTTTCTCAGTCTGTTTCCTAGTGCCGGTTTGAAGTGCCTGCCGTTTTCACTGTAAAACCGAGTTGGAGCTTGTACCTCCCCATATATATGTATGGAGTGGAGTTGGCAACTGAAAAGAAACTTTGTGTTCCCTTCAAGCTAGGTGAAGGTCGGCTTTCACACACACTTATCTCTCAGAACTGAGCATGTGGAGAGACGTTCGTTCATCCAGCACCAAGGGAACGGGTTGCAGGAGAAACCCTTACTCTGGTTTCTCAGTCTGTTTCCTAGTGCCGGTTTGAAGTGCCTGCCATTTTCACTGTAAAACCGAGTTGGAGCTTGTACCTCCCCATATATATGTATGGAGTGGAGTTGGCAACTGAAAAGAAACTTTGTGTTCCCTTCAAGCTAGGTGAAAGACGGCTTTCACACACACTTATCTCTCAGAACTGAGCATGTGGAGAGACGTTCGTTCATCCAGCACCAAGGGAACGGTTTGCAGGAGAAACCCTTACTCTGGTTTCTCAGTCTGTTTCCTAGTGCCGGTTTGAAGTGCCTGCCGTTTTCACTGTAAAACCGAGTTGGAGCTTGTACCTCCCCATATATATGTATGGAGTGGATTTGGCATCTGTAAAGAAACTTTGTGTTCCCTTCAAGCTAGGTGAAGGACGGCTTTCACACACACTTATCTCTCAGAACTGAGCATGTGGAGAGACTTTCGTTCATCCAGCACCAAGGGAACGGGTTGCAGGAGAAACCCTTACTCTGGTTTCTCAGTCTGTTTCCTAGTGCCGGTTGGAAGTGCCTGCCGTTTTCACTGTAAAACCGAGTTGGAGCTTGTACCTCCCCATATATATGTATGGAGTGGAGTTGGCAACTGAAAAGAAACTTTGTGTTCCCTTCAAGCTAGGTGAAGGACGGCTTTCACACACACTTATCTCTCAGATCTGAGCATGTGGAGAGACGTTCGTTCATCCAGCACAAAGGGAACGGTTTGCAGGAGAAACCCTTACTCTGGTTTCTCAGTCTGTTTCCTAGTGCCGGTTTGAAGTGCCTGCCGTTTTCACTGTAAAACCGAGTTGGAGCTTGTACCTCCCCATATATATGTATGGAGTGGAGTTGGCAACTGAAAAGAAACTTTGTGTTCCCTTCAAGCTAGGTGAAGGACGGCTTTCACACACACTTATCTCTCAGAACTGAGCATGTGGAGAGACGTTCGTTCATCCAGCACCAAGGGAACGGGTTGCAGGAGAAACCCTTACTCTGGTTTCTCAGTCTGTTTCCTAGTGCCGGTTTGAAGTGCCTGCCTTTTTCACTGTAAAACCGAGTTGGAGATTGTACCTCCCCATATATATGTATGGAGTGGAGTTGGCAACTGTAAAGAAACTTTTTGTTCCCTTCAAGCTAGGTGAAGGACGGCTTTCACACACACTTATCTCTCAGAACTGAGCATGTGGAGAGACGTTCGTTCATCCAGCACCAAGGGAACAGGTTGCAGGAGAAACCCTTGCTCTGGTTTCTCAGTCTGTTTCCTAGTGCCGGTTTGAAGTGCCTGCCGTTTTCACTGTAAAACCGAGTTGGAGCTTGTACCTCCCCATATATATGTATGGAGTGGAGTTGGCAACTGAAAAGAAACTTTGTGTTCCCTTCAAGCTAGGTGAAGGACGGCTTTCACACACACTTATCTCTCAGAACTGAGCATGTGGAGAGACGTTCGTTCATCCAGCGCAAAGGGAACGGGTTGCAGGAGAAACCCTTACTCTGGTTTCTCAGTCTGTTTCCTAGTGCCGGTTTGAAGTGCCTGCCGTTTTCACTGTAAAACCGAGTTGGAGCTTGTACCTCCCCATATATATGTATGGAGTGGAGTTGGCAACTGAAAAGAAACTTCGTGTTCCCTTCAAGCTAGGTGAAGGACGGCTTTCACACACACTTATCTCTCAGAACTGAGCATGTGGAGAGACGTTCGTTCATCCAGCACCAAGGGAACGGGTTGCAGGGGAAACCCTTACTCTGGTTTCTCAATCTGTTTCCTAGTGCCGGTTTGAAGTGCCTGCCATTTTCACTGTAAAACCGAGTTGGAGCTTGTACCTCCCCATATATATGTATGGAGTGGAGTTGGCAACTGAAAAGAAACTTTGTGTTCCCTTCAAGCTAGGTGAAGGACGGCTTTCACACACACTTATCTCTCAGAACTGAGCATGTGGAGAGACGTTCGTTCATCCAGCACCAAGGGAACGGGTTGCAGGAGAAACCCTTACTCTGGTTTCTCAGTCTGTTTCCTAGTGCCGGTTTGAAGTGCCTGCCGTTTTCACTGTAAAACCGAGTTGGAGCTCGTACCTCCCCATATATATGTATGGAGTGGAGTTGGCAACTGAAAAGAAACTTTGTGTTCCCTTCAAGCTAGGTGAAGGACGGCTTTCACACACACTTATCTCTCAGAACTGAGCATGTGGAGAGACGTCCTTTCATCCAGCACCAAGGGAACGGGTTGCAGGAGAAACCCTTACTCTGGTTTCTCAGTCTGTTTCCTAGTGCCGGTTTGAAGTGCCTGCCGTTTTCACTGTAAAACCGAGTTGGAGCTTGTACCTCCCCATATATATGTATGGAGTGGAGTTGGCAACTGAAAAGAAACTTTGTGTTCCCTTCAAGCTAGGTGAAGGACGGCTTTCACACACACTTATCTCTCAGAACTGAGCATGTGGAGAGACGTTCGTTCATCCAGCACCAAGGGAACGGGTTGCAGGAGAAACCCTTACTCTGGTTTCTCAGTCTGTTTCCTAGTGCCGGTTTGAAGTGCCTGCCGTTTTCACTGTAAAACCGAGTTGGAGCTTGTACCTCCCCATATATATGTATGGAGTGGAGTTCGCAACTGAAAAGAAACTTTGTGTTCCCTTCAAGCTAGGTGAAGGACGGCTTTCACACACACTTATCTCTCAGAACTGAGCATGTGGAGAGACGTTCGTTCATCCAGCACCAAGGGAACGGGTTGCAGGAGAAACCCTTACTCTGGTTTCTCAGTCTGTTTCCTAGTGCCGGTTTGAAGTGCCTGCCGTTTTCACTGTAAAACCGAGTTGGAGCTTGTACCTCCCCATATATATGTATGGAGTGGAGTTGGCAACTGAAAAGAAACTTTGTGTTCCCTTCAAGCTAGGTGAAGGACGGCTTTCACACACACTTATCTCTCAGAACTGAGCATGTGGAGAGACGTTCGTTCATCCAGCACCAAGGGAACGGGTTGCAGGAGAAACCCTTACTCTGGTTTCTCAGTCTGTTTCCTAGTGCCGGTTTGAAGTGCCTGCCGTTTTCACTGTAAAACCGAGTTGGAGCTTGTACCTCCCCATATATATGTATGGAGTGGAGTTGGCAACTGAAAAGAAACTTTGTGTTCCCTTCAAGCTAGGTGAAGGACGGCTTTCACACACACTTATCTCTCAGAACTGAGCATGTGGAGAGACGTTCGTTCATCCAGCACCAAGGGAACGGGTTGCAGGAGAAACCCTTACTCTGGTTTCTCAGTCTGTTTCCTAGTGCCGGTTTGAAGTGCCTGCCGTTTTCACTGTAAAACCGAGTTGGAGCTTGTACCTCCCCATATATATGTATGGAGTGGAGTTGGCAACTGAAAAGAAACTTTGTGTTCCCTTCAAGCTAGGTGAAGGACGGCTTTCACACACACTTATCTCTCAGAACTGAGCATGTGGAGAGACGTTCGTTCATCCAGCACCAAGGGAACGGGTTGCAGGAGAAACCCTTACTCTGGTTTCTCAGTCTGTTTCCTAGTGCCGGTTTGAAGTGCCTGCCGTTTTCACTGTAAAACCGAGTTGGAGCTTGTACCTCCCCATATATATGTATGGAGTGGAGTTGGCAACTGAAAAGAAACTTTGTGTTCCCTTCAAGCTAGGTGAAGGACGGCTTTCACACACACTTATCTCTCAGAACTGAGCATGTGGAGAGACGTTCGTTCATCCAGCACCAAGGGAACGGGTTGCAGGAGAAACCTTTACTCTGGTTCCTCAGTCTGTTTCCTAGTGCCGGGTTGAAGTGCCTGCCGTTTTCACTGTAAAACCGAGTTGGAGCTTGTACCTCCCCATATATATGTATGGAGTGGAGTTGGCAACTGAAAAGAAACTTTGTGTTCCCTTCAAGCTAGGTGAAGGACGGCTTTCACACACACTTATCTCTCAGAACTGAGCATGTGGAGAGACGTTCGTTCATCCAGCACAAAGGGAACGGGTTGCAGGAGAAACCCTTACTCTGGTTTCTCAGTCAGTTTCCTAGTGCCGGTTTGAAGTGCCTGCCGTTATCACTGTAAAACCGAGTTGGAGCTCGTACCTCCCCATATATATGTATGGAGTGGAGTTGGCAACTGAAAAGAAACTTTGTGTTCCCTTCAAGCTAGGTGAAGGACGGCTTTCACACACACTTATCTCTCAGAACTGAGCATGTGGAGAGACGTTCGTTCATCCAGCACCAAGGGAACGGGATGCAGGAGAAACCCTTACTCTGGTTTCTCAGTCTGTTTCCTAGTGCCGGTTTGAAGTGCCTGCCGTTTTCACTGTAAACCCGAGTTGGAGCTCGTACCTCCCCATATATATGTATGGAGTGGAGTTGGCAACTGAAAAGAAACTTTGTGTTCCCTTCAAGCTAGGTGAAGGACGGCTTTCACACACACTTATCTCTCAGAACTGAGCATGTGGAGAGACGTTCGTTCATCCAGCACCAAGGGAACGGGTTGCAGGAGAAACCCTTACTCTGGTTTCTCAGTCTGTTTCTTAGTGCCGGTTTGAAGTGCCTGCCGTTTTCACTGTAAAATCGAGTTGGAGCTTGTACCTCCCCATATATATGTATGGAGTGGAGTTGGCAACTGAAAAGAAACTTTGTGTTCCCTTCAAGCTAGGTGAAGGACGGCTTTCACACACACTTATCTCTCAGAACTGAGCATGTGGAGAGACGTTCGTTCATCCAGCACAAAGGGAACGGGTTGCAGGAGAAACCCTTACTCTGGTTTCTCAGTCTGTTTCCTAGTGCCGGTTTGAAGTGCCTGCCGTTTTCACTGTAAAACCGAGTTGGAGCTTGTACCTCCCCATATATATGTATGGAGTGGAGTTGGCAACTGAAAAGAAACTTTGTGTTCCCTTCAAGCTAGGTGAAGGACGGCTTTCACACACACTTATCTCTCAGAACTGAGCATGTGGAGAGACGTTTGTTCATCCAGCACCAAGGGAACGGGTTGCAGGAGAAACCCTTACTCTGGTTTCTCAGACTGTTTCCTAGTGCCGGTTTGAAGTGCCTGCCGTTTTCACTGTAAAACCGAGTTGGAGCTTGTACCTCCCCATATATATGTATGGAGTGGAGTTGGCAACTGAAAAGAAACTTTGTGTTCCCTTCAAGCTAGGTGAAGGACGGCTTTCACACACACTTATCTCTCAGAACTGAGCATGTGGAGAGACGTTCGTTCATCCAGCACCAAGGGAACGGGTTGCAGGAGAAACCCTTACTCTGGTTTCTCAGTCTGTTTCCTAGTGCCGGTTTGAAGTGCCTGCCGTTTTCACTGTAAAACCGAGTTGGAGCTTGTACCTCCCCATATATATGTATGGAGTGGAGTTGGCAACTGAAAAGAAACTTTGTGTTCCCTTCAAGCTAGGTGAAGGACGGCTTTCACACACACTTATCTCTCAGAACTGAGCATGTGGAGAGACGTTCGTTCATCCAGCACCAAGGGAACGGGTTGCAGGAGAAACCCTTACTCTGGTTTCTCAGTCTGTTTCCTAGTGCCGGTTTGAAGTGCCTGCCGTTTTCACTGTAAAACCGAGTTGGAGCTTGTACCTCCCCATATATATGTATGGAGTGGAGTTGGCAACTGAAAAGAAACTTTGTGTTCCCTTCAAGCTAGGTGAAGGACGGCTTTCACACACACTTATCTCTCAGAACTGAGCATGTGGAGAGACGTTCGTTCATCCAGCACCAAGGGAACGGGTTGCAGGAGAAACCTTTACTCTGGTTCCTCAGTCTGTTTCCTAGTGCCGGGTTGAAGTGCCTGCCGTTTTCACTGTAAAACCGAGTTGGAGCTTGTACCTCCCCATATATATGTATGGAGTGGAGTTGGCAACTGAAAAGAAACTTTGTGTTCCCTTCAAGCTAGGTGAAGGACGGCTTTCACACACACTTATCTCTCAGAACTGAGCATGTGGAGAGACGTTCGTTCATCCAGCACAAAGGGAACGGGTTGCAGGAGAAACCCTTACTCTGGTTTCTCAGTCAGTTTCCTAGTGCCGGTTTGAAGTGCCTGCCGTTTTCACTGTAAAACCGAGTTGGAGCTCGTACCTCCCCATATATATGTATGGAGTGGAGTTGGCAACTGAAAAGAAACTTTGTGTTCCCTTCAAGCTAGGTGAAGGACGGCTTTCACACACACTTATCTCTCAGAACTGAGCATGTGGAGAGACGTTCGTTCATCCAGCACCAAGGGAACGGGATGCAGGAGAAACCCTTACTCTGGTTTCTCAGTCTGTTTCCTAGTGCCGGTTTGAAGTGCCTGCCGTTTTCACTGTAAACCCGAGTTGGAGCTCGTACCTCCCCATATATATGTATGGAGTGGAGTTGGCAACTGAAAAGAAACTTTGTGTTCCCTTCAAGCTAGGTGAAGGACGGCTTTCACACACACTTATCTCTCAGAACTGAGCATGTGGAGAGACGTTCGTTCATCCAGCACCAAGGGAACGGGTTGCAGGAGAAACCCTTACTCTGGTTTCTCAGTCTGTTTCTTAGTGCCGGTTTGAAGTGCTTGCCGTTTTCACTGTAAAATCGAGTTGGAGCTTGTACCTCCCCATATATATGTATGGAGTGGAGTTGGCAACTGAAAAGAAACTTTGTGTTCCCTTCAAGCTAGGTGAAGGACGGCTTTCACACACACTTATCTCTCAGAACTGAGCATGTGGAGAGACGTTCGTTCATCCAGCACCAAGGGAACGGGTTGCAGGAGAAACCTTTACTCTGGTTCCTCAGTCTGTTTCCTAGTGCCGGGTTGAAGTGCCTGCCGTTTTCACTGTAAAACCGAGTTGGAGCTTGTACCTCCCCATATATATGTATGGAGTGGAGTTGGCAACTGAAAAGAAACTTTGTGTTCCCTTCAAGCTAGGTGAAGGACGGCTTTCACACACACTTATCTCTCAGAACTGAGCATGTGGAGAGACGTTCGTTCATCCAGCACAAAGGGAACGGGTTGCAGGAGAAACCCTTACTCTGGTTTCTCAGTCAGTTTCCTAGTGCCGGTTTGAAGTGCCTGCCGTTTTCACTGTAAAACCGAGTTGGAGCTCGTACCTCCCCATATATATGTATGGAGTGGAGTTGGCAACTGAAAAGAAACTTTGTGTTCCCTTCAAGCTAGGTGAAGGACGGCTTTCACACACACTTATCTCTCAGAACTGAGCATGTGGAGAGACGTTCGTTCATCCAGCACCAAGGGAACGGGATGCAGGAGAAACCCTTACTCTGGTTTCTCAGTCTGTTTCCTAGTGCCGGTTTGAAGTGCCTGCCGTTTTCACTGTAAACCCGAGTTGGAGCTCGTACCTCCCCATATATATGTATGGAGTGGAGTTGGCAACTGAAAAGAAACTTTGTGTTCCCTTCAAGCTAGGTGAAGGACGGCTTTCACACACACTTATCTCTCAGAACTGAGCATGTGGAGAGACGTTCGTTCATCCAGCACCAAGGGAACGGGTTGCAGGAGAAACCCTTACTCTGGTTTCTCAGTCTGTTTCTTAGTGCCGGTTTGAAGTGCTTGCCGTTTTCACTGTAAAATCGAGTTGGAGCTTGTACCTCCCCATATATATGTATGGAGTGGAGTTGGCAACTGAAAAGAAACTTTGTGTTCCCTTCAAGCTAGGTGAAGGACGGCTTTCACACACACTTATCTCTCAGAACTGAGCATGTGGAGAGACGTTCGTTCATCCAGCACAAAGGGAACGGGTTGCAGGAGAAACCCTTACTCTGGTTTCTCAGTCTGTTTCCTAGTGCCGGTTTGAAGTGCCTGCCGTTTTCACTGTAAAACCGAGTTGGAGCTTGTACCTCCCCATATATATGTATGGAGTGGAGTTGGCAACTGCAAAGAAACTTTGTGTTCCCTTCAAGCTAGGTGAAGGACGGCTTTCACACACACTTATCTCTCAGAACTGAGCATGTGGAGAGACGTTTGTTCATCCAGCACCAAGGGAACGGGTTGCAGGAGAAACCCTTACTCTGGTTTCTCAGACTGTTTCCTAGTGCCGGTTTGAAGTGCCTGCCGTTTTCACTGTAAAACCGAGTTGGAGCTTGTACCTCCCCATATATATGTATGGAGTGGAGTTGGCAACTGAAAAGAAACTTTGTGTTCCCTTCAAGCTAGGTGAAGGACGGCTTTCACACACACTTATCTCTCAGAACTGAGCATGTGGAGAGACGTTCGTTCATCCAGCACCAAGGGAACGGGTTGCAGGAGAAACCTTTACTCTGGTTCCTCAGTCTGTTTCCTAGTGCCGGTTTGAAGTGCCTGCCGTTTTCACTGTAAAACCGAGTTGGAGCTTGTACCTCCCCATATATATGTATGGAGTGGAGTTGGCAACTGAAAAGAAACTTTGTGTTCCCTTCAAGCTAGGTGAAGGACGGCTTTCACACACACTTATCTCTCAGAACTGAGCATGTGGAGAGACGTTCGTTCATCCAGCACAAAGGGAACGGGTTGCAGGAGAAACCCTTACTCTGGTTTCTCAGTCTGTTTCCTAGTGCCGGTTTGAAGTGCCTGCCGTTTTCACTGTAAAACCGAGTTGGAGCTTGTACCTCCCCATATATATGTATGGAGTGGAGTTGGCAACTGAAAAGAAACTTTGTGTTCCCTTCAAGCTAGGTGAAGGACGGCTTTCACACACACTTATCTCTCAGAACTGAGCATGTGGAGAGACGTTTGTTCATCCAGCACCAAGGGAACGGGTTGCAGGAGAAACCCTTACTCTGGTTTCTCAGACTGTTTCCTAGTGCCGGTTTGAAGTGCCTGCCGTTTTCACTGTAAAACCGAGTTGGAGCTTGTACCTCCCCATATATATGTATGGAGTGGAGTTGGCAACTGAAAAGAAACTTTGTGTTCCCTTCAAGCTAGGTGAAGGACGGCTTTCACACACACTTATCTCTCAGAACTGAGCATGTGGAGAGACGTTCGTTCATCCAGCACCAAGGGAACGGGTTGCAGGAGAAACCCTTACTCTGGTTTCTCAGTCTGTTTCCTAGTGCCGGTTTGAAGTGCCTGCCGTTTTCACTGTAAAACCGAGTTGGAGCTTGTACCTCCCCATATATATGTATGGAGTGGAGTTGGCAACTGAAAAGAAACTTTGTGTTCCCTTCAAGCTAGGTGAAGGACGGCTTTCACACACACTTATCTCTCAGAACTGAGCATGTGGAGAGACGTT
Organism: Vicugna pacos; assembly: GCF_048564905.1. Lineage (NCBI taxonomy): Eukaryota > Metazoa > Chordata > Mammalia > Artiodactyla > Camelidae > Vicugna > Vicugna pacos. The sequence goes on along the minus strand of NC_132995.1, from coordinate 23,167,432 downwards.
CGTTCATCCAGCACCAAGGGAACGGGTTGCAGGAGAAACCCTTACTCTGGTTTCTCAGTCTGTTTCCTAGTGCCGGTTTGAAGTGCCTGCCGTTTTCACTGTAAAACCGAGTTGGAGCTTGTACCTCCCCATATATATGTATGGAGTGGAGTTGGCAACTGAAAAGAAACTTTGTGTTCCCTTCAAGCTAGGTGAAGGACGGCTTTCACACACACTTATCTCTCAGAACTGAGCATGTGGAGAGACGTTCGTTCATCCAGCACCAAGGGAACGGGTTGCAGGAGAAACCTTTACTCTGGTTCCTCAGTCTGTTTCCTAGTGCCGGGTTGAAGTGCCTGCCGTTTTCACTGTAAAACCGAGTTGGAGCTTGTACCTCCCCATATATATGTATGGAGTGGAGTTGGCAACTGAAAAGAAACTTTGTGTTCCCTTCAAGCTAGGTGAAGGACGGCTTTCACACACACTTATCTCTCAGAACTGAGCATGTGGAGAGACGTTCGTTCATCCAGCACAAAGGGAACGGGTTGCAGGAGAAACCCTTACTCTGGTTTCTCAGTCAGTTTCCTAGTGCCGGTTTGAAGTGCCTGCCGTTATCACTGTAAAACCGAGTTGGAGCTCGTACCTCCCCATATATATGTATGGAGTGGAGTTGGCAACTGAAAAGAAACTTTGTGTTCCCTTCAAGCTAGGTGAAGGACGGCTTTCACACACACTTATCTCTCAGAACTGAGCATGTGGAGAGACGTTCGTTCATCCAGCACCAAGGGAACGGGATGCAGGAGAAACCCTTACTCTGGTTTCTCAGTCTGTTTCCTAGTGCCGGTTTGAAGTGCCTGCCGTTTTCACTGTAAACCCGAGTTGGAGCTCGTACCTCCCCATATATATGTATGGAGTGGAGTTGGCAACTGAAAAGAAACTTTGTGTTCCCTTCAAGCTAGGTGAAGGACGGCTTTCACACACACTTATCTCTCAGAACTGAGCATGTGGAGAGACGTTCGTTCATCCAGCACCAAGGGAACGGGTTGCAGGAGAAACCCTTACTCTGGTTTCTCAGTCTGTTTCTTAGTGCCGGTTTGAAGTGCTTGCCGTTTTCACTGTAAAATCGAGTTGGAGCTTGTACCTCCCCATATATATGTATGGAGTGGAGTTGGCAACTGAAAAGAAACTTTGTGTTCCCTTCAAGCTAGGTGAAGGACGGCTTTCACACACACTTATCTCTCAGAACTGAGCATGTGGAGAGACGTTCGTTCATCCAGCACAAAGGGAACGGGTTGCAGGAGAAACCCTTACTCTGGTTTCTCAGTCTGTTTCCTAGTGCCGGTTTGAAGTGCCTGCCGTTTTCACTGTAAAACCGAGTTGGAGCTTGTACCTCCCCATATATATGTATGGAGTGGAGTTGGCAACTGAAAAGAAACTTTGTGTTCCCTTCAAGCTAGGTGAAGGACGGCTTTCACACACACTTATCTCTCAGAACTGAGCATGTGGAGAGACGTTTGTTCATCCAGCACCAAGGGAACGGGTTGCAGGAGAAACCCTTACTCTGGTTTCTCAGACTGTTTCCTAGTGCCGGTTTGAAGTGCCTGCCGTTTTCACTGTAAAACCGAGTTGGAGCTTGTACCTCCCCATATATATGTATGGAGTGGAGTTGGCAACTGAAAAGAAACTTTGTGTTCCCTTCAAGCTAGGTGAAGGACGGCTTTCACACACACTTATCTCTCAGAACTGAGCATGTGGAGAGACGTTCGTTCATCCAGCACCAAGGGAACGGGTTGCAGGAGAAACCTTTACTCTGGTTCCTCAGTCTGTTTCCTAGTGCCGGTTTGAAGTGCCTGCCGTTTTCACTGTAAAACCGAGTTGGAGCTTGTACCTCCCCATATATATGTATGGAGTGGAGTTGGCAACTGAAAAGAAACTTTGTGTTCCCTTCAAGCTAGGTGAAGGACGGCTTTCACACACACTTATCTCTCAGAACTGAGCATGTGGAGAGACGTTCGTTCATCCAGCACCAAGGGAACGGGTTGCAGGAGAAACCTTTACTCTGGTTCCTCAGTCTGTTTCCTAGTGCCGGTTTGAAGTGCCTGCCGTTTTCACTGTAAAACCGAGTTGGAGCTTGTACCTCCCCATATATATGTATGGAGTGGAGTTGGCAACTGAAAAGAAACTTTGTGTTCCCTTCAAGCTAGGTGAAGGACGGCTTTCACACACACTTATCTCTCAGAACTGAGCATGTGGAGAGACGTTCGTTCATCCAGCACAAAGGGAACGGGTTGCAGGAGAAACCCTTACTCTGGTTTCTCAGTCTGTTTCCTAGTGCCGGTTTGAAGTGCCTGCCGTTTTCACTGTAAAACCGAGTTGGAGCTCGTACCTCCCCATATATATGTATGGAGTGGAGTTGGCAACTGAAAAGAAACTTTGTGTTCCCTTCAAGCTAGGTGAAGGACGGCTTTCACACACACTTATCTCTCAGAACTGAGCATGTGGAGAGACGTTCGTTCATCCAGCACCAAGGGAACGGGTTGCAGGAGAAACCCTTACTCTGGTTTCTCAGTCTGTTTCCTAGTGCCGGTTTGAAGTGCCTGCCGTTTTCACTGTAAAACCGAGTTGGAGCTTGTACCTCCCCATATATATGTATGGAGTGGAGTTGGCAACTGAAAAGAAACTTTGTGTTCCCTTCAAGCTAGGTGAAGGACGGCTTTCACACACACTTATCTCTCAGAACTGAGCATGTGGAGAGACGTTCGTTCATCCAGCACCAAGGGAACGGGTTGCAGGAGAAACCCTTACTCTGGTTTCTCAGTCTGTTTCCTAGTGCCGGTTTGAAGTGCCTGCCGTTTTCACTGTAAAACCGAGTTGGAGCTTGTACCACCCCATATATATGTATGGAGTGGAGTTGGCAACTGAAAAGAAACTTTGTGTTCCCTTCAAGCTAGGTGAAGGACGGCTTTCACACACACTTATCTCTCAGAACTGAGCATGTGGAGAGACGTTCGTTCATCCAGCACCAAGGGAACGGGTTGCAGGAGAAACCCTTACTCTGGTTTCTCAGTCTGTTTCCTAGTGCCGGTTTGAAGTGCCTGCCGTTTTCACTGTAAAACCGAGTTGGAGCTTGTACCTCCCCATATATATGTATGGAGTGGAGTTGGCAACTGAAAAGAATCTTTGTGTTCCCTTCAAGCTAGGTGAAGGACGGCTTTCACACACACTTATCTCTCAGAACTGAGCATGTGGAGAGACGTTCGTTCATCCAGCACCAAGGGAACGGGTTGCAGGAGAAACCCTTACTCTGGTTTCTCAGTCTGTTTCCTACTGCCGGTTTGAAGTGCCTGCCGTTTTCACTGTAAAACCGAGTTGGAGCTTGTACCTCCCCATATATATGTATGGAGTGGAGTTGGCAACTGAAAATAAACTTTGTGTTCCCTTCAAGCTAGGTGAAAGACGGCTTTCACACACACTTATCTCTCAGAACTGAGCATGTGGAGAGACGTTCGTTCATCCAGCACCAAGGGAACGGGTTGCAGGAGAAACCCTTACTCTGGTTTCTCAGTCTGTTTCCTAGTGCCGGTTTGAAGTGCCTGCCGTTTTCACTGTAAAACCGAGTTGGAGCTTGTACCTCCCCATATATATGTATGGAGTGGAGTTGGCAACTGAAAAGAAACTTTGTGTTCCCTTCAAGCTAGGTGAAAGACGGCTTTCACACACACTTATCTCTCAGAACTGAGCATGTTCAGAGACGTTCGTTTATCCAGCACCAAGGGAACGGGTTGCAGGAGAAACCCTTACTCTGGTTTCTCAGTCTGTTTCCTAGTGCCGGTTTGAAGTGCCTGCCGTTTTCACTGTAAAACCGAGTTGGAGCTCGTACCTCCCCATATATATGTATGGAGTGGAGTTGGCAACTGAAAAGAAACTTTGTGTTCCCTTCAAGCTAGGTGAAGGACGGCTTTCACACACACTTATCTCTCAGAACTGAGCATGTGGAGAGACGTTCGTTCATCCAGCACAAAGGTAACGGGTTGCAGGAGAAACCCTTACTCTGGTTTCTCAGTCTGTTTCCTAGTGCCGGTTTGAAGTGCCTGCCGTTTTCACTGTAAAACCGAGTTGCAGCTTGTACCTCCCCATATATATGTATGGAGTGGAGTTGGCAACTGAAAAGAAACTTTGTGTTCCCTTCAAGCTAGGTGAAAGACGGCTTTCACACACACTTATCTCTCAGAACTGAGCATGTTCAGAGACGTTCGTTTATCCAGCACCAAGGGAACGGGTTGCAGGAGAAACCCTTACTCTGGTTTCTCAGTCTGTTTCCTAGTGCCGGTTTGAAGTGCCTGCCGTTTTCACTGTAAAACCGAGTTGGAGCTCGTACCTCCCCATATATATGTATGGAGTGGAGTTGGCAACTGAAAAGAAACTTTGTGTTCCCTTCAAGCTAGGTGAAGGACGGCTTTCACACACACTTATCTCTCAGAACTGAGCATGTGGAGAGACGTTCGTTCATCCAGCACAAAGGTAACGGGTTGCAGGAGAAACCCTTACTCTGGTTTCTCAGTCTGTTTCCTAGTGCCGGTTTGAAGTGCCTGCCGTTTTCACTGTAAAACCGATTTGGAGCTTGTACCACCCCATATATATGTATGGAGTGGAGTTGGCAACTGAAAAGAAACTTTGTGTTCCCTTCAAGCTAGGTGAAGGACGTCTTTCACACACACTTATCTCTCAGAACTGAGCATGTGGAGAGACGTTCGTTCATCCAGCACCAAGGGAACGGGTTGCAGGGAAACCCTTACTCTGGTTTCTCAGTCTGTTTCCTAGTGCCGGTTTGAAGTGCCTGCCGTTTTCACTGTAAAACCGAGTTGGAGCTTGTACCTCCCCATATATATGTATGGAGTGGAGTTGGCAACTGAAAAGAAACTTTGTGTTCCCTTCAAGCTAGGTGAAGGACGGCTTTCACACACACTTATCTCTCAGAACTGAGCATGTGGAGAGACGTTCGTTCATCCAGCACCAAGGGAACGGGTTGCAGGAGAAACCCTTACTCTGGTTTCTCAGTCTGTTTCCTAGTGCCGGTTTGAAGTGCCTGCCGTTTTCACTGTAAAACCGAGTTGGAGCTTGTACCTCCCCATATATATGTATGGAGTGGAGTTGGCAACTGAAAAGAAACTTTGTGTTCCCTTCAAGCTAGGTGAAGGACGGCTTTCACACACACTTATCTCTCAGAACTGAGCATGTGGAGAGACGTTCGTTCATCCAGCACCAAGGGAACGGGTTGCAGGAGAAACCCTTACTCTGGTTTCTCAGTCTGTTTCCTACTGCCGGTTTGAAGTGCCTGCCGTTTTCACTGTAAAACCGAGTTGGAGCTTGTACCTCCCCATATATATGTATGGAGTGGAGTTGGCAACTGAAAATAAACTTTGTGTTCCCTTCAAGCTAGGTGAAAGACGGCTTTCACACACACTTATCTCTCAGAACTGAGCATGTGGAGAGACGTTCGTTCATCCAGCACCAAGGGAATGGGTTGCAGGAGAAACCCTTACTCTGGTTTCTCAGTCTGTTTCCTAGTGCCGGTTTGAAGTGCCTGCCGTTTTCACTGTAAAACCGAGTTGGAGCTTGTACCTCCCCATATATATGTATGGAGTGGAGTTGGCAACTGAAAAGAAACTTTGTGTTCCCTTCAAGCTAGGTGAAAGACGGCTTTCACACACACTTATCTCTCAGAACTGAGCATGTTCAGAGACGTTCGTTTATCCAGCACCAAGGGAACGGGTTGCAGGAGAAACCCTTACTCTGGTTTCTCAGTCTGTTTCCTAGTGCCGGTTTGAAGTGCCTGCCGTTTTCACTGTAAAACCGAGTTGGAGCTCGTACCTCCCCATATATATGTATGGAGTGGAGTTGGCAACTGAAAAGAAACTTTGTGTTCCCTTCAAGCTAGGTGAAGGACGGCTTTCACACACACTTATCTCTCAGAACTGAGCATGTGGAGAGACGTTCGTTCATCCAGCACAAAGGTAACGGGTTGCAGGAGAAACCCTTACTCTGGTTTCTCAGTCTGTTTCCTAGTGCCGGTTTGAAGTGCCTGCCGTTTTCACTGTAAAACCGAGTTGCAGCTTGTACCTCCCTATATATATGTATGGAGTGGAGTTGGCAACTGAAAAGAAACTTTGTGTTCCCTTCAAGCTAGGTGAAAGACGGCTTTCACACACACTTATCTCTCAGAACTGAGCATGTTCAGAGACGTTCGTTTATCCAGCACCAAGGGAACGGGTTGCAGGAGAAACCCTTACTCTGGTTTCTCAGTCTGTTTCCTAGTGCCGGTTTGAAGTGCCTGCCGTTTTCACTGTAAAACCGAGTTGGAGCTCGTACCTCCCCATATATATGTATGGAGTGGAGTTGGCAACTGAAAAGAAACTTTGTGTTCCCTTCAAGCTAGGTGAAGGACGGCTTTCACACACACTTATCTCTCAGAACTGAGCATGTGGAGAGACGTTCGTTCATCCAGCACAAAGGTAACGGGTTGCAGGAGAAACCCTTACTCTGGTTTCTCAGTCTGTTTCCTAGTGCCGGTTTGAAGTGCCTGCCGTTTTCACTGTAAAACCGATTTGGAGCTTGTACCACCCCATATATATGTATGGAGTGGAGTTGGCAACTGAAAAGAAACTTTGTGTTCCCTTCAAGCTAGGTGAAGGACGTCTTTCACACACACTTATCTCTCAGAACTGAGCATGTGGAGAGACGTTCGTTCATCCAGCACCAAGGGAACGGGTTGCAGGGAAACCCTTACTCTGGTTTCTCAGTCTGTTTCCTAGTGCCGGTTTGAAGTGCCTGCCGTTTTCACTGTAAAACCGAGTTGGAGCTTGTACCTCCCCATATATATGTATGGAGTGGAGTTGGCAACTGAAAAGAAACTTTGTGTTCCCTTCAAGCTAGGTGAAGGACGGCTTTCACACACACTTATCTCTCAGAACTGAGCATGTGGAGAGACGTTCGTTCATCCAGCACAAAGGGAACGGTTTGCAGGAGAAACCCTTACTCTGCTTTCTCAGTCTGTTTCCTAGTGCCGGTTTGAAGTGCCTGCCGTTTTCACTGTAAAACCGAGTTGGAGCTTGTACCTCCCCATATATATGTATGGAGTGGAGTTGGCAACTGAAAAGAAACTTTGTGTTCCCTTCAAGCTAGGTGAAGGACGGCTTTCACACACACTTATCTCTCAGAACTGAGCATGTGGAGAGACGTTCGTTCATCCAGCACCAAGGGAACGGGTTGCAGGAGAAACCCTTACTCTGGTTTCTCAGTCTGTTTCCTAGTGCCGGTTTGAAGTGCCTGCCGTTTTCACTGTAAAACCGAGTTGGAGCTTGTACCTCCCCATATATATGTATGGAGTGGAGTTGGCAACTGAAAAGAAACTTTGTGTTCCCTTCAAGCTAGGTGAAGGACGGCTTTCACACACACTTATCTCTCAGAACTGAGCATGTGGAGAGACGTTCGTTCATCCAGCACCAAGGGAACGGGTTGCAGGAGAAACCCTTACTCTGGTTTCTCAGTCTGTTTCCTAGTGCCGGTTTGAAGTGCCTGCCGTTTTCACTGTAAAACCGAGTTGGAGCTTGTACCTCCCCATATATATGTATGGAGTGGAGTTGGCAACTGAAAAGAAACTTTGTGTTCCCTTCAAGCTAGGTGAAGGACGGCTTTCACACACACTTATCTCTCAGAACTGAGCATGTGGAGAGACGTTCGTTCATCCAGCACAAAGGGAACGGGTTGCAGGAGAAACCCTTACTCTGGTTTCTCAGTCTGTTTCCTACTGCCGGTTTGAAGTGCCTGCCGTTTTCACTGTAAAACCGAGTTGGAGCTTGTTCCTCCCCATATATATGTATGGAGTGGAGTTGGCAACTGAAAATAAACTTTGTGTTCCCTTCAAGCTAGGTGAAGGACGGCTTTCACACACACTTATCTCTCAGAACTGAGCATGTGGAGAGACGTTCGTTCATCCAGCACCAAGGGAACGGGTTGCAGGAGAAACCCTTACTCTGGTTTCTCAGTCTGTTTCCTAGTGCCGGTTTGAAGTGCCTGCCGTTTTCACTGTAAAACCGAGTTGGAGCTTGTACCTCCCCATATATATGTATGGAGTGGAGTTGGCAACTGAAAAGAAACTTTGTGTTCCCTTCAAGCTAGGTGAAAGACGGCTTTCACACACACTTATCTCTCAGAACTGAGCATGTTCAGAGACGTTCGTTTATCCAGCACCAAGGGAACGGGTTGCAGGAGAAACCCTTACTCTGGTTTCTCAGTCTGTTTCCTAGTGCCGGTTTGAAGTGCCTGCTGTTTTCACTGTAAAACCGAGTTGGAGCTCGTACCTCCCCATATATATGTATGGAGTGGAGTTGGCAACTGAAAAGAAACTTTGTGTTCCCTTCAAGCTAGGTGAAGGACGGCTTTCACACACACTTATCTCTCAGAACTGAGCATGTGGAGAGACGTTCGTTCATCCAGCACAAAGGGAACGGGTTGCAGGAGAAACCCTTACTCTGGTTTCTCAGTCTGTTTCCTAGTGCCGGTTTGAAGTGCCTGCCGTTTTCACTGTAAAACCGATTTGGAGCTTGTACCACCCCATATATATGTATGGAGTGGAGTTGGCAACTGAAAAGAAACTTTGTGTTCCCTTCAAGCTAGGTGAAGGACGGCTTTCACACGCACTTATCTCTCAGAACTGAGCATGTGGAGAGACGTTCGTTCATCCAGCACCAAGGGAACGGGTTGCAGGGAAACCCTTACTCTGGTTTCTCAGTCTGTTTCCTAGTGCCGGTTTGAAGTGCCTGCCGTTTTCACTGTAAAACCGATTTGGAGCTTGTACCACCCCATATATATGTATGGAGTGGAGTTGGCAACTGAAAAGAAACTTTGTGTTCCCTTCAAGCTAGGTGAAGGACGGCTTTCACACACACTTATCTCTCAGAACTGAGCATGTGGAGAGACGTTCGTTCATCCAGCACCAAGGGAACGGGTTGCAGGGAAACCCTTACTCTGGTTTCTCAGTCTGTTTCCTAGTGCCGGTTTGAAGTGCCTGCCGTTTTCACTGTAAAACCGAGTTGGAGCTTGTACCTCCCCTTATATATGTATGGAGTGGAGTTGGCAACTGAAAAGAAACTTTGTGTTCCCTTCAAGCTAGGTGAAGGACGGCTTTCACACACACTTATCTCTCAGAACTGAGCATGTGGAGAGACGTTCGTTCATCCAGCACAAAGGGAACGGGTTGCAGGAGAAACCCTTACTCTGGTTTCTCAGTCTGTTTCCTAGTGCCGGTTTGAAGTGCCTGCCGTTTTCACTGTAAAACCGAGTTGGAGCTTGTACCTCCCCATATATATGTATGGAGTGGAGTTGGCAACTGAAAAGAAACTTTGTGTTCCCTTCAAGCTAGGTGAAGGACGGCTTTCACACACACTTATCTCTCAGAACTGAGCATGTGGAGAGACGTTCGTTCATCCAGCACCAAGGGAACGGGTTGCAGGAGAAACCCTTACTCTGGTTTCTCAGTCTGTTTCCTAGTGCCGGTTTGAAGTGCCTGCCGTTTTCACTGTAAAACCGAGTTGGAGCTTGTACCTCCCCATATATATGTATGGAGTGGAGTTGGCAACTGAAAAGAAACTTTGTGTTCCCTTCAAGCTAGGTGAAGGACGGCTTTCACACACACTTATCTCTCAGAACTGAGCATGTGGAGAGACGTTCGTTCATCCAGCACCAAGGGAACGGGTTGCAGGAGAAACCCTTACTCTGGTTTCTCAGTCTGTTTCCTAGTGCCGGTTTGAAGTGCCTGCCGTTTTCACTGTAAAACCGAGTTGGAGCTTGTACCTCCCCATATATATGTATGGAGTGGAGTTGGCAACTGAAAATAAACTTTGTGTTCCCTTCAAGCTAGGTGAAGGACGGCTTTCACACACACTTATCTCTCAGAACTGAGCATGTGGAGAGACGTTCGTTCATCCAGCACCAAGGGAACGGGTTGCAGGAGAAACCCTTACTCTGGTTTCTCAGTCTGTTTCCTAGTGCCGGTTTGAAGTGCCTGCCGTTTTCACTGTAAAACCGAGTTGGAGCTTGTACCTCCCCATATATATGTATGGAGTGGAGTTGGCAACTGAAAAGAAACTTTGTGTTCCCTTCAAGCTAGGTGAAAGACGGCTTTCACACACACTTATCTCTCAGAACTGAGCATGTTCAGAGACGTTCGTTTATCCAGCACCAAGGGAACGGGTTGCAGGAGAAACCCTTACTCTGGTTTCTCAGTCTGTTTCCTAGTGCCGGTTTGAAGTGCCTGCCGTTTTCACTGTAAAACCGAGTTGGAGCTCGTACCTCCCCATATATATGTATGGAGTGGAGTTGGCAACTGAAAAGAAACTTTGTGTTCCCTTCAAGCTAGGTGAAGGACGGCTTTCACACACACTTATCTCTCAGAACTGAGCATGTGGAGAGACGTTCGTTCATCCAGCACAAAGGGAACGGGTTGCAGGAGAAACCCTTACTCTGGTTTCTCAGTCTGTTTCCTAGTGCCGGTTTGAAGTGCCTGCCGTTTTCACTGTAAAACCGATTTGGAGCTTGTACCACCCCATATATATGTATGGAGTGGAGTTGGCAACTGAAAAGAAACTTTGTGTTCCCTTCAAGCTAGGTGAAGGACGTCTTTCACACACACTTATCTCTCAGAACTGAGCATGTGGAGAGACGTTCGTTCATCCAGCACCAAGGGAACGGGTTGCAGGGAAACCCTTACTCTGGTTTCTCAGTCTGTTTCCTAGTGCCGGTTTGAAGTGCCTGCCGTTTTCACTGTAAAACCGAGTTGGAGCTTGTACCTCCCCATATATATGTATGGAGTGGAGTTGGCAACTGAAAAGAAACTTTGTGTTCCCTTCAAGCTAGGTGAAGGACGGCTTTCACACACACTTATCTCTCAGAACTGAGCATGTGGAGAGACGTTCGTTCATCCAGCACCAAGGGAACGGGTTGCAGGAGAAACCCTTACTCTGGTTTCTCAGTCTGTTTCCTAGTGCCGGTTTGAAGTGCCTGCCGTTTTCACTGTAAAACCGAGTTGGAGCTTGTACCTCCCCATATATATGTATGGAGTGGAGTTGGCAACTGAAAATAAACTTTGTGTTCCCTTCAAGCTAGGTGAAGGACGGCTTTCACACACACTTATCTCTCAGAACTGAGCATGTGGAGAGACGTTCGTTCATCCAGCACCAAGGGAACGGGTTGCAGGAGAAACCCTTACTCTGGTTTCTCAGTCTGTTTCCTAGTGCCGGTTTGAAGTGCCTGCCGTTTTCACTGTAAAACCGAGTTGGAGCTTGTACCTCCCCATATATATGTATGGAGTGGAGTTGGCAACTGAAAAGAAACTTTGTGTTCCCTTCAAGCTAGGTGAAAGACGGCTTTCACACACACTTATCTCTCAGAACTGAGCATGTTCAGAGACGTTCGTTTATCCAGCACCAAGGGAACGGGTTGCAGGAGAAACCCTTACTCTGGTTTCTCAGTCTGTTTCCTAGTGCCGGTTTGAAGTGCCTGCCGTTTTCACTGTAAAACCGAGTTGGAGCTCGTACCTCCCCATATATATGTATGGAGTGGAGTTGGCAACTGAAAAGAAACTTTGTGTTCCCTTCAAGCTAGGTGAAGGACGGCTTTCACACACACTTATCTCTCAGAACTGAGCATGTGGAGAGACGTTCGTTCATCCAGCACAAAGGGAACGGGTTGCAGGAGAAACCCTTACTCTGGTTTCTCAGTCTGTTTCCTAGTGCCGGTTTGAAGTGCCTGCCGTTTTCACTGTAAAACCGATTTGGAGCTTGTACCACCCCATATATATGTATGGAGTGGAGTTGGCAACTGAAAAGAAACTTTGTGTTCCCTTCAAGCTAGGTGAAGGACGTCTTTCACACACACTTATCTCTCAGAACTGAGCATGTGGAGAGACGTTCGTTCATCCAGCACCAAGGGAACGGGTTGCAGGGAAACCCTTACTCTGGTTTCTCAGTCTGTTTCCTAGTGCCGGTTTGAAGTGCCTGCCGTTTTCACTGTAAAACCGAGTTGGAGCTTGTACCTCCCCATATATATGTATGGAGTGGAGTTGGCAACTGAAAAGAAACTTTGTGTTCCCTTCAAGCTAGGTGAAGGACGGCTTTCACACACACTTATCTCTCAGAACTGAGCATGTGGAGAGACGTTCGTTCATCCAGCACAAAGGGAACGGTTTGCAGGAGAAACCCTTACTCTGCTTTCTCAGTCTGTTTCCTAGTGCCGGTTTGAAGTGCCTGCCGTTTTCACTGTAAAACCGAGTTGGAGCTTGTACCTCCCCATATATATGTATGGAGTGGAGTTGGCAACTGAAAAGAAACTTTGTGTTCCCTTCAAGCTAGGTGAAGGACGGCTTTCACACACACTTATCTCTCAGAACTGAGCATGTGGAGAGACGTTCGTTCATCCAGCACCAAGGGAACGGGTTGCAGGAGAAACCCTTACTCTGGTTTCTCAGTCTGTTTCCTAGTGCCGGTTTGAAGTGCCTGCCGTTTTCACTGTAAAACCGAGTTGGAGCTTGTACCTCCCCATATATATGTATGGAGTGGAGTTGGCAACTGAAAAGAAACTTTGTGTTCCCTTCAAGCTAGGTGAAGGACGGCTTTCACACACACTTATCTCTCAGAACTGAGCATGTGGAGAGACGTTCGTTCATCCAGCACCAAGGGAACGGGTTGCAGGAGAAACCCTTACTCTGGTTTCTCAGTCTGTTTCCTAGTGCCGGTTTGAAGTGCCTGCCGTTTTCACTGTAAAACCGAGTTGGAGCTTGTACCGCCCCATATATATGTATGGAGTGGAGTTGGCAACTGAAAAGAAACTTTGTGTTCCCTTCAAGCTAGGTGAAGGACGGCTTTCACACACACTTATCTCTCAGAACTGAGCATGTGGAGAGACGTTCGTTCATCCAGCACCAAGGGAACGGGTTGCAGGGAAACCCTTACTCTGGTTTCTCAGTCTGTTTCCTAGTGCCGGTTTGAAGTGCCTGCCGTTTTCACTGTAAAACCGAGTTGGAGCTTGTACCTCCCCATATATATGTATGGAGTGGAGTTGGCAACTGAAAAGAAACTTTGTGTTCCCTTCAAGCTAGGTGAAGGACGGCTTTCACACACACTTATCTCTCAGAACTGAGCATGTGGAGAGACGTTCGTTCATCCAGCACAAAGGGAACGGGTTGCAGGAGAAACCCTTACTCTGGTTTCTCAGTCTGTTTCCTAGTGCCGGTTTGAAGTGCCTGCCGTTTTCACTGTAAAACCGAGTTGGAGCTTGTACCTCCCCATATATATGTATGGAGTGGAGTTGGCAACTGAAAAGAAACTTTGTGTTCCCTTCAAGCTAGGTGAAGGACGGCTTTCACACACACTTATCTCTCAGAACTGAGCATGTGGAGAGACGTTCGTTCATCCAGCACAAAGGGAACGGGTTGCAGGAGAAACCCTTACTCTGGTTTCTCAGTCTGTTTCCTAGTGCCGGTTTGAAGTGCCTGCCGTTTTCACTGTAAAACCGAGTTGGAGCTTGTACCTCCCCATATATATGTATGGAGTGGAGTTGGCAACTGAAAAGAAACTTTGTGTTCCCTTCAAGCTAGGTGAAGGACGGCTTTCACACACACTTATCTCTCAGAACTGAGCATGTGGAGAGACGTTCGTTCATCCAGCACCAAGGGAACGGGTTGCAGGAGAAACCCTTACTCTGGTTTCTCAGTCTGTTTCCTAGTGCCGGTTTGAAGTGCCTGCCGTTTTCACTGTAAAACCGAGTTGGAGCTTGTACCTCCCCATATATATGTATGGAGTGGAGTTGGCAACTGAAAAGAAACTTTGTGTTCCCTTCAAGCTAGGTGAAGGACGGCTTTCACACACACTTATCACTCAGAACTGAGCATGTGGAGAGACGTTCGTTCATCCAGCACCAAGGGAACGGGTTGCAGGAGAAACCCTTACTCTGGTTTCTCAGTCTGTTTCCTAGTGCCGGTTTGAAGTGCCTGCCGTTTTCACTTTAAAACCGTGTTGGAGCTTGTACTTCCCCATATATATGTATGGAGTGGAGTTGGCAACTGAAAAGAAACTTTGTGTTCCCTTCAAGCTAGGTGAAGGACGGCTTTCACACACACTTATCTCTCAGAACTGAGCATGTGGAGAGACGTTCGTTCATCCAGCACCAAGGGAACGGGTTGCAGGAGAAACCCTTACTCTGGTTTCTCAGTCTGTTTCCTAGTGCCGGTTTGAAGTGCCTGCCGTTTTCACTGTAAAACCGAGTTGGAGCTTGTACCTCCCCATTTATATGTATGGAGTGGAGTTGGCAACTGAAAAGAAACTTTGTGTTCCCTTCAAGCTAGGTGAAAGACGGCTTTCACACACACTTATCTCTCAGAACTGAGCATGTGGAGAGACGTTCGTTCATCCAGCACCAAGGGAACGGGTTGCAGGAGAAACCCTTACTCTGGTTTCTCAGTCTGTTTCCTAGTGCCGGTTTGAAGTGCCTGCCGTTTTCACTGTAAAACCGAGTTGGAGCTCGTACCTCCCCATATATATGTATGGAGTGGAGTTGGCAACTGAAAAGAAACTTTGTGTTCCCTTCAAGCTAGGTGAAGGACGGCTTTCACACACACTTATCTCTCACAACTGAGCATGTGGAATGACGTTCGTTCATCCAGCACAAAGGGAACGGGTTGCAGGAGAAACCCTTACTCTGCTTTCTCAGTCTGTTTCCTAGTGCCGGTTTGAAGTGCCTGCCGTTTTCACTGTAAAACCGAGTTGGAGCTCGTACCTCCCCATATATATGTATGGAGTGGAGTTGGCAACTGAAAAGAAACTTTGTGTTCCCTTCAAGCTAGGTGAAGGACGGCTTTCACACACACTTATCTCTCAGAACTGAGCATGTGGAGAGACGTTCGTTCATCCAGCACCAAGGGAACGGGTTGCAGGAGAAACCCTTACTCTGGTTTCTCAGTCTGTTTCCTAGTGCCGGTTTGAAGTGCCTGCCGTTTTCACTGTAAAACCGAGTTGGAGCTTGTACCTCCCCATATATATGTATGGAGTGGAGTTGGCAACTGAAAAGAAACTTTGTGTTCCCTTCAAGCTAGGTGAAGGACGGCTTTCACACACACTTATCTCTCAGAACTGAGCATGTGGAGAGACGTTCGTTCATCCAGCACCAAGGGAACGGGTTGCAGGAGAAACCCTTACTCTGGATTCTCAGTCTGTTTCCTAGTGCCGGTTTGAAGTGCCTGCCGTTTTCACTGTAAAACCGAGTTGGAGCTTGTACCTCCCCATATATATGTATGGAGTGGAGTTGGCAACTGAAAAGAAACTTTGTGTTCCCTTCAAGCTAGGTGAAGGACGGCTTTCACACACACTTATCTCTCAGAACTGAGCATGTGGAGAGACGTTCGTTCATCCAGCACCAAGGGAACGGGTTGCAGGAGAAACCCTTACTCTGGTTTCTCAGTCTGTTTCCTAGTGCCGGTTTGAAGTGCCTGCCGTTTTCACTGTAAAACCGAGTTGGAGCTTGTACCTCCCCATATATATGTATGGAGTGGAGTTGGCAACTGAAAAGAAACATTGTGTTCCCTTCAAGCTAGGTGAAGGACGGCTTTCACACACACTTATCTCTCAGAACTGAGCATGTGGAGAGACGTTCGTTCATCCAGCACCAAGGGAACGGGTTGCAGGAGAAACCCTTACTCTGGTTTCTCAGTCTGTTTCCTAGTGCCGGTTTGAAGTGCCTGCCGTTTTCACTGTAAAACCGAGTTGGAGCTTGTACCTCCCCATATATATGTATGGAGTGGAGTTGGCAACTGAAAAGAAACTTTGTGTTCCCTTCAAGCTAGGTGAAGGACGGCTTTCACACACACTTATCTCTCAGAACTGAGCATGTGGAGAGACGTTCGTTCATCCAGCACCAAGGGAACGGGTTGCAGGAGAAACCCTTACTCTGGTTTCTCAGTCTGTTTCCTAGTGCCGGTTTGAAGTGCCTGCCGTTTTCACTGTAAAACCGAGTTGGAGCTTATACCTCCCCATATATATGTATGGAGTGGAGTTGGCAACTGAAAAGAAACTTTGTGTTCCCTTCAAGCTAGGTGAAGGACGGCTTTCACACACACTTATCTCTCAGAACTGAGCATGTGGAGAGACGTTCGTTCATCCAGCACCAAGGGAACGGGTTGCAGGAGAAACCCTTACTCTGGCTTCTCAGTCTATTTCCTAGTGCCGGTTTGAAGTGCCTGCCGTTTTCACTGTAAAACCGAGTTGGAGCTTGTACCTCCCCATATATATGTATGGAGTGGAGTTGGCAACTGAAAAGAAACTTTGTGTTCCCTTCAAGCTAGGTGAAGGACGGCTTTCACACACACTTATCTCTCAGAACTGAGCATGTGGAGAGACGTTCGTTCATCCAGCACCAAGGGAACGGGTTGCAGGAGAAACCCTTACTCTGGTTTCTCAGTCTGTTTCCTAGTGCCGGTTTGAAGTGCCTGCCGTTTTCACTGTAAAACCGAGTTGGAGCTTGTACCTCCCCATATATATGTATGGAGTGGAGTTGGCAACTGAAAAGAAACTTTGTGTTCCCTTCAAGCTAGGTGAAGGACGGCTTTCACACACACTTATCTCTCAGAACTGAGCATGTGGAGAGACGTTCGTTCATCCAGCACCAAGGGAACGGGTTGCAGGAGAAACCCTTACTCTGGTTTCTCAGTCTGTTTCCTAGTGCCGGTTTGAAGTGCCTGCCGTTTTCACTGTAAAACCGAGTTGGAGCTTGTACCTCCCCATATATATGTATGGAGTGGAGTTGGCAACTGAAAAGAAACTTTGTGTTCCCTTCAAGCTAGGTGAAAGACGGCTTTCACACACACTTATCTCTCAGAACTGAGCATGTGGAGAGACGTTCGTTTATCCAGCACCAAGGGAACGGGTTGCAGGAGAAACCCTTACTCTGGTTTCTCAGTCTGTTTCCTAGTGCCGGTTTGAAGTGCCTGCCGTTTTCACTGTAAAACCGATTTGGAGCTTGTACCACCCCATATATATGTATGGAGTGGAGTTGGCAACTGAAAAGAAACTTTGTGTTCCCTTCAAGCTAGGTGAAGGACGGCTTTCACACACACTTATCTCTCAGAACTGAGCATGTGGAGAGACGTTCGTTCATCCAGCACCAAGGGAACGGGTTGCAGGAGAAACCCTTACTCTGGTTTCTCAGTCTGTTTCCTAGTGCCGGTTTGAAGTGCCTGCCGTTTTCACTGTAAAACCGAGTTGGAGCTTGAACCACCCCATATATATGTATGGAGTGGAGTTGGCAACTGAAAAGAAACTTTGTGTTCCCTTCAAGCTAGGTGAAGGACGGCTTTCACACACACTTATCTCTCAGAACTGAGCATGTGGAGAGACGTTCGTTCATCCAGCACCAAGGGAACGGGTTGCAGGGAAACCCTTACTCTTGTTTCTCAGTCTGTTTCCTAGTGCCGGTTTGAAGTGCCTGCCGTTTTCACTGTAAAACCGAGTTGGAGCTTGTACCTCCCCATATATATGTATGGAGTGGAGTTGGCAACTGAAAAGAAACTTTGTGTTCCCTTCAAGCTAGGTGAAGGACGGCTTTCACACACACTTATCTCTCAGAACTGAGCATGTGGAGAGACGTTCGTTCATCCAGCACCAAGGGAACGGGTTGCAGGAGAAACCCTTACTCTGGTTTCTCAGTCTGTTTCCTAGTGCCGGTTTGAAGTGCCTGCCGTTTTCACTGTAAAACCGAGTTGGAGCTTGTACCTCCCCATATATATGTATGGAGTGGAGTTGGCAACTGAAAAGAAACTTTGTGTTCCCTTCAAGCTAGGTGAAGGACGGCTTTCACACACACTTATCTCTCAGAACTGAGCATGTGGAGAGACGTTCGTTCATCCAGCACCAAGGGAACGGGTTGCAGGAGAAACCCTTACTCTGGATTCTCAGTCTGTTTCCTAGTGCCGGTTTGAAGTGCCTGCCGTTTTCACTGTAAAACCGAGTTGGAGCTTGTACCTCCCCATATATATGTATGGAGTGGAGTTGGCAACTGAAAAGAAACTTTGTGTTCCCTTCAAGCTAGGTGAAGGACGGCTTTCACACACACTTATCTCTCAGAACTGAGCATGTGGAGAGACGTTCGTTCATCCAGCACCAAGGGAACGGGTTGCAGGAGAAACCCTTACTCTGGTTTCTCAGTCTGTTTCCTAGTGCCGGTTTGAAGTGCCTGCCGTTTTCACTGTAAAACCGAGTTGGAGCTTGTACCTCCCCATATATATGTATGGAGTGGAGTTGGCAACTGAAAAGAAACATTGTGTTCCCTTCAAGCTAGGTGAAGGACGGCTTTCACACACACTTATCTCTCAGAACTGAGCATGTGGAGAGACGTTCGTTCATCCAGCACCAAGGGAACGGGTTGCAGGAGAAACCCTTACTCTGGTTTCTCAGTCTGTTTCCTAGTGCCGGTTTGAAGTGCCTGCCGTTTTCACTGTAAAACCGAGTTGGAGCTTGTACCTCCCCATATATATGTATGGAGTGGAGTTGGCAACTGAAAAGAAACTTTGTGTTCCCTTCAAGCTAGGTGAAGGACGGCTTTCACACACACTTATCTCTCAGAACTGAGCATGTGGAGAGACGTTCGTTCATCCAGCACCAAGGGAACGGGTTGCAGGAGAAACCCTTACTCTGGTTTCTCAGTCTGTTTCCTAGTGCCGGTTTGAAGTGCCTGCCGTTTTCACTGTAAAACCGAGTTGGAGCTTATACCTCCCCATATATATGTATGGAGTGGAGTTGGCAACTGAAAAGAAACTTTGTGTTCCCTTCAAGCTAGGTGAAGGACGGCTTTCACACACACTTATCTCTCAGAACTGAGCATGTGGAGAGACGTTCGTTCATCCAGCACCAAGGGAACGGGTTGCAGGAGAAACCCTTACTCTGGCTTCTCAGTCTATTTCCTAGTGCCGGTTTGAAGTGCCTGCCGTTTTCACTGTAAAACCGAGTTGGAGCTTGTACCTCCCCATATATATGTATGGAGTGGAGTTGGCAACTGAAAAGAAACTTTGTGTTCCCTTCAAGCTAGGTGAAGGACGGCTTTCACACACACTTATCTCTCAGAACTGAGCATGTGGAGAGACGTTCGTTCATCCAGCACCAAGGGAACGGGTTGCAGGAGAAACCCTTACTCTGGTTTCTCAGTCTGTTTCCTAGTGCCGGTTTGAAGTGCCTGCCGTTTTCACTGTAAAACCGAGTTGGAGCTTGTACCTCCCCATATATATGTATGGAGTGGAGTTGGCAACTGAAAAGAAACTTTGTGTTCCCTTCAAGCTAGGTGAAGGACGGCTTTCACACACACTTATCTCTCAGAACTGAGCATGTGGAGAGACGTTCGTTCATCCAGCACCAAGGGAACGGGTTGCAGGAGAAACCCTTACTCTGGTTTCTCAGTCTGTTTCCTAGTGCCGGTTTGAAGTGCCTGCCGTTTTCACTGTAAAACCGAGTTGGAGCTTGTACCTCCCCATATATATGTATGGAGTGGAGTTGGCAACTGAAAAGAAACTTTGTGTTCCCTTCAAGCTAGGTGAAAGACGGCTTTCACACACACTTATCTCTCAGAACTGAGCATGTGGAGAGACGTTCGTTTATCCAGCACCAAGGGAACGGGTTGCAGGAGAAACCCTTACTCTGGTTTCTCAGTCTGTTTCCTAGTGCCGGTTTGAAGTGCCTGCCGTTTTCACTGTAAAACCGATTTGGAGCTTGTACCACCCCATATATATGTATGGAGTGGAGTTGGCAACTGAAAAGAAACTTTGTGTTCCCTTCAAGCTAGGTGAAGGACGGCTTTCACACACACTTATCTCTCAGAACTGAGCATGTGGAGAGACGTTCGTTCATCCAGCACCAAGGGAACGGGTTGCAGGAGAAACCCTTACTCTGGTTTCTCAGTCTGTTTCCTAGTGCCGGTTTGAAGTGCCTGCCGTTTTCACTGTAAAACCGAGTTGGAGCTTGAACCACCCCATATATATGTATGGAGTGGAGTTGGCAACTGAAAAGAAACTTTGTGTTCCCTTCAAGCTAGGTGAAGGACGGCTTTCACACACACTTATCTCTCAGAACTGAGCATGTGGAGAGACGTTCGTTCATCCAGCACCAAGGGAACGGGTTGCAGGGAAACCCTTACTCTTGTTTCTCAGTCTGTTTCCTAGTGCCGGTTTGAAGTGCCTGCCGTTTTCACTGTAAAACCGAGTTGGAGCTTGTACCTCCCCATATATATGTATGGAGTGGAGTTGGCAACTGAAAAGAAACTTTGTGTTCCCTTCAAGCTAGGTGAAGGACGGCTTTCACACACACTTATCTCTCAGAACTGAGCATGTGGAGAGACGTTCGTTCATCCAGCACCAAGGGAACGGGTTGCAGGAGAAACCCTTACTCTGGTTTCTCAGTCTGTTTCCTAGTGCCGGTTTGAAGTGCCTGCCGTTTTCACTGTAAAACCGAGTTGGAGCTTGTACCTCCCCATATATATGTATGGAGTGGAGTTGGCAACTGAAAAGAAACTTTGTGTTCC
This sequence comes from Vicugna pacos, assembly GCF_048564905.1. NCBI lineage: Eukaryota > Metazoa > Chordata > Mammalia > Artiodactyla > Camelidae > Vicugna > Vicugna pacos. The sequence continues at coordinate 23,146,843 of NC_132995.1, read as the reverse complement.
CTTCAAGCTAGGTGAAGGACGGCTTTCACACACACTTATCTCTCAGAACTGAGCATGTGGAGAGACGTTCGTTCATCCAGCACCAAGGGAACGGGTTGCAGGAGAAACCCTTACTCAGGTTTCTCAGTCTGTTTCCTAGTGCCGGTTTGAAGTGCCTGCCGTTTTCACTGTAAAACCGAGTTGGAGCTCGTACCTCCCCATATATATGTATGGAGTGGAGTTGGCAACTGAAAAGAAACTTTGTGTTCCCTTCAAGCTAGGTGAAGGACGGCTTTCACACACACTTATCTCTCAGAACTGAGCATGTGGAGAGACGTTCGTTCATCCAGCACCAAGGGAACTGGTTGCAGGAGAAACACTTACTCTGGTTTCTCAGTCTGTTTCCTAGTGCCGGTTTGAAGTGCCTGCCGTTTTCACTGTAAAACCGAGTTGGAGCTTGTACCTCCCCATATATATGTATGGAGTGGAGTTGACAACTGAAAAGAAACTTTGTGTTCCCTTCAAGCTAGGTGAAGGACGGCTTTCACACACACTTATCTCTCAGAACTGAGCATGTGGAGAGACGTTCGTTCATCCAGCACAAAGGGAACGGGTTGCAGGAGAAACCCTTACTCTGGTTTCTCAGTCTGTTTCCTAGTGCCGGTTTGAAGTGCCTGCCGTTTTCACTGTAAAACCGAGTTGGAGCTTGTACCTCCCCATATATATGTATGGAGTGGAGTTGGCAACTGAAAAGAAACTTTGTGTTCCCTTCAAGCTAGGTGAAGGACGGCTTTCACACACACTTATCTCTCAGAACTGACCATGTGGAGAGACGTTCGTTCATCCAGCACCAAGGGAACGGGTTGCAGGAGAAACCCTTACTCTGGTTTCTCAGTCTGTTTCCTAGTGCCGGTTTGAAGTGCCTGCCGTTTTCACTGTAAAACCGAGTTGGAGCTTGTTCCTCCCCATATATATGTATGGAGTGGAGTTGGCAACTGAAAAGAAACTTTGTGTTCCCTTCAAGCTAGGTGAAGGACGGCTTTCACACACACTTATCTCTCAGAACTGAGCATGTGGAGAGACTTTCGTTCATCCAGCACCAAGGGAACGGGTTGCAGGAGAAAACCTTACTCTGGTTTCTCAGTCTGTTTCCTAGTGCCTGTTTGAAGTGCCTACCGTTTTCACTGTAAAACCGAGTTGGAGCTTGTACCTCCCCATATATATGTATGGAGTGGAGTTGGCAACTGAAAAGAAACTTTGTGTTCCCTTCAAGCTAGGTGAAGGACGGCTTTCACACACACTTATCTCTCAGAACTCAGCATGTGGAGAGACGTTCGTTCATCCAGCACCAAGGGAACGGGTTGCAGGAGAAACCCTTACTCTGGTTTCTCAGTCTGTTTCCTAGTGCCGGTTTGAAGTGCCTGCCGTTTTCACTGTAAAACCGAGTTGGAGCTTGTACCTCCCCATATATATGTATGGAGTGGAGTTGGCAACTGAAAAGAAACTTTGTGTTCCCTTCAAGCTAGGTGAAGGACGGCTTTACACACACTTATCTCTCAGAACTGAGCATGTGGAGAGACGTTCGTTCATCCAGCACCAAGGGAACGGGTTGCAGGAGAAACCCTTACTCTGGTTTCTCAGTCTGTTTCCTAGTGCCGGTTTGAAGTGCCTGCCGTTTTCACTTTAAAACCGTGTTGGAGCTTGTACTTCCCCATATATATGTATGGATTGGAGTTGGCAACTGAAAAGAAACTTTGTGTTCCCTTCAAGCTAGGTGAAGGACGGCTTTCACACACACTTATCTCTCAGAACTGAGCATGTGGAGAGACGTTCGTTCATCCAGCACCAAGGGAACGGGTTGCAGGAGAAACCCTTACTCTGCTTTCTCAGTCTGTTTCCTAGTGCCGGTTTGAAGTGCCTGCCGTTTTCACTGTAAAACAGAGTTGGAGCTTGTACCTCCCCATATATATGTATGGAGTGGAGTTGGCAACTGAAAAGAAACTTTGTGTTCCCTTCAAGCTAGGTGAAGGACGGCTTTCACACACACTTATCTCTCAGAACTGAGCATGTGGAGAGACGTTCGTTCATCCAGCACCAAGGGAACGGGTTGCAGGAGAAACCCTTACTCTGGATTCTCAGTCTGTTTCCTAGTGCCGGTTTGAAGTGCCTGCCGTTTTCACTGTAAAACCGAGTTGGAGCTTGTACCTCCCCATATATATGTATGGAGTGGAGTTGGCAACTGAAAAGAAACTTTGTGTTCCCTTCAAGCTAGGTGAAGGACGGCTTTCACACACACTTATCTCTCAGAACTGAGCATGTGGAGAGACGTTCGTTCATCCAGCACCAAGGGAACGGGTTGCAGGAGAAACCCTTACTCTGGTTTCTCAGTCTGTTTCCTAGTGCCGGTTTGAAGTGCCTGCCGTTTTCACTGTAAAACCGAGTTGGAGCTTGTACCTCCCCATATATATGTATGGAGTGGAGTTGGCAACTGAAAAGAAACATTGTGTTCCCTTCAAGCTAGGTGAAGGACGGCTTTCACACACACTTATCTCTCAGAACTGAGCATGTGGAGAGACGTTCGTTCATCCAGCACCAAGGGAACGGGTTGCAGGAGAAACCCTTACTCTGGTTTCTCAGTCTGTTTCCTAGTGCCGGTTTGAAGTGCCTGCCGTTTTCACTGTAAAACCGAGTTGGAGCTTGTACCTCCCCATATATATGTATGGAGTGGAGTTGGCAACTGAAAAGAAACTTTGTGTTCCCTTCAAGCTAGGTGAAGGACGGCTTTCACACACACTTATCTCTCAGAACTGAGCATGTGGAGAGACGTTCGTTCATCCAGCACCAAGGGAACGGGTTGCAGGAGAAACCCTTACTCTGGTTTCTCAGTCTGTTTCCTAGTGCCGGTTTGAAGTGCCTGCCGTTTTCACTGTAAAACCGAGTTGGAGCTTATACCTCCCCATATATATGTATGGAGTGGAGTTGGCAACTGAAAAGAAACTTTGTGTTCCCTTCAAGCTAGGTGAAGGACGGCTTTCACACACACTTATCTCTCAGAACTGAGCATGTGGAGAGACGTTCGTTCATCCAGCACCAAGGGAACGGGTTGCAGGAGAAACCCTTACTCTGGCTTCTCAGTCTATTTCCTAGTGCCGGTTTGAAGTGCCTGCCGTTTTCACTGTAAAACCGAGTTGGAGCTTGTACCTCCCCATATATATGTATGGAGTGGAGTTGGCAACTGAAAAGAAACTTTGTGTTCCCTTCAAGCTAGGTGAAGGACGGCTTTCACACACACTTATCTCTCAGAACTGAGCATGTGGAGAGACGTTCGTTCATCCAGCACCAAGGGAACGGGTTGCAGGAGAAACCCTTACTCTGGTTTCTCAGTCTGTTTCCTAGTGCCGGTTTGAAGTGCCTGCCGTTTTCACTGTAAAACCGAGTTGGAGCTTGTACCTCCCCATATATATGTATGGAGTGGAGTTGGCAACTGAAAAGAAACTTTGTGTTCCCTTCAAGCTAGGTGAAGGACGGCTTTCACACACACTTATCTCTCAGAACTGAGCATGTGGAGAGACGTTCGTTCATCCAGCACCAAGGGAACGGGTTGCAGGAGAAACCCTTACTCTGGTTTCTCAGTCTGTTTCCTAGTGCCGGTTTGAAGTGCCTGCCGTTTTCACTGTAAAACCGAGTTGGAGCTTGTACCTCCCCATATATATGTATGGAGTGGAGTTGGCAACTGAAAAGAAACTTTGTGTTCCCTTCAAGCTAGGTGAAAGACGGCTTTCACACACACTTATCTCTCAGAACTGAGCATGTGGAGAGACGTTCGTTTATCCAGCACCAAGGGAACGGGTTGCAGGAGAAACCCTTACTCTGGTTTCTCAGTCTGTTTCCTAGTGCCGGTTTGAAGTGCCTGCCGTTTTCACTGTAAAACCGAGTTGGAGCTCGTACCTCCCCATATATATGTATGGAGTGGAGTTGGCAACTGAAAAGAAACTTTGTGTTCCCTTCAAGCTAGGTGAAGGACGGCTTTCACACACACTTATCTCTCAGAACTGAGCATGTGGAGAGACGTTCGTTCATCCAGCACCAAGGGAACGGGTTGCAGGAGAAACCCTTACTCTGGTTTCTCAGTCTGTTTCCTAGTGCCGGTTTGAAGTGCCTGCCGTTTTCACTGTAAAACCGAGTTGGAGCTTGAACCACCCCATATATATGTATGGAGTGGAGTTGGCAACTGAAAAGAAACTTTGTGTTCCCTTCAAGCTAGGTGAAGGACGGCTTTCACACACACTTATCTCTCAGAACTGAGCATGTGGAGAGACGTTCGTTCATCCAGCACCAAGGGAACGGGTTGCAGGGAAACCCTTACTCTTGTTTCTCAGTCTGTTTCCTAGTGCCGGTTTGAAGTGCCTGCCGTTTTCACTGTAAAACCGAGTTGGAGCTTGTACCTCCCCATATATATGTATGGAGTGGAGTTGGCAACTGAAAAGAAACTTTGTGTTCCCTTCAAGCTAGGTGAAGGACGGCTTTCACACACACTTATCTCTCAGAACTGAGCATGTGGAGAGACGTTCGTTCATCCAGCACCAAGGGAACGGGTTGCAGGAGAAACCCTTACTCTGGTTTCTCAGTCTGTTTCCTAGTGCCGGTTTGAAGTGCCTGCCGTTTTCACTGTAAAACCGAGTTGGAGCTTGTACCTCCCCATATATATGTATGGAGTGGAGTTGGCAACTGAAAAGAAACTTTGTGTTCCCTTCAAGCTAGGTGAAGGACGGCTTTCACACACACTTATCTCTCAGAACTGAGCATGTGGAGAGACGTTCGTTCATCCAGCACCAAGGGAACGGGTTGCAGGAGAAACCCTTACTCAGGTTTCTCAGTCTGTTTCCTAGTGCCGGTTTGAAGTGCCTGCCGTTTTCACTGTAAAACCGAGTTGGAGCTCGTACCTCCCCATATATATGTATGGAGTGGAGTTGGCAACTGAAAAGAAACTTTGTGTTCCCTTCAAGCTAGGTGAAGGACGGCTTTCACACACACTTATCTCTCAGAACTGAGCATGTGGAGAGACGTTCGTTCATCCAGCACCAAGGGAACGGGTTGCAGGAGAAACACTTACTCTGGTTTCTCAGTCTGTTTCCTAGTGCCGGTTTGAAGTGCCTGCCGTTTTCACTGTAAAACCGAGTTGGAGCTTGTACCTCCCCATATATATGTATGGAGTGGAGTTGACAACTGAAAAGAAACTTTGTGTTCCCTTCAAGCTAGGTGAAGGACGGCTTTCACACACACTTATCTCTCAGAACTGAGCATGTGGAGAGACGTTCGTTCATCCAGCACAAAGGGAACGGGTTGCAGGAGAAACCCTTACTCTGGTTTCTCAGTCTGTTTCCTAGTGCCGGTTTGAAGTGCCTGCCGTTTTCACTGTAAAACCGAGTTGGAGCTTGTACCTCCCCATATATATGTATGGAGTGGAGTTGGCAACTGAAAAGAAACTTTGTGTTCCCTTCAAGCTAGGTGAAGGACGGCTTTCACACACACTTATCTCTCAGAACTGACCATGTGGAGAGACGTTCGTTCATCCAGCACCAAGGGAACGGGTTGCAGGAGAAACCCTTACTCTGGTTTCTCAGTCTGTTTCCTAGTGCCGGTTTGAAGTGCCTGCCGTTTTCACTGTAAAACCGAGTTGGAGCTTGTTCCTCCCCATATATATGTATGGAGTGGAGTTGGCAACTGAAAAGAAACTTTGTGTTCCCTTCAAGCTAGGTGAAGGACGGCTTTCACACACACTTATCTCTCAGAACTGAGCATGTGGAGAGACTTTCGTTCATCCAGCACCAAGGGAACGGGTTGCAGGAGAAAACCTTACTCTGGTTTCTCAGTCTGTTTCCTAGTGCCTGTTTGAAGTGCCTACCGTTTTCACTGTAAAACCGAGTTGGAGCTTGTACCTCCCCATATATATGTATGGAGTGGAGTTGGCAACTGAAAAGAAACTTTGTGTTCCCTTCAAGCTAGGTGAAGGACGGCTTTCACACACACTTATCTCTCAGAACTCAGCATGTGGAGAGACGTTCGTTCATCCAGCACCAAGGGAACGGGTTGCAGGAGAAACCCTTACTCTGGTTTCTCAGTCTGTTTCCTAGTGCCGGTTTGAAGTGCCTGCCGTTTTCACTGTAAAACCGAGTTGGAGCTTGTACCTCCCCATATATATGTATGGAGTGGAGTTGGCAACTGAAAAGAAACTTTGTGTTCCCTTCAAGCTAGGTGAAGGACGGCTTTACACACACTTATCTCTCAGAACTGAGCATGTGGAGAGACGTTCGTTCATCCAGCACCAAGGGAACGGGTTGCAGGAGAAACCCTTACTCTGGTTTCTCAGTCTGTTTCCTAGTGCCGGTTTGAAGTGCCTGCCGTTTTCACTTTAAAACCGTGTTGGAGCTTGTACTTCCCCATATATATGTATGGATTGGAGTTGGCAACTGAAAAGAAACTTTGTGTTCCCTTCAAGCTAGGTGAAGGACGGCTTTCACACACACTTATCTCTCAGAACTGAGCATGTGGAGAGACGTTCGTTCATCCAGCACCAAGGGAACGGGTTGCAGGAGAAACCCTTACTCTGCTTTCTCAGTCTGTTTCCTAGTGCCGGTTTGAAGTGCCTGCCGTTTTCACTGTAAAACCGAGTTGGAGCTCGTACCTCCCCATATATATGTATGGAGTGGAGTTGGCAACTGAAAAGAAACTTTGTGTTCCCTTCAAGCTAGGTGAAGGACGGCTTTCACACACACTTATCTCTCAGAACTGAGCATGTGGAGAGACGTTCGTTCATCCAACACCAAGGGAACGGGTTGCAGGAGAAACCCTTACTCTGGTTTCTCAGTCTGTTTCCTAGTGCCGGTTTGAAGTGCCTGCCGTTTTCACTGTAAAACCGAGTTGGAGCTTGTACCTCCCCATATATATGTATGGAGTGGAGTTGGCAACTGAAAAGAAACTTTGTGTTCCCTTCAAGCTAGGTGAAGGACGGCTTTCACACACACTTATCTCTCAGAACTGAGCATGTGGAGAGACGTTCGTTCATCCAGCACCAAGGGAACGGGTTGCAGGAGAAACCCTTACTCTGGTTTCTCAGTCTGTTTCCTAGTGCCGGTTTGAAGTGCCTGCCGTTTTCACTGTAAAACCGAGTTGGAGCATGTACCTCCCCATATATATGTATGGAGTGGAGTTGGCAACTGAAAAGAAACTTTGTGTTCCCTTCAAGCTAGGTGAAGGACGGCTTTCACACACACTTATCTCTCAGAACTGAGCATGTGGAGAGACGTTCGTTCATCCAGCACCAAGGGAACGGGTTGCAGGAGAAACCCTTACTCTGGTTTCTCAGTCTGTTTCCTAGTGCCGGTTTGAAGTGCCTGCCGTTTTCACTGTTAAACCGAGTTGGAGCTTGTACCTCGCCATATATATGTATGGAGTGGAGTTGGCAACTGAAAAGAAACTTTGTGTTCCCTTCAAGCTAGGTGAAGGACGGCTTTCACACACACTTATCTCTCAGAACTGAGCATGTGGAGAGACGTTCGTTCATCCAGCACCAAGGGAACGGGTTGCAGGAGAAACCCTTACTCTGGTTTCTCAGTCTGTTTCCTAGTGCCGGTTTGAATTGCCTGCCGTTTTCACTGTAAAACCGAGTTGGAGCTTGTACCTCCCCATATATATGTATGGAGTGGAGTTGGCAACTGAAAAGAAACTTTGTGTTCCCTTCAAGCTAGGTGAAGGACGGCTTTCACACACACTTATCTCTCAGAACTGAGCATGTGGAGAGACGTTCGTTCATCCAGCACAAAGCGAACGGGTTGCAGGAGAAACCCTTACTCTGGTTTCTCAGTCTGTTTCCTACTGCCGGTTTGAAGTGCCTGCCGTTTTCACTGTAAAACCGAGTTGGAGCTTGTACCTCCCCATATATATGTATGGAGTGGAGTTGGCAACTGAAAAGAAACTTTGTGTTCCCTTCAAGCTAGGTGAAGGACGGCTTTCACACACACTTATCTCTCAGAACTGAGCATGTGGAGAGACGTTCGTTCATCCAGCACCAAGGGAACGGGTTGCAGGAGAAACCCTTACTCTGCTTTCTCAGTCTGTTTCCTAGTGCCGGTTTGAAGTGCCTGCCGTTTTCACTGTAAAACCGAGTTGGAGCTTGTACCTCCCCATATATATGTATGGAGTGGAGTTGGCAACTGAAAAGAAACTTTGTGTTCCCTTCAAGCTAGGTGAAGGACGGCTTTCACACACACTTATCTCTCAGAACTGAGCATGTGGAGAGACGTTCGTTCATCCAGCACCAAGGGAACGGGTTGCAGGAGAAACCCTTACTCTGGTTTCTCAGTCTGTTTCCTAGTGCCGGTTTGAAGTGCCTGCCGTTTTCACTGTAAAACCGAGTTGGAGCTTGTACCTCCCCATATATATGTATGGAGTGGAGTTGGCAACTGAAAAGAAACTTTGTGTTCCCTTCAAGCTAGGTGAAGGACGGCTTTCACACACACTTATCTCTCAGAACTGAGCATGTGGAGAGACGTTCGTTCATCCAGCACCAAGGGAACGGGTTGCAGGAGAAACCCTTACTCTGGTTTCTCAGTCTGTTTCCTAGTGCCGGTTTGAAGTGCCTGCCGTTTTCACTTAAAAACCGTGTTGGAGCTTGTACTTCCCCATATATATGTATGGAGTGGAGTTGGCAACTGAAAAGAAACTTTGTGTTCCCTTCAAGCTAGGTGAAGGACGGCTTTCACACACACTTATCTCTCAGAACTGAGCATGTGGAGAGACGTTCGTTCATCCAGCACCAAGGGAACGAGTTGCAGGAGAAACCCTTACTCTGGTTTCTCAGTCTGTTTCCTAGTGCCGGTTTGAAGTGCCTGCCGTTTTCACTGTAAAACCGAGTTGGAGCTTGTACCTCCCCATATATATGTATGGAGTGGTGTTGGCAACTGAAAAGAAACTTTGTGTTCCCTTCAAGCTAGGTGAAGGACGGCTTTCACACACACTTATCTCTCAGAACTGACCATGTGGAGAGACGTTCGTTCATCCAGCACCAAGGGAACGGGTTGCAGGAGAAACCCTTACTCTGGTTTCTCAGTCTGTTTCCTAGTGCCGGTTTGAAGTGCCTGCCGTTTTCACTGTAAAACCGAGTTGGAGCTTGTACTTCCCCATATATATGTATGGAGTGGAGTTGGCAACTGAAAAGAAACTTTGTGTTCCCTTCAAGCTAGGTGAAGGACGGCTTTCACACACAATTATCTCTCAGAACTGAGCATGTGGAGAGACGTTCGTTCATCCAGCACCAAGGGAACGGGTTGCAGGAGAAACCATTACTCTGGTTTCTCAGTCTGTTTCCTAGTGCCGGTTTGAAGTGCCTGCCGTTTTCACTGTAAAACCGAGTTGGAGCTTGTACCTCCCCATATATATGTATGGAGTGGAGTTGGCAACTGAAAAGAAACTTTGTGTTCCCTTCAAGCTAGGTGAAGGACGGCTTTCACACACACTTATCTCTCAGAACTGAGCATGTGGAGAGACGTTCGTTCATCCAGCACCAAGGGAACGGGTTGCAGGAGAAACCCTTACTCTGGTTCCTCAGTCTGTTTCCTAGTGCCGGTTTGAAGTGCCTGCCGTTTTCACTGTAAAACCGAGTTGGAGCTTGTACCTCCCCATATATATGTATGGAGTGGAGTTGGCAACTGAAAAGAAACTTTGTGTTCCCTTCAAGCTAGGTGAAGGACGGCTTTCACACACACTTATCTCTCAGAACTGAGCATGTGGAGAGACGTTCGTTCATCCAGCACCAAGGGAACGGGTTGCAGGAGAAACCCTTACTCTGGTTTCTCAGTCTGTTTCCTAGTGCCGGTTTGAAGTGCCTGCCGTTTTCACTGTAAAACCGAGTTGGAACTCGTACCTCCCCATATATATGTATGGAGTGGAGTTGGCAACTGAAAAGAAACTTTGTGTTCCCTTCAAGCTAGGTGAAGGACGGCTTTCACACACACTTATCTCTCAGAACTGAGCATGTGGAGAGACGTTCGTTCATCCAGCACCAAGGGAACGGGTTGCAGGAGAAACCCTTACTCTGGTTTCTCAGTCTGTTTCCTAGTGCCGGTTTGAAGTGCCTGCCGTTTTCACTGTAAAACCGAGTTGGAGCTTGTACCTCCCCATATATATGTATGGAGTGGAGTTGGCAACTGAAAAGAAACATTGTGTTCCCTTCAAGCTAGGTGAAGGACGGCTTTCACACACACTTATCTCTCAGAACTGAGCATGTGGAGAGACGTTCGTTCATCCAGCACCAAGGGAACGGGTTGCAGGAGAAACCCTTACTCTGGTTTCTCAGTCTGTTTCCTAGTGCCGGTTTGAAGTGCCTGCCGTTTTCACTGTAAAACCGAGTTGGAGCTTGTACCTCCCCATATATATGTATGGAGTGGAGTTGGCAACTGAAAAGAAACTTTGTGTTCCCTTCAAGCTAGGTGAAGGACGGCTTTCACACACACTTATCTCTCAGAACTGAGCATGTGGAGAGACGTTCGTTCATCCAGCACCAAGGGAACGGGTTGCAGGAGAAACCCTTACTCTGGTTTCTCAGTCTGTTTCCTAGTGCCGGTTTGAAGTGCCTGCCGTTTTCACTTAAAAACCGTGTTGGAGCTTGTACTTCCCCATATATATGTATGGAGTGGAGTTGGCAACTGAAAAGAAACTTTGTGTTCCCTTCAAGCTAGGTGAAGGACGGCTTTCACACACACTTATCTCTCAGAACTGAGCATGTGGAGAGACGTTCGTTCATCCAGCACCAAGGGAACGAGTTGCAGGAGAAACCCTTACTCTGGTTTCTCAGTCTGTTTCCTAGTGCCGGTTTGAAGTGCCTGCCGTTTTCACTGTAAAACCGAGTTGGAGCTTGTACCTCCCCATATATATGTATGGAGTGGAGTTGGCAACTGAAAAGAAACTTTGTGTTCCCTTCAAGCTAGGTGAAGGACGGCTTTCACACACACTTATCTCTCAGAACTGACCATGTGGAGAGACGTTCGTTCATCCAGCACCAAGGGAACGGGTTGCAGGAGAAACCCTTACTCTGGTTTCTCAGTCTGTTTCCTAGTGCCGGTTTGAAGTGCCTGCCGTTTTCACTGTAAAACCGAGTTGGAGCTTGTACTTCCCCATATATATGTATGGAGTGGAGTTGGCAACTGAAAAGAAACTTTGTGTTCCCTTCAAGCTAGGTGAAGGACGGCTTTCACACACAATTATCTCTCAGAACTGAGCATGTGGAGAGACGTTCGTTCATCCAGCACCAAGGGAACGGGTTGCAGGAGAAACCATTACTCTGGTTTCTCAGTCTGTTTCCTAGTGCCGGTTTGAAGTGCCTGCCGTTTTCACTGTAAAACCGAGTTGGAGCTTGTACCTCCCCATATATATGTATGGAGTGGAGTTGGCAACTGAAAAGAAACATTGTGTTCCCTTCAAGCTAGGTGAAGGACGGCTTTCACACACACTTATCTCTCAGAACTGAGCATGTGGAGAGACGTTCGTTCATCCAGCACCAAGGGAACGGGTTGCAGGAGAAACCCTTACTCTGGTTCCTCAGTCTGTTTCCTAGTGCCGGTTTGAAGTGCCTGCCGTTTTCACTGTAAAACCGAGTTGGAGCTTGTACCTCCCCATATATATGTATGGAGTGGAGTTGGCAACTGAAAAGAAACTTTGTGTTCCCTTCAAGCTAGGTGAAGGACGGCTTTCACACACACTTATCTCTCAGAACTGAGCATGTGGAGAGACGTTCGTTCATCCAGCACCAAGGGAACGGGTTGCAGGAGAAACCCTTACTCTGGTTTCTCAGTCTGTTTCCTAGTGCCGGTTTGAAGTGCCTGCCGTTTTCACTGTAAAACCGAGTTGGAACTCGTACCTCCCCATATATATGTATGGAGTGGAGTTGGCAACTGAAAAGAAACTTTGTGTTCCCTTCAAGCTAGGTGAAGGACGGCTTTCACACACACTTATCTCTCAGAACTGAGCATGTGGAGAGACGTTCGTTCATCCAGCACCAAGGGAACGGGTTGCAGGAGAAACCCTTACTCTGGTTTCTCAGTCTGTTTCCTAGTGCCGGTTTGAAGTGCCTGCCGTTTTCACTGTAAAACCGAGTTGGAGCTTGTACCTCCCCATATATATGTATGGAGTGGAGTTGGCAACTGAAAAGAAACATTGTGTTCCCTTCAAGCTAGGTGAAGGACGGCTTTCACACACACTTATCTCTCAGAACTGAGCATGTGGAGAGACGTTCGTTCATCCAGCACCAAGGGAACGGGTTGCAGGAGAAACCCTTACTCTGGTTTCTCAGTCTGTTTCCTAGTGCCGGTTTGAAGTGCCTGCCGTTTTCACTGTAAAACCGAGTTGGAGCTTGTACCTCCCCATATATATGTATGGAGTGGAGTTGGCAACTGAAAAGAAACTTTGTGTTCCCTTCAAGCTAGGTGAAGGACGGCTTTCACACACACTTATCTCTCAGAACTGAGCATGTGGAGAGACGTTCGTTCATCCAGCACCAAGGGAACGGGTTGCAGGAGAAACCCTTACTCTGGTTTCTCAGTCTGTTTCCTAGTGCCGGTTTGAAGTGCCTGCCGTTTTCACTGTAAAACCGAGTTGGAGCTTGTACCTCCCCATATATATGTATGGAGTGGAGTTGGCAACTGAAAAGAAACTTTGTGTTCCCTTCAAGCTAGGTGAAGGACGGCTTTCACACACACTTATCTCTCAGAACTGAGCATGTGGAGAGACGTTCGTTCATCCAGCACCAAGGGAACGGGTTGCAGGAGAAACCCTTACTCTGGCTTCTCAGTCTGTTTCCTAGTGCCGGTTTGAAGTGCCTGCCGTTTTCACTGTAAAACCGAGTTGGAGCTTGTACCTCCCCATATATATGTATGGAGTGGAGTTGGCAACTGAAAAGAAACTTTGTGTTCCCTTCAAGCTAGGTGAAGGACGGCTTTCACACACACTTATCTCTCAGAACTGAGCATGTGGAGAGACGTTCGTTCATCCAGCACCAAGGGAACGGGTTGCAGGAGAAACCCTTACTCTGGTTTCTCAGTCTGTTTCCTAGTGCCGGTTTGAAGTGCCTGCCGTTTTCACTGTAAAACCGAGTTGGAGCTCGTACCTCCCCATATATATGTATGGAGTGGAGTTGGCAACTGAAAAGAAACTTTGTGTTCCCTTCAAGCTAGGTGAAGGACGGCTTTCACACACACTTATCTCTCAGAACTGACCATGTGGAGAGACGTTCGTTCATCCAGCACAAAGGGAACGGGTTGCAGGAGAAACCCTTACTCTGGTTTCTCAGTCTGTTTCCTACTGCCGGTTTGAAGTGCCTGCCGTTTTCACTGTAAAACCGAGTTGAAGCTTGTTCCTCCCCATATATATGTATGGAGTGGAGTTGGCAACTGAAAAGAAACTTTGTGTTCCCTTCAAGCTAGGTGAAGGACGGCTTTCACACACACTTATCTCTCAGAACTGAGCATGTGGAGAGACGTTCGTTCATCCAGCACCAAGGGAACGGGTTGCAGGACAAACCCTTACTCTGGTTTCTCAGTCTGTTTCCTACTGCCGGTTTGAAGTGCCTGCCGTTTTCACTGTAAAACCGAGTTGGAGCTTGTACCTCCCCATATATATGTATGGAGTGGAGTTGGCAACTGAAAAGAAACTTTGTGTTCCCTTCAAGCTAGGTGAAAGACGGCTTTCACACACACTTATCTCTCAGAACTGAGCATGTGGAGAGACGTTCGTTTATCCAGCACCAAGGGAACGGGTTGCAGGAGAAACCCTTACTCTGGTTTCTCAGTCTGTTTCCTAGTGCCGGTTTGAAGTGCCTGCCGTTTTCACTGTAAAACCGAGTTGGAGCTTGTACCACCCCATATATATGTATGGAGTGGAGTTGGCAACTGAAAAGAAACTTTGTGTTCCCTTCAAGCTAGTTGAAGGTCGGCTTTCACACACACTTATCTCTCAGAACTGAGCATGTGGAGAGACGTTCGTTCATCCAGCACCAAGGGAACGGGTTGCAGGGAAACCCTTACTCTGGTTTCTCAGTCTGTTTCCTAGTGCCGGTTTGAAGTGCCTGCCGTTTTCACTGTAAAACCGAGTTGGAGCTTGTACCTCCCCATATATATGTATGGAGTGGAGTTGGCAACTGAAAAGAAACTTTGTGTTCCCTTCAAGCTAGGTGAAGGACGGCTTTCACACACACTTATCTCTCAGAACTGAGCATGTGGAGAGACGTTCGTTCATCCAGCACCAAGGGAACGGGTTGCAGGAGAAACCCTTACTCTGGTTTCTCAGTCTGTTTCCTAGTGCCGGTTTGAAGTGCCTGCCGTTTTCACTGTAAAACCGAGTTGGAGCTTGTACCTCCCCATATATATGTATGGAGTGGAGTTGGCAACTGAAAAGAAACTTTGTGTTCCCTTCAAGCTAGGTGAAGGACGGCTTTCACACACACTTATCTCTCAGAACTGAGCATGTGGAGAGACGTTCGTTCATCCAGCACCAAGGGAACGGGTTGCAGGAGAAACCCTTACTCAGGTTTCTCAGTCTGTTTCCTAGTGCCGGTTTGAAGTGCCTGCCGTTTTCACTGTAAAACCGAGTTGGAGCTCGTACCTCCCCATATATATGTATGGAGTGGAGTTGGCAACTGAAAAGAAACTTTGTGTTCCCTTCAAGCTAGGTGAAGGACGGCTTTCACACACACTTATCTCTCAGAACTGAGCATGTGGAGAGACGTTCGTTCATCCAGCACCAAGGGAACGGGTTGCAGGAGAAACCCTTACTCTGGTTTCTCAGTCTGTTTCCTAGTGCCGGTTTGAAGTGCCTGCCGTTTTCACTGTAAAACCGAGTTGGAGCTCGTACCTCCCCATATATATGTATGGAGTGGAGTTGGCAACTGAAAAGAAACTTTGTGTTCCCTTCAAGCTAGGTGAAGGACGGCTTTCACACACACTTATCTCTCAGAACTGAGCATGTGGAGAGACGTTCGTTCATCCAGCACCAAGGGAACGGGTTGCAGGAGAAACCCTTACTCTGGTTCCTCAGTCTGTTTCCTAGTGCCGGTTTGAAGTGCCTGCCGTTTTCACTGTAAAACCGAGTTGGAGATTGTACCTCCCCATATATATGTATGGAGTGGAGTTGGCAACTGAAAAGAAACTTTGTGTTCCCTTCAAGCTAGGTGAAGGACGGCTTTCACACACACTTATCTCTCAGAACTGAGCATGTGGAGAGACGTTCGTTCATCCAGCACAAAGGGAACGGGTTGCAGGAGAAACCCTTACTCTGGTTTCTCAGTCTGTTTCCTAGTGCCGGTTTGAAGTGCCTGCCGTTTTCACTGTAAAACCGAGTTGGAGCTCGTACCTCCCCATATATATGTATGGAGTGGAGTTGGCAACTGAAAAGAAACTTTGTGTTCCCTTCAAGCTAGGTGAAGGACGGCTTTCACACACACTTATCTCTCAGAACTGAGCATGTGGAGAGACGTTCGTTCATCCAGCACCAAGGGAACGGGTTGCAGGAGAAACCCTTACTCTGGTTTCTCAGTCTGTTTCCTAGTGCCGGTTTGAAGTGCCTGCCGTTTTCACTGTAAAACCGAGTTGGAGCTTGTACCTCCCCATATATATGTATGGAGTGGAGTTGGCAACTGAAAAGAAACTTTGTGTTCCCTTCAAGCTAGGTGAAGGACGGCTTTCACACACACTTATCTCTCAGAACTGAGCATGTGGAGAGACGTTCGTTCATCCAGCACAAAGGGAACGGGTTGCAGGAGAAACCCTTACTCTGGTTTCTCAGTCTGTTTCCTAGTGCCGGTTTGAAGTGCCTGCCGTTTTCACTGTAAAACCGAGTTGGAGCTTGTACCTCCCCATATATATGTATGGAGTGGAGTTGGCAACTGAAAAGAAACTTTGTGTTCCCTTCAAGCTAGGTGAAGGACGGCTTTCACACACACTTATCTCTCAGAACTGAGCATGTGGAGAGACGTTCGTTCATCCAGCACAAAGGGAACGGGTTGCAGGAGAAACCCTTACTCTGGTTTCTCAGTCTGTTTCCTAGTGCCGGTTTGAAGTGCCTGCCGTTTTCACTGTAAAACCGAGTTGGAGCTTGTACCTCCCCATATATATGTATGGAGTGGAGTTGGCAACTGAAAAGAAACTTTGTGTTCCCTTCAAGCTAGGTGAAGGACGGCTTTCACACACACTTATCTCTCAGAACTGAGCATGTGGAGAGACGTTCGTTCATCCAGCACAAAGGGAACGGGTTGCAGGAGAAACCCTTACTCTGGTTTCTCAGTCTGTTTCCTAGTGCCGGTTTGAAGTGCCTGCCGTTTTCACTGTAAAACCGAGTTGGAGCTTGTACCTCCCCATATATATGTATGGAGTGGAGTTGGCAACTGAAAAGAAACTTTGTGTTCCCTTCAAGCTAGGTGAAGGACGGCTTTCACACACACTTATCTCTCAGAACTGAGCATGTGGAGAGACGTTCGTTCATCCAGCACAAAGGGAACGGGTTGCAGGAGAAACCCTTACTCTGGTTTCTCAGTCTGTTTCCTAGTGCCGGTTTGAAGTGCCTGCCGTTTTCACTGTAAAACCGAGTTGGAGCTTGTACCTCCCCATATATATGTATGGAGTGGAGTTGGCAACTGAAAAGAAACTTTGTGTTCCCTTCAAGCTAGGTGAAGGACGGCTTTCACACACACTTATCTCTCAGAACTGAGCATGTGGAGAGACGTTCGTTCATCCAGCACCAAGGGAACGGGTTGCAGGAGAAACCCTTACTCTGGTTTCTCAGTCTGTTTCCTAGTGCCGGTTTGAAGTGCCTGCCGTTTTCACTGTAAAACCGAGTTGGAGCTTGTACCTCCCCATATATATGTATGGAGTGGAGTTGGCAACTGAAAAGAAACTTTGTGTTCCCTTCAAGCTAGGTGAAGGACGGCTTTCACACACACTTATCTCTCAGAACTGAGCATGTGGAGAGACGTTCGTTCATCCAGCACAAAGGGAACGGGTTGCAGGAGAAACCCTTACTCTGGTTTCTCAGTCTGTTTCCTAGTGCCGGTTTGAAGTGCCTGCCGTTTTCACTGTAAAACCGAGTTGGAGCTTGTACCTCCCCATATATATGTATGGAGTGGAGTTGGCAACTGAAAAGAAACTTTGTGTTCCCTTCAAGCTAGGTGAAGGACGGCTTTCACACACACTTATCTCTCAGAACTGAGCATGTGGAGAGACGTTCGTTCATCCAGCACCAAGGGAACGGGTTGCAGGAGAAACCCTTACTCTGGTTTCTCAGTCTGTTTCCTAGTGCCGGTTTGAAGTGCCTGCCGTTTTCACTGTAAAACCGAGTTGGAGCTTGTACCTCCCCATATATATGTATGGAGTGGAGTTGGCAACTGAAAAGAAACTTTGTGTTCCCTTCAAGCTAGGTGAAGGACGGCTTTCACACACACTTATCTCTCAGAACTGAGCATGTGGAGAGACGTTCGTTCATCCAGCACCAAGGGAACGGGTTGCAGGAGAAACCCTTACTCTGGTTTCTCAGTCTGTTTCCTAGTGCCGGTTTGAAGTGCCTGCCGTTTTCACTGTAAAACCGAGTTGGAGCTTGTACCTCCCCATATATATGTATGGAGTGGAGTTGGCAACTGAAAAGAAACTTTGTGTTCCCTTCAAGCTAGGTGAAGGACGGCTTTCACACACACTTATCTCTCAGAACTGAGCATGTGGAGAGACGTTCGTTCATCCAGCACCAAGGGAACGGGTTGCAGGAGAAACCCTTACTCTGGTTTCTCAGTCTGTTTCCTAGTGCCGGTTTGAAGTGCCTGCCGTTTTCACTGTAAAACCGAGTTGGAGCTTGTACCTCCCCATATATATGTATGGAGTGGAGTTGGCAACTGAAAAGAAACTTTGTGTTCCCTTCAAGCTAGGTGAAGGACGGCTTTCACACACACTTATCTCTCAGAACTGAGCATGTGGAGAGACGTTCGTTCATCCAGCACCAAGGGAACGGGTTGCAGGAGAAACCCTTACTCTGGTTTCTCAGTCTGTTTCCTAGTGCCGGTTTGAAGTGCCTGCCGTTTTCACTGTAAAACCGAGTTGGAGCTTGTACCTCCCCATATATATGTATGGAGTGGAGTTGGCAACTGAAAAGAAACTTTGTGTTCCCTTCAAGCTAGGTGAAGGACGGCTTTCACACACACTTATCTCTCAGAACTGAGCATGTGGAGAGACGTTCGTTCATCCAGCACCAAGGGAACGGGTTGCAGGAGAAACCCTTACTCTGGTTTCTCAGTCTGTTTCCTAGTGCCGGTTTGAAGTGCCTGCCGTTTTCACTGTAAAACCGAGTTGGAGCTTGTACCTACCCATATATATGTATGGAGTGGAGTTGGCAACTGAAAAGAAACTTTGTGTTCCCTTCAAGCTAGGTGAAGGACGGCTTTCACACACACTTATCTCTCAGAACTGAGCATGTGGAGAGACGTTCGTTCATCCAGCACCAAGGGAACGGGTTGCAGGAGAAACCCTTACTCTGGTTTCTCAGTCTGTTTCCTAGTGCCGGTTTGAAGTGCCTGCCGTTTTCACTGTAAAACCGAGTTGGAGCTTGTACCTCCCCATATATATGTATGGAGTGGAGTTGGCAACTGAAAAGAAACTTTGTGTTCCCTTCAAGCTAGGTGAAGGACGGCTTTCACACACACTTATCTCTCAGAACTGAGCATGTGGAGAGACGTTCGTTCATCCAGCACAAAGGGAACGGGTTGCAGGAGAAACCCTTACTCTGGTTTCTCAGTCTGTTTCCTAGTGCCGGTTTGAAGTGCCTGCCGTTTTCACTGTAAAACCGAGTTGGAGCTTGTACCTCCCCATATATATGTATGGAGTGGAGTTGGCAACTGAAAAGAAACTTTGTGTTCCCTTCAAGCTAGGTGAAGGACGGCTTTCACACACACTTATCTCTCAGAACTGAGCATGTGGAGAGACGTTCGTTCATCCAGCACAAAGGGAACGGGTTGCAGGAGAAACCCTTACTCTGGTTTCTCAGTCTGTTTCCTAGTGCCGGTTTGAAGTGCCTGCCGTTTTCACTGTAAAACCGAGTTGGAGCTTGTACCTCCCCATATATATGTATGGAGTGGAGTTGGCAACTGAAAAGAAACTTTGTGTTCCCTTCAAGCTAGGTGAAGGACGGCTTTCACACACACTTATCTCTCAGAACTGAGCATGTGGAGAGACGTTCGTTCATCCAGCACCAAGGGAACGGGTTGCAGGAGAAACCCTTACTCTGGTTTCTCAGTCTGTTTCCTAGTGCCGGTTTGAAGTGCCTGCCGTTTTCACTGTAAAACCGAGTTGGAGCTTGTACCTCCCCATATATATGTATGGAGTGGAGTTGGCAACTGAAAAGAAACTTTGTGTTCCCTTCAAGCTAGGTGAAGGACGGCTTTCACACACACTTATCTCTCAGAACTGAGCATGTGGAGAGACGTTCGTTCATCCAGCACCAAGGGAACGGGTTGCAGGAGAAACCCTTACTCTGGTTTCTCAGTCTGTTTCCTAGTGCCGGTTTGAAGTGCCTGCCGTTTTCACTGTAAAACCGAGTTGGAGCTTGTACCTCCCCATATATATGTATGGAGTGGAGTTGGCAACTGAAAAGAAACTTTGTGTTCCCTTCAAGCTAGGTGAAGGACGGCTTTCACACACACTTATCTCTCAGAACTGAGCATGTGGAGAGACGTTCGTTCATCCAGCACCAAGGGAACGGGTTGCAGGAGAAACCCTTACTCTGGTTTCTCAGTCTGTTTCCTAGTGCCGGTTTGAAGTGCCTGCCGTTTTCACTGTAAAACCGAGTTGGAGCTTGTACCTCCCCATATATATGTATGGAGTGGAGTTGGCAACTGAAAAGAAACTTTGTGTTCCCTTCAAGCTAGGTGAAGGACGGCTTTCACACACACTTATCTCTCAGAACTGAGCATGTGGAGAGACGTTCGTTCATCCAGCACCAAGGGAACGGGTTGCAGGAGAAACCCTTACTCTGGTTTCTCAGTCTGTTTCCTAGTGCCGGTTTGAAGTGCCTGCCGTTTTCACTGTAAAACCGAGTTGGAGCTTGTACCTCCCCATATATATGTATGGAGTGGAGTTGGCAACTGAAAAGAAACTTTGTGTTCCCTTCAAGCTAGGTGAAGGACGGCTTTCACACACACTTATCTCTCAGAACTGAGCATGTGGAGAGACGTTCGTTCATCCAGCACCAAGGGAACGGGTTGCAGGAGAAACCCTTACTCTGGTTTCTCAGTCTGTTTCCTAGTGCCGGTTTGAAGTGCCTGCCGTTTTCACTGTAAAACCGAGTTGGAGCTTGTACCTCCCCATATATATGTATGGAGTGGAGTTGGCAACTGAAAAGAAACTTTGTGTTCCCTTCAAGCTAGGTGAAGGACGGCTTTCACACACACTTATCTCTCAGAACTGAGCATGTGGAGAGACGTTCGTTCATCCAGCACCAAGGGAACGGGTTGCAGGAGAAACCCTTACTCTGGTTTCTCAGTCTGTTTCCTAGTGCCGGTTTGAAGTGCCTGCCGTTTTCACTGTAAAACCGAGTTGGAGCTTGTACCTCCCCATATATATGTATGGAGTGGAGTTGGCAACTGAAAAGAAACTTTGTGTTCCCTTCAAGCTAGGTGAAGGACGGCTTTCACACACACTTATCTCTCAGAACTGAGCATGTGGAGAGACGTTCGTTCATCCAGCACAAAGGGAACGGGTTGCAGGAGAAACCCTTACTCTGGTTTCTCAGTCTGTTTCCTAGTGCCGGTTTGAAGTGCCTGCCGTTTTCACTGTAAAACCGAGTTGGAGCTCGTACCTCCCCATATATATGTATGGAGTGGAGTTGGCAACTGAAAAGAAACTTTGTGTTCCCTTCAAGCTAGGTGAAGGACGGCTTTCACACACACTTATCTCTCAGAACTGAGCATGTGGAGAGACGTTCGTTCATCCAGCACAAAGGGAACGGGTTGCAGGAGAAACCCTTACTCTGGTTTCTCAGTCTGTTTCCTAGTGCCGGTTTGAAGTGCCTGCCGTTTTCACTGTAAAACCGAGTTGGAGCTCGTACCTCCCCATATATATGTATGGAGTGGAGTTGGCAACTGAAAAGAAACTTTGTGTTCCCTTCAAGCTAGGTGAAGGACGGCTTTCACACACACTTATCTCTCAGAACTGAGCATGTGGAGAGACGTTCGTTCATCCAGCACAAAGGGAACGGGTTGCAGGAGAAACCCTTACTCTGGTTTCTCAGTCTGTTTCCTAGTGCCGGTTTGAAGTGCCTGCCGTTTTCACTGTAAAACCGAGTTGGAGCTTGTACCTCCCCATATATATGTATGGAGTGGAGTTGGCAACTGAAAAGAAACTTTGTGTTCCCTTCAAGCTAGGTGAAGGACGGCTTTCACACACACTTATCTCTCAGAACTGAGCATGTGGAGAGACGTTCGTTCATCCAGCACCAAGGGAACGGGTTGCAGGAGAAACCCTTACTCTGGTTTCTCAGTCTGTTTCCTAGTGCCGGTTTGAAGTGCCTGCCGTTTTCACTGTAAAACCGAGTTGGAGCTTGTACCTCCCCATATATATGTATGGAGTGGAGTTGGCAACTGAAAAGAAACTTTGTGTTCCCTTCAAGCTAGGTGAAGGACGGCTTTCACACACACTTATCTCTCAGAACTGAGCATGTGGAGAGACGTTCGTTCATCCAGCACAAAGGGAACGGGTTGCAGGAGAAACCCTTACTCTGGTTTCTCAGTCTGTTTCCTAGTGCCGGTTTGAAGTGCCTGCCGTTTTCACTGTAAAACCGAGTTGGAGCTCGTACCTCCCCATATATATGTATGGAGTGGAGTTGGCAACTGAAAAGAAACTTTGTGTTCCCTTCAAGCTAGGTGAAGGACGGCTTTCACACACACTTATCTCTCAGAACTGAGCATGTGGAGAGACGTTCGTTCATCCAGCACAAAGGGAACGGGTTGCAGGAGAAACCCTTACTCTGGTTTCTCAGTCTGTTTCCTAGTGCCGGTTTGAAGTGCCTGCCGTTTTCACTGTAAAACCGAGTTGGAGCTTGTACCTCCCCATATATATGTATGGAGTGGAGTTGGCAACTGAAAAGAAACTTTGTGTTCCCTTCAAGCTAGGTGAAGGACGGCTTTCACACACACTTATCTCTCAGAACTGAGCATGTGGAGAGACGTTCGTTCATCCAGCACAAAGGGAACGGGTTGCAGGAGAAACCCTTACTCTGGTTTCTCAGTCTGTTTCCTAGTGCCGGTTTGAAGTGCCTGCCGTTTTCACTGTAAAACCGAGTTGGAGCTTGTACCTCCCCATATATATGTATGGAGTGGAGTTGGCAACTGAAAAGAAACTTTGTGTTCCCTTCAAGCTAGGTGAAGGACGGCTTTCACACACACTTATCTCTCAGAACTGAGCATGTGGAGAGACGTTCGTTCATCCAGCACCAAGGGAACGGGTTGCAGGAGAAACCCTTACTCTGGTTTCTCAGTCTGTTTCCTAGTGCCGGTTTGAAGTGCCTGCCGTTTTCACTGTAAAACCGAGTTGGAGCTCGTAACTCCCCATATATATGTATGGAGTGGAGTTGGCAACTGAAAAGAAACTTTGTGTTCCCTTCAAGCTAGGTGAAGGACGGCTTTCACACACACTTATCTCTCAGAACTGAGCATGTGGAGAGACGTTCGTTCATCCAGCACCAAGGGAACGGGTTGCAGGAGAAACCCTTACTCTGGTTTCTCAGTCTGTTTCCTAGTGCCGGTTTGAAGTGCCTGCCGTTTTCACTGTAAAACCGAGTTGGAGCTTGTACCTCCCCATATATATGTATGGAGTGGAGTTGGCAACTGCAAAGAAACTTTGTGTTCCCTTCAAGCTAGGTGAAGGACGGCTTTCACACACACTTATCTCTCAGAACTGAGCATGTGGAGAGACGTTCGTTCATCCAGCACCAAGGGAACGGGTTTCAGGAGAAACCCTTACTCTGGTTTCTCAGTCTGTTTCCTAGTGCCGGTTTGAAGTGCCTGCCGTTTTCACTGTAAAACCGAGTTGGAGCTTGTACCTCCCCATATATATGTATGGAGTGGAGTTGGCAACTGAAAAGAAACTTTGTGTTCCCTTCAAGCTAGGTGAAGGACGGCTTTCACACACACTTATCTCTCAGAACTGAGCATGTGGAGAGACGTTCGTTCATCCAGCACCAAGGGAACGGGTTGCAGGAGAAACCCTTACTCTGGTTTCTCAGTCTGTTTCCTAGTGCCGGTTTGAAGTGCCTGCCGTTTTCACTGTAAAACCGAGTTGGAGCTTGTACCTCCCCATATATATGTATGGAGTGGAGTTGGCAACTGAAAAGAAACTTTGTGTTCCCTTCAAGCTAGGTGAAGGACGGCTTTCACACACACTTATCTCTCAGAACTGAGAATGTGGAGAGACGTTCGTTCATCCAGCACCAAGGGAACGGGTTGCAGGAGAAACCCTTACTCTGGTTTCTCAGTCTGTTTCCTAGTGCCGGTTTGAAGTGCCTGCCGTTTTCACTGTAAAACCGAGTTGGAGCTTGTACCTCCCCTTATATATGTATGGAGTGGAGTTGGCAACTGAAAAGAAACTTTGTGTTCCCTTCAAGCTAGGTGAAGGACGGCTTTCACACACACTTATCTCTCAGAACTGAGCATGTGGAGAGACGTTCGTTCATCCAGCACCAAGGGAACGGGTTGCAGGAGAAACCCTTACTCTGGTTTCTCAGTCTGTTTCCTAGTGCCGGTTTGAAGTGCCTGCCGTTTTCACTGTAAATCCGAGTTGGAGCTTGTACCTCCCCATATATATGTATGGAGTGGAGTTGGCAACTGAAAAGAAACTTTGTGTTCCCTTCAAGCTAGGTGAAGGACGGCTTTCACACACACTTATCTCTCAGAACTGAGCATGTGGAGAGACGTTCGTTCATCCAGCACCAAGGGAACGGTTTGCAGGAGAAACCCTTACTCTGCTTTCTCAGTCTGTTTCCTAGTGCCGGTTTGAAGTGCCTGCCGTTTTCACTGTAAAACCGAGTTGGAGCTTGTACCTCCCCATATATATGTATGGAGTGGAGTTGGCAACTGCAAAGAAACTTTGTGTTCCCTTCAAGCTAGGTGAAGGACGGCTTTCACACACACTTATCTCTCAGAACTGAGCATGTGGAGAGACGTTCGTTCATCCAGCACCAAGGGAACGGGTTGCAGGAGAAACCCTTACTCTGGTTTCTCAGTCTGTTTCCTAGTGCCGGTTTGAAGTGCCTGCCGTTTTCACTGTAAAACCGAGTTGGAGCTTGTACCTCCCCATATATATGTATGGAGTGGAGTTGGCAACTGAAAAGAAACTTTGTGTTCCCTTCAAGCTAGGTGAAGGACGGCTTTCACACACACTTATCTCTCAGAACTGAGCATGTGGAGAGACGTTCGTTCATCCAGCACCAAGGGAACGGGTTGCAGGAGAAACCCTTACTCTGGTTTCTCAGTCTGTTTCCTAGTGCCGGTTTGAAGTGCCTGCCGTTTTCACTGTAAAACCGAGTTGGAGCTTGTACCTCCCCATATATATGTATGGAGTGGAGTTGGCAACTGAAAAGAAACTTTGTGTTCCCTTCAAGCTAGGTGAAGGACGGCTTTCACACACACTTATCTCTCAGAACTGAGCATGTGGAGAGACGTTCGTTCATCCAGCACCAAGGGAACGGGTTGCAGGAGAAACCCTTACTCTGGTTTCTCAGTCTGTTTCCTAGTGCCGGTTTGAAGTGCCTGCCGTTTTCACTGTAAAACCGAGTTGGAGCTTGTACCTCCCCATATATATGTATGGAGTGGAGTTGGCAACTGAAAAGAAACTTTGTGTTCCCTTCAAGCTAGGTGAAGGACGGCTTTCACACACACTTATCTCTCAGAACTGAGCATGTGGAGAGACGTTCGTTCATCCAGCACCAAGGGAACGGGTTGCAGGTGAAACCCTTACTCTGGTTTCTCAGTCTGTTTCCTAGTGCCGGTTTGAAGTGCCTGCCGTTTTCACTGTAAAACCGAGTTGGAGCTTGTACCTCCCCATATATATGTATGGAGTGGAGTTGGCAACTGAAAAGAAACTTTGTGTTCCCTTCAAGCTAGGTGAAGGACGGCTTTCACACACACTTATCTCTCAGAACTGAGCATGTGGAGAGACGTTCGTTCATCCAGCACCAAGGGAACGGGTTGCAGGAGAAACCCTTACTCTGGTTTCTCAGTCTGTTTCCTAGTGCCGGTTTGAAGTGCCTGCCGTTTTCACTGTAAAACCGAGTTGGAGCTTGTACCTCCCCATATATATGTATGGAGTGGAGTTGGCAAATGAAAAGAAACTTTGTGTTCCCTTCAAGCTAGGTGAAGGACGGCTTTCACACACACTTATCTCTCAGAACTGAGCATGTGGAGAGACGTTCGTTCATCCAGCACCAAGGGAACGGGTTGCAGGAGAAACCCTTACTCTGGTTTCTCAGTCTGTTTCCTAGTGCCGGTTTGAAGTGCCTGCCGTTTTCACTGTAAAACCGAGTTGGAGCTTGTACCTCCCCATATATATGTATGGAGTGGAGTTGGCAACTGAAAAGAAACTTTGTGTTCCCTTCAAGCTAGGTGAAGGACGGCTTTCACACACACTTATCTCTCAGAACTGAGCATGTGGAGAGACGTTCGTTCATCCAGCACCAAGGGAACGGGTTGCAGGTGAAACCCTTACTCTGGTTTCTCAGTCTGTTTCCTAGTGCCGGTTTGAAGTGCCTGCCGTTTTCACTGTAAAAACGAGTTGGAGCTTGTACCTCCCCATATATATGTATGGAGTGGAGTTGGCAACTGAAAAGAAACTTTGTGTTCCCTTCAAGCTAGGTGAAGGACGGCTTTCACACACACTTATCTCTCAGAACTGAGCATGTGGAGAGACGTTCGTTCATCCAGCACCAAGGGAACGGGTTGCAGGAGAAACCCTTACTCTGGTTTCTCAGTCTGTTTCCTAGTGCCGGTTTGAAGTGCCTGCCGTTTTCACTGTAAAACCGTGTTGGAGCTTGTACTCCTCATATATATATGTATGGAGTGGAGTTGGCAACTGAAAAGAAACTTTGTGTTCCCTTCAAGCTAGGTGAAGGACGGCTTTCACACACACTTATCTCTCAGAACTGAGCATGTGGAGAGACGTTCATTCATCCAGCACCAAGGGAACGGGTTGCAGGAGAAACCATTACTCTGGTTTCTCAGTCTGTTTCCTAGTGCCGGTTTGAAGTGCCTGCCGTTTTCACTGTAAAACTGAGTTGGAGCTTGTACCTCGCCATATATATGTATGGAGTGGAGTTGGCAACTGAAAAGAAACTTTGTGTTCCCTTCAAGCTAGGTGAAGGACGGCTTTCACACACACTTATCTCTCAGAACTGAGCATGTGGAGAGACGTTCGTTCATCCAGCACCAAGAGAACGGGTTGCACGAGAAACCCTTACTCTGCTTTCTCAGTCTGTTTCCTAGTGCCGGTTTGAAGTGCCTGCCGTTTTCACTGTAAAACCGAGTTGGAGCTTGTACCTCCCCATATATATGTATGGAGTGGAGTTGGCAACTGAAAAGAAACTTTGTGTTCCCTTCAAGCTAGGTGAAGGACGGCTTTCACACACACTTATCTCTCAGAACTGAGCATGTGGAGAGACGTTCGTTCATCCAGCACCAAGGGAACGGGTTGCAGGAGAAACCCTTACTCTGCTTTCTCAGTCTGTTTCCTAGTGCCGGTTTGAAGTGCCTGCCGTTTTCACTGTAAAACCGAGTTGGAGCTTGTACCTCCCCATATATATGTATGGAGTGGAGTTGGCAACTGAAAAGAAACTTTGTGTTCCCTTCAAGCTATGTGAAGGACGGCTTTCACACACACTTATCTCTCAGAACTGAGCATGTGGAGAGACGTTCGTTCATCCAGCACCAAGGGAACGGGTTGCAGGAGAAACCCTTACTCTGGTTTCTCAGTCTGTTTCCTAGTGCCGGTTTGAAGTGCCTGCCGTTTTCACTGTAAAACCGAGTTGGAGCTTGTACCTACCCATATATATGTATGGAGTGGAGTTGGCAACTGAAAAGAAACTTTGTGTTCCCTTCAAGCTAGGTGAAGGACGGCTTTCACACACACTTATCTCTCAGAACTGAGCATGTGGAGAGACGTTCTTTCATCCAGCACAAAGGGAACGGGTTGCAGGAGAAACCCTTTCTCTGGTTTCTCAGTCTGTTTCCTAGTGCCGGTTTGAAGTGCCTGCCGTTTTCACTGTAAAACCGGGTTGGAGCTTGTACCTCCCCATATATATGTATGGAGTGGAGTTGGCAACTGAAAAGAAACTTTGTGTTCCCTTCAAGCTAGGTGAAGGACGGCTTTCACACACACTTATCTCTCAGAACTGAGCATGTGGAGAGACGTCCTTTCATCCAGCACCAAGGGAAAGGGTTGCAGGAGAAACCCTTACTCTAGTTTCTCAGTCTGTTTCCTAGTGCCGGTTTGAAGTGCCTGCCGTTTTCACTGTAAAACCGAGTTGGAGCTTGTACCTCCCCATATATATGTATGGAGTGGAGTTGGCAACTGAAAAGAAACTTTGTGTTCCCTTCAAGCTAGGTGAAGGACGGCTTTCACACACACTTATCTCTCAGAACTGAGCATGTGGAGAGACGTTTGTTCATCCAGCACCAAGGGAACTGGTTGCAGGAGAAACCCTTACTCTGGTTTCTCAGTCTGTTTCCTAGTGCCGGTTTGAAGTGCCTGCCGTTTTCACTGTAAAACCGAGTTGGAGCTTGTACCTCCCCATATATATGTATGGAGTGGAGTTGGCAACTGAAAAGAAACTTTGTGTTCCCTTCAAGCTAGGTGAAGGACGGCTTTCACACACACTTATCTCTCAGAACTGAGCATGTGGAGAGACGTTCGTTCATCCAGCACCAAGGGAACGGGTTGCAGGAGAAACCCTTACTCTGGTTTCTCAGTCTGTTTCCTAGTGCCGGTTTGAAGTGCCTGCCGTTTTCACTGTAAAACCGAGTTGGAGCTTGTACTTCCCCATATATATGTATGGAGTGGAGTTGGCAACTGAAAAGAAACTTTGTGTTCCCTTCAAGCTAGGTGAAGGACGGCTTTCACACACACTTATCTCTCAGAACTGAGCATGTGGAGAGACGTTCGTTCATCCAGCACCAAGGGAACGGGTTGCAGGAGAAACCCTTACTCTGGTTTCTCAGTCTGTTTCCTAGTGCCGGTTTGAAGTGCCTGCCGTTTTCACTGTAAAACCGAGTTGGAGCTTGTACTTCCCCATATATATGTATGGAGTGGAGTTGGCATCTGAAAAGAAACTTTGTGTTCCCTTCAAGCTAGGTGAAGGACGGCTTTCACACACACTTATCTCTCAGAACTGAGCATGTGTAGAGACGTTCGTTCATCCAGCACCAAGGGAACGGTTTGCAGGAGAAACCCTTACTCTGGTTTCTCAGTCTGTTTCCTAGTGCCGGTTTGAAGTGCCTGCCGTTTTCACTGTAAAACCGAGTTGGAGCTTGAACCTCCCCATATATATGTATGGAGTGGAGTTGGCAACTGAAAAGAAACTTTGTGTTCCCTTCAAGCTAGTTGAAGGACGGCTTTCACACACACTTATCTCTCAGAACTGAGCATGTGGAGAGACGTTCGTTCATCCAGCACCAAGGGAACGGGTTGCAGGAGAAACCCTTACTCTGGTTTCTCAGTCTGTTTCCTAGTGCCGGTTTGAAGTGCCTGCCGTTTTCACTGTAAAACCGAGTTGGAGCTTGTACCTCCCCATATATATGTATGGAGTGGAGTTGGCAACTGAAAAGAAACTTTGTGTTCCCTTCAAGCTAGGTGAAGGACGGCTTTCACACACACTTATCTCTCAGAACTGAGCATGTGGAGAGACGTTCGTTCATCCAGCACCAAGGGAACGGGTTGCAGGATAAACCCTTACTCTGCTTTCTCAGTCTGTTTCCTAGTGCCGGTTTGAAGTGCCTGCCGTTTTCACTGTAAAACCGAGTTGGAGCTTGTACCTCCCCATATATATGTATGGAGTGGAGTTGGCAACTGAAAAGAAACTTTGTGTTCCCTTCAAGCTAGGTGAAGGACGGCTTTCACACACACTTATCTCTCAGAACTGAGCATGTGGAGAGACGTTCGTTCATCCAGCACCAAGGGAACGGGTTGCAGGAGAAACCCTTACTCTGGTTTCTCAGTCTGTTTCCTAGTGCCGGTTTGAAGTGCCTGCCGTTTTCACTGTAAAACCGAGTTGGAGCTTGTACTTCCCCATATATATGTATGGAGTGGAGTTGGCAACTGAAAAGAAACTTTGTGTTCCCTTCAAGCTAGGTGAAGGACGGCTTTCACACACACTTATCTCTCAGAACTGAGCATGTGGAGAGACGTTCGTTCATCCAGCACCAAGGGAACGGGTTGCAGGAGAAACCCTTACTCTGGTTTCTCAGTCTGTTTCCTAGTGCCGGTTTGAAGTGCCTGCCGTTTTCACTGTAAAACAGAGTTGGAGCTTGTACCTCCCCATATATATGTATGGAGTGGAGTTGGCAACTGAAAAGAAACTTTGTGTTCCCTTCAAGCTAGGTGAAGGACGGCTTTCACACACACTTATCTCTCAGAACTGAGCATGTGGAGAGACGTTCGTTCATCCAGCACCAAGGGAACGGGTTGCAGGAGAAACCCTTACTCTGGTTTCTCAGTCTGTTTCCTAGTGCCGGTTTGAAGTGCCTGCCGTTTTCACTGTAAAACCGAGTTGGAGCTTGTACTTCCACATATATATGTATGGAGTGGAGTTGGCATCTGAAAAGAAACTTTGTGTTCCCTTCAAGCTAGGTGAAGGACGGCTTTCACACACACTTATCTCTCAGAACTGAGCATGTGTAGAGACGTTCGTTCATCCAGCACCAAGGGAACGGTTTGCAGGAGAAACCCTTACTCTGGTTTCTCAGTCTGTTTCCTAGTGCCGGTTTGAAGTGCCTGCCGTTTTCACTGTTAAACCGAGTTGGAGCTTGTACCTCCCCATATATATGTATGGAGTGGAGTTGGCAACTGAAAAGAAACTTTGTGTTCCCTTCAAGCTAGTTGAAGGACGGCTTTCACACACACTTATCTCTCAGAACTGAGCATGTGGAGAGACGTTCGTTCATCCAGCACCAAGGGAACGGGTTGCAGGATAAACCCTTACTCTGGTTTCTCAGTCTGTTTCCTAGTGCCGGTTTGAAGTGCCTGCCGTTTTCACTGTAAAACCGTGTTGGAGCTTGTACTCCCCATATATATATGTATGGAGTGGAGTTGGCAACTGAAAAGAAACTTTGTGTTCCCTTCAAGCTAGGTGAAGGACGGCTTTCACACACACTTATCTCTCAGAACTGAGCATGTGGAGAGACGTTCGTTCATTCAGCACCAAGGGAACGGGTTGCAGGAGAAACCCTTACTCTGGTTTCTCAGTCTGTTTCCTAGTGCCGGTTTGAAGTGCCTGCCGTTTTCACTGTAAAACCGAGTTGGAGCTTGTACCTCCCCATATATATGTATGGACTGGAGTTGGCAACTGAAAAGAAACTTTGTGTTCCCTTCAAGCTAGGTGAAGGACGGCTTTCATACACACTTATCTCTCAGAACAGAGCATGTGGAGAGACGTTCGTTCATCCAGCACAAAGGGAACGGGTTGCAGGAGAAACCCTTACTCTGGTTTCTCACTCTGTTTCCTAGTGCCGGTTTGAAGTGCCTGCCGTTTTCACTGTAAAACCGAGTTGGAGCTTGTACTTCCCCATATATATGTATGGAGTGGAGTTGGCAACTGAAAAGAAACTTTGTGTTCCCTTCAAGCTAGGTGAAGGACGGCTTTCACACACACTTATCTCTCAGAACTGAGCATGTGGAGAGACGTTCGTTCATCCAGCACCAAGGGAACGGGTTGCAGGAGAAACCCTTACTCTGGTTTCTCAGTCTGTTTCCTAGTGCCGGTTTGAAGTGCCTGCCGTTTTCACTGTAAAACCGAGTTGGAGCTTGTACCTCCCCATATATATGTATGGAGTGGAGTTGGCAACTGAAAAGAAACTTTGTGTTCCCTTCAAGCTAGGTGAAGGACGGCTTTCACACACACTTATCTCTCAGAACTGAGCATGTGGAGAGACGTTCGTTCATCCAGCACCAAGGGAACGGGTTGCAGGATAAACCCTTACTCTGGTTTCTCAGTCTGTTTCCTAGTGCCGGTTTGAAGTGCCTGCCGTTTTCACTGTAAAACCGAGTTGCAGCCTGTACCTCCCCATATATATGTATGGAGTGGAGTTGGCAACTGAAAAGAAACTTTGTGTTCCCTTCAAGCTAGGTGAAGGACGGCTTTCACACACACTTATCTCTCAGAACTGAGCATGTGGAGAGACGTTCGTTCATCCAGCACCAAGGGAACGGGTTGCAGGAGAAACCCTTACTCAGGTTTCTCAGTCTGTTTCCTAGTGCCGGTTTGAAGTGCCTGCCGTTTTCACTGTAAAACCGAGTTGGAGCTCGTACCTCCCCATATATATGTATGGAGTGGAGTTGGCAACTGAAAAGAAACTTTGTGTTCCCTTCAAGCTAGGTGAAGGACGGCTTTCACACACACTTATCTCTCAGAACTGAGCAT
Source organism: Vicugna pacos (assembly GCF_048564905.1). Lineage (NCBI taxonomy): Eukaryota > Metazoa > Chordata > Mammalia > Artiodactyla > Camelidae > Vicugna > Vicugna pacos. Next base: position 23,115,166 of record NC_132995.1, on the reverse strand, counting down.
GTGGAGAGACGTTCGTTCATCCAGCACCAAGGGAACGGGTTGCAGGAGAAACCCTTACTCTGGTTTCTCAGTCTGTTTCCTAGTGCCGGTTTGAAGTGCCTGCCGTTTTCACTGTAAAACCGAGTTGGAGCTTGTACCTCCCCATATATATGTATGGAGTGGAGTTGGCAACTGAAAAGAAACTTTGTGTTCCCTTCAAGCTAGGTGAAGGACGGCTTTCACACACACTTATCTCTCAGAACTGAGCATGTGGAGAGACGTTCGTTCATCCAGCACCAAGGGAACGGGTTGCAGGATAAACCCTTACTCTGGTTTCTCAGTCTGTTTCCTAGTGCCGGTTTGAAGTGCCTGCCGTTTTCACTGTAAAACCGAGTTGCAGCCTGTACCTCCCCATATATATGTATGGAGTGGAGTTGGCAACTGAAAAGAAACTTTGTGTTCCCTTCAAGCTAGGTGAAGGACGGCTTTCACACACACTTATCTCTCAGAACTGAGCATGTGGAGAGACGTTCGTTCATCCAGCACCAAGGGAACGGGTTGCAGGAGAAACCCTTACTCAGGTTTCTCAGTCTGTTTCCTAGTGCCGGTTTGAAGTGCCTGCCGTTTTCACTGTAAAACCGAGTTGGAGCTCGTACCTCCCCATATATATGTATGGAGTGGAGTTGGCAACTGAAAAGAAACTTTGTGTTCCCTTCAAGCTAGGTGAAGGACGGCTTTCACACACACTTATCTCTCAGAACTGAGCATGTGGAGAGACGTTCGTTCATCCAGCACCAAGGGAACGGGTTGCAGGAGAAACCCTTACTCTGGTTTCTCAGTCTGTTTCCTAGTGCCGGTTTGAAGTGCCTGCCGTTTTCACTGTAAAACCGAGTTGGAGCTTGTACCTCCCCATATATATGTATGGAGTGGAGTTGGCAACTGAAAAGAAACTTTGTGTTCCCTTCAAGCTAGGTGAAGGACGGCTTTCACACACACTTATCTCTCAGAACTGAGCATGTGGAGAGACGTTCGTTCATCCAGCACCAAGGGAACGGGTTGCAGGAGAAACCCTTACTCTGGTTTCTCAGTCTGTTTCCTAGTGCCGGTTTGAAGTGCCTGCCGTTTTCACTGTAAAACTGAGTTGGAGCTTGTACCTCCCCATATATATGTATGGAGTGGAGTTGGCAACTGAAAAGAAACTTTGTGTTCCCTTCAAGCTAGGTGAAGGACGGCTTTCACACACACTTATCTCTCAGAACTGAGCATGTGGAGAGACGTTCTTTCATCCAGCACAAAGGGAACGGGTTGCAGGAGAAACCTTTTCTCTGGTTTCTCAGTCTGTTTCCTAGTGCCGGTTTGAAGTGCCTGCCGTTTTCACTGTAAAACCGAGTTGGAGCTTGTACCTCCCCATATATATGTATGGAGTGGAGTTGGCAACTGAAAAGAAACTTTGTGTTCCCTTCAAGCTAGGTGAAGGACGGCTTTCACACACACTTATCTCTCAGAACTGAGCATGTGGAGAGACGTTCGTTCATCCAGCACCAAGGGAACGGGTTGCAGGAGAAACCCTTACTCTGGTTTCTCAGTCTGTTTCCTAGTGCCGGTTTGAAGTGCCTGCCGTTTTCACTGTAAAACCGAGTTGGAGCTTGTACCTCCCCATATATATGTATGGAGTGGAGTTGGCAACTGAAAAGAAACTTTGTGTTCCCTTCAAGCTAGGTGAAGGACGGCTTTCACACACACTTATCTCTCAGAACTGAGCATGTGGAGAGACGTTCGTTCATCCAGCACCAAGGGAACGGGTTGCAGGAGAAACCCTTACTCAGGTTTCTCAGTCTGTTTCCTAGTGCCGGTTTGAAGTGCCTGCCGTTTTCACTGTAAAACCGAGTTGGAGCTTGTACCTCCCCATATATATGTATGGAGTGGAGTTGGCAACTGAAAAGAAACTTTGTGTTCCCTTCAAGCTAGGTGAAGGACGGCTTTCACACACACTTATCTCTCAGAACTGAGCATGTGGAGAGACGTTCGTTCATCCAGCACCAAGGGAACGGGTTGCAGGAGAAACCCTTACTCTGGTTTCTCAGTCTGTTTCCTAGTGCCGGTTTGAAGTGCCTGCCGTTTTCACTGTAAAACCGAGTTGGAGCTTGTACCTCCCCATATATATGTATGGAGTGGAGTTGGCAACTGAAAAGAAACTTTGTGTTCCCTTCAAGCTAGGTGAAGGACGGCTTTCACACACACTTATCTCTCAGAACTGAGCATGTGGAGAGACGTTCGTTCATCCAGCACCAAGGGAACGGGTTGCAGGAGAAACCCTTACTCTGGTTTCTCAGTCTGTTTCCTAGTGCCGGTTTGAAGTGCCTGCCGTTTTCACTGTAAAACCGAGTTGGAGCTTGTACCTCCCCATATATATGTATGGAGTGGAGTTGGCAACTGAAAAGAAACTTTGTGTTCCCTTCAAGCTAGGTGAAGGACGGCTTTCACACACACTTATCTCTCAGAACTGAGCATGTGGAGAGACGTTCGTTCATCCAGCACCAAGGGAACGGGTTGCAGGAGAAACCCTTACTCTGGTTTCTCAGTCTGTTTCCTAGTGCCGGTTTGAAGTGCCTGCCATTTTCACTGTAAAACCGAGTTGGAGCTTGTACCTCCCCATATATATGTATGGAGTGGAGTTGGCAACTGAAAAGAAACTTTGTGTTCCCTTCAAGCTAGGTGAAGGACGGCTTTCACACACACTTATCTCTCAGAACTGAGCATGTGGAGAGACGTTCGTTCATCCAGCACCAAGGGAACGGGTTGCAGGAGAAACCCTTACTCTGGTTTCTCAGTCTGTTTCCTAGTGCCGGTTTGAAGTGCCTGCCGTTTTCACTGTAAAACCGAGTTGGAGCTTGTACCTCCCCATATATATGTATGGAGTGGAGTTGGCAACTGAAAAGAAACTTTGTGTTCCCTTCAAGCTAGGTGAAGGACGGCTTTCACACACACTTATCTCTCAGAACTGAGCATGTGGAGAGACGTTCGTTCATCCAGCACCAAGGGAACGGGTTGCAGGAGAAACCCTTACTCTGGTTTCTCAGTCTGTTTCCTAGTGCCGGTTTGAAGTGCCTGCCGTTTTCACTGTAAAACCGAGTTGGAGCTTGTACCTCCCCATATATATGTATGGAGTGGAGTTGGCAACTGAAAAGAAACTTTGTGTTCCCTTCAAGCTAGGTGAAGGACGGCTTTCACACACACTTATCTCTCAGAACTGAGCATGTGGAGAGACGTTCGTTCATCCAGCACCAAGGGAACGGGTTGCAGGAGAAACCCTTACTCTGGTTTCTCAGTCTGTTTCCTAGTGCCGGTTTGAAGTGCCTGCCGTTTTCACTGTAAAACCGAGTTGGAGCTTGTACCTCCCCATATATATGTATGGAGTGGAGTTGGCAACTGAAAAGAAACTTTGTGTTCCCTTCAAGCTAGGTGAAGGACGGCTTTCACACACACTTATCTCTCAGAACTGAGCATGTGGAGAGACGTTCGTTCATCCAGCACCAAGGGAACGGGTTGCAGGAGAAACCCTTACTCTGGTTTCTCAGTCTGTTTCCTAGTGCCGGTTTGAAGTGCCTGCCGTTTTCACTGTAAAACCGAGTTGGAGCTTGTACCTCCCCATATATATGTATGGAGTGGAGTTGGCAACTGAAAAGAAACTTTGTGTTCCCTTCAAGCTAGGTGAAGGACGGCTTTCACACACACTTATCTCTCAGAACTGAGCATGTGGAGAGACGTTCGTTCATCCAGCACAAAGGGAACGGGTTGCAGGAGAAACCCTTACTCTGGTTTCTCAGTCTGTTTCCTAGTGCCGGTTTGAAGTGCCTGCCGTTTTCACTGTAAAACCGAGTTGGAGCTTGTACCTCCCCATATATATGTATGGAGTGGAGTTGGCAACTGAAAAGAAACTTTGTGTTCCCTTCAAGCTAGGTGAAGGACGGCTTTCACACACACTTATCTCTCAGAACTGAGCATGTGGAGAGACGTTCGTTCATCCAGCACAAAAGGAACGGGTTGCAGGCGAAACCCTTAGTCTGCTTTCTCAGTCTGTTTCCTAGTGCCGGTTTGAAGTGCCTGCCGTTTTCACTGTAAAACCGAGTTGGAGGTTGTTCCTCTCCATATATATGTATGGACCATATGCCGACACAAAAGAAGAGATTGTAGTAAAGATAAAGTGACTGAAATCAATGTCCGGAAAACCTAACTAAGTTTCCTAAATGTCCCAACTTAACTAACCACAGGACTGCCGCATCAAGAATGGGACAAATAGCACCTTGTGGATTTTTTTTTAATAAATATATAATGATCCACTTCCTACCACCGGCAATTATGATAAGACTGTGTATAAGTTCTTACAACAAATAGTGTAGAAATCATAATTTCTACTTGATTCAAACCACTTCTTCTATAAAATTTGAATCTTTTTTCTTCAGACGGTTTTGTGCCATTTGTCCTAGTGATATAATTTTCAACTGGCTTTTATCAAAAATATTCACCATAGTGAGAGTTTATTACATCAACTATTCCTTTATGGGAAACCCTTGTGCCTTGTCACTCTCTTTCATAATATTTCCTGTGGAAAATTCAATCCTTCATTCAGGAAAAGGCTGAGCAATATTTCTCATGGAAATCCGTCCTAAACTGCAACCCAAGAAAATGAAATTGACACTGAGCAGCCCGTGAAGCCGGCAGACACCTGCAGTGCACTGTTGTGTTCCCGCCTCGAATTTCTGTAACCAGCAGGGAAATTTGTATCTCAAGAAATAGACGTAAACAATTTTCAGGACCTGAGCACACATTTTCCCTTTCAGGGTTTAGTGGGCTTCCATTTAATTCTGTGAGAAATGTTTAAAACAACAGAACAACAGCTGAGATAGAGTTTAAAATAACTTTTATTTCAGTGAAAATAAAGCCAACTGACTCTTATCATTTTTACTTTATTTGATCTCACTCTCTTACTTTACCTTCCCAACCTCCTCCACAAAATGATGGTGAACATCCCCTCCTGGGTCAGAAATCTAAGTAGAAATTACCAATCACATTGAGGTGTGCTTTGTTGTTTTATTTTTCAAAACAACCAAGTTTCATTCATATGATTTAATAATTAAGATCAGAAACAAATTCTACTCAATAAATGGTAGACAACACATGTCGTCATAGCTGCTCTTCAGGTTTGGCCCCACGTTACACACTTTTACATGGACATGTGCCATGTGCTGTCATGGGAAACGGTGAGTGGGGACAGGGCCTCTGCTCTCACAGGGCACACAGCCTGGTGGGGCAGGCGGTGTTCAATCATTGCCCTTTTCTCTTTAATATACTAACAAATTATGGGAAATGCTATTTAAAAAGAACAAAATGAGTCAATGAAAGTGAAAAATACAAGGACAGTATTTAGGCTGAGGGAAGACAGGGAATCTCTTTGAAGATCTGACACTCCACTGAGACCCAAAGGACAACTCTGGCACTGAAGGTGAAGGGCAGGGACACACTGATAAAGGGCTGAAATCCAGAATATACCAAAATTTCTTTACACTCAACAAGAAGGATGAATAACCTGATTAAAAAATGAGCAAAATCCCTGAACACACACCTCATCAAAGAAGAAATCTGGATGCCAAAGAAGCCTTTGGAAAGATGCTCCACAGCACCTGTCATCAAGGGGATGCAGACTGAAACAGCGAGATACCACTGCACACCTGTCAGAACTGCCAAAATTCAGAACACTGACAGCACCGAATGCTGGTGAGGATGTGGAGCACCAGAAATTATAATGCATTGTTGGTGGGAATGAAAAATGGCCCAGGTACTTTGGAAGACGGTCTGGCAATTTTTTACAGAGCTAGACGTAATTCTAACATATGATCCGGCAACTGTGCTCCTTGGTGTTTACTCGATGAAATGGAAACTTATGTTCACACACAAATCTGCATACAGATGTTAATAGCAGCTTTATTCATACTCAACAGGATTCAGAAGCAACTAAGCTCTTCTTCAGTAGGTGAATGGATAAATAAACTGTGGTCCCGCCAGAAAATGGACTATTATTTGGTGCTAAAATGAAATGAGTTATCAAGGAATGGAAAGACATGGAGGAACCTTAAATGCATATTACCAAGTGAAAGAAGCCAATCTGGGAAGTTTCAGCAACTGTCTGATTCCAACTGTATGGTGTTCTGGGAAAGGGAAAAACACAGAGACTGAAAGATCAGTGGCTGCCAGAGGCTAGAGGGGAAAGAGCAATGAATGAGGTGCAGCACGGAGCATTTTAAGGTCACTAAGACAGACGACTCTGTATGATGCTGTGATGGTGGATACATGTCATTGTACATCTGTCCAAACCCACAGAGTGCACAACACAATGTGTAAATCCTAGTGTCAACTATGGGCTATGGGTGATGATGACATGTCAGTGTAGGTTCACCCATTGTCACAAATGTACACTCTGGTGCAGGTGTCAATATTGAGGAGGCTGTGGGGGCAAACTGCAGTTCATACACCCAATCCAGCCCCAGCCACCGCTGTTAATAAAGCTCTATGGGTGTGTGGACTATCTGGCTGTTCTGGCATCTAAACAGTAGAGCTGAGCAGCTGCACCAGAGATCAGGAGGTTTTCAGACCCTGAAATATTTACCCCCAAGCCCTTGAAAGGAAAAGTCTGCTGAGCCCTGTTCTAAATGAATCAAGATTCACCCTGATGAGGCAGGACAGCAGGGCCCAAACCAGGCATGGTTAATGGGGCTGAAGCAATGTTTTAGTTCCAACACATTTGCTGAAGTCCTGCAAGTCCAGTGACAGACTGTAGCCAGGAAGCGTCTGCAGGAGGAGTCGGGAGCAGGCCTTCCCGCCAGGCTCCGGGATGCCGGGGGCCGCGTGCCGCACGGGGGCCACCCGCTTGAAGAAGGTGGACTTGCAGTGGAAGCCGATCAACTCATAGAGCTCGGAGAGGATGCTGCACGGCTGAATTTTCTCCTCAGAACGCTGAAGCACAGGGAGAAAAGCAACAAGCATCTGAATGAAACACGTAAGTGAAAAAAGACCCATAAAAATGGTTTTCCCTTAAAACAGAGACCCGATGACACAGGAAGGAAGAGGAAGGCTGACTTAGTGCACTGATGGGACCGGATGCAGAAACGCAGGGAAGCAGCACTGTGCAGACACTCCAGACCCCCTCTGGGCCCCACCTCTCCGCATTCCACCTGTCCCTTTACTAGAAAAGCCCGTATTCCCTGAAATAGAGGAATCTGCTACCTAAACATGGGACACAGAGAAGGGAAAGAGGAAAAGGAAGGGAAAGTAAAGGAACAACAGTTCATATAGACCCTAGGGTCTGGGCGGGACTTTCACAAAACACACAACTTCTCAAAGCACAGAGCGCACAGGGAGAGGCTGACAGAGTGACTGCGACTTCTGCTCCTAAAGCACCCAGCTACCTGTCAGCACACGCTGCGCCCATTACTGAATCATTACAATCATCTCAGAAACAACTACTACCCCGGCTCACAGGCAAGGAAATCTGAAACTCGGGGAGGAATTATTATCATCCTGGACAAAGTCCCACATCCAAGTAGTCTCAGAGCCTCCGGCAGACCCTGGGCTAAAATGCCCCTCATCACCACGGGCCCTGAGACTCAGGCTGAGGCCACGTCAGGTCTGCACGGGCCCAGAGCACAGTCTGTGGGACAGGGAATGCTCCCACTCGAAGTGCCAGGTCAAGGCCCTCAGGAACTTGTGTAATGAAACCAAATCCCCAAACTCATTTCCAACCCACTGCCCTGTCCGGGAGGACTGCTCGGCACAACTGCGCTGTCACCTGTGCACAGGCTGAGCAAGGGGCCCAGACAGTGATGTGACATCCCAGTGGAAGTGGCTCGGAGACCACTTCATCACAGGACAGATTCTCCCGGCTTCCAACGTTAACTCTCCATTCCATTTCCAACTGGAAAGTAAGTTTAGACTTGTTTTCCTCTCTTAGAAACAAAGAGAGCGGTAACATCAGAGGGAAACTCAAGACTGAGGAAGAGTCTCCTGGTCATTTGCAAGGATAGGCCGGGGAGGGAACAGAGACAGGGATCAGAAAGACCCGTGTTCCAGTCCAAAGTCTGCACGTCACTCGCTTTGACAGTTTCCTTTTTAATACAGGTGATAAAATCTAATTATGATTTTTGGGAAAACTAAATGAAATAACGTATTCCACTAGCATAGGTGTAAAATCCTCCATGAGTGTTCCAGAAATGGACGTGATCGTGGTTAGTTACTGTCTGCCAATTCTTGTGTTCTCAGCTCACATCACCCAACCAGAGATGTGCGAGAGAATGCCTCACCAGCCAGCAGCCTTCTCCAACTTGGAAACTTACAGTGTCCGAAGAGCAGGCAGTGTTGGATGCTTTGTGGCACTCTGGAGGTAGCACTCCAGTGATGACTTTAAAAAGCTGGGGAGAATTTAGGGGACCATACAGTTCAAATACAGAGTACTCATTCCATGTCTACAAATATTCATCTCTAGCCATGATGATTAAGAGAGGAAATACATATTCAAACATACATCATTTTCCCACATAAGTGCATCAAAACAATTTGGAAAGAGTGTAACTTTCTTCTCTAGATCACACAGCGGGGATTACAAGGTTTGTACTGACAGCCCTACTTGTAAATCATCTGCAAACGTAACTGGGTCCACTATCAGTCATCATAATTTGAAGGGAATGTTAGAAAAGAAGAAAACCAAGCTAATACTCTCCAATCTTTTGTTTGGTTACGATGTCACAGAGGAGATGGACAGCTCAATAAGGAACCACTCTGCCGTGATCACGGAGCCGGGGAGCGGGATGTGCGGCAAGATGTATGACGCAGCAGCAACTGTGCCCATGATTCTAGGCAGGTACCCAAAGTCACCTTGACAAGGTGTGAAACGTTTATGCCCACGTCCTCATAACCTGACATGTATTAAGGAGAAATGGAAACTTATAAACGGCCAATACCCTTGGTGGATACACCGTCCAAAGAGCAAAGTCACAGTTTGACAACTGGCCATCCCGGTACCTTGGGATTCATTCTTGAATCCCTTAAACCTTAAAAACCACTCCTCTGTCCTCAAGAAGTGCTGCCTACTAGTCCTATCTTTGGCTCATGGATACCACATGTTGAAGTGAACTTCAATGTCTGCACAGATTTGACTGTCTTTCTCCAGGTTCACTTGTCCATTCTGAAGAGGCCTGAGTTAAGTCCAAATTCCTTAAGATTAATTCCCTCCAGTGACAACTCAACGAGCCTGTAATTACAAACCAACTGAACAGGACTGTCCTCAGCGAAAAATGTCACCAACCCTTCACTGCTTTCTTAAACTCCTCTCCTGGTTAATTGCAACATACTAACACCACCCTCCACCAAGTTCCCCAACTATGTCAAATAGAAAGTAAGGTCCATAAAAGAGGAGACAACTCCATAGTCACCTTTGAATTCCTAGCATAAAGTAATGTCAATAAATAGAACTATGATTATGGCTTCTTTCCTTTAAAACCTTTCTGGTTATTTAAATGAGACCATGGAAGGGAGGTGTTTGAGTCCAGTATCTTGATCCAGAAGACTCTGGAGGCCTTTTTCAGAATGGCTGTCCACTGATTCATTCAAAACACACCTTCTCTTTCCGGGAGGAGCTGTGATTTTCTGCCATGGGTTTGTGGTCACTCTCATGCCAGAACAGCTTTAAACTAAATCCTTACTTTGGATATGTTATTTTTTCCCGCTTCCAAAAAATTTTACTTTCCTTACTTCCTTGCCTTGAGGAATGCTTTTATTCTTTTCTTTCTAATTCAACCTTTTATAAAGCAGGATTCTCAGGATGTGCTTGGCCTTATATAAGAACAGCCATCCAACTCCCAGTGTGAGAGGCCACAGGCTCACCTCCTGCCCTCCTGCCAGGGCAACTGAAACTCAGTTCAGGAGCCAACCGGCACCCCAGGGCTTCTAAGGCTCACGTATCTCCCAGAATCCCTGCTTTCTGGTTTGTCTTGGCTTCTGAGAATTTCCCCTCACTTTCTTGACAATTAGCTGTGCAGCTTGAAAGATGAGGAAGGAAGGTTTTATTTCTTAATCAGAATTTAAAGGAACTTATGTAATGAAGCTTTTCACGAGTTTCTAGAACCCTCCATTGCTGAGACAGAAAACACACAAGATATTTTCTAAATTTAGCTATCATGTGCATTTTTTCTTTGCTTTTGTTTTGTTAACTGCTAATAGACATTTTTTAATTAAAAAATAAAATAAGGTCCCAAATAAGATAGAAAATTGAAGGGGCAAACAAAATTAAAGAGCAAAGACAGAAAAATGATAAGTACTCTACAAAGTTAATAGAATAAATACACTATGGATCAGACCAGCAATTCTCAGTAACAGCTAATTGAAACCTGACCATGAGGTAAAACGTCTCTCCTGTCAGGAGATGACCAACAGAAAATAGAATTAAATCAACAACCTAAAATTCTAAGGCTGGCGAGGTATAGAAGTCTACCAGCTAAGTGTGTCTTCTTCTGGAAAAGAGGGAGACTCACCAGCTCTTTTCTGTGGAGCCTGAGCCCAGGGGAGGACAGTGAAGTGTGTTCTGTAAGTACCCAATTAGCAAAGTGAGTGATGAATAAAGAGATGTGAGCTTTGATGAGAGATGATACTACTATTCACTTGTCCTGTAAAGTATGTCTTCGCGTTCAGAGATCAATATCTCAGCAGGAAAATGCACAGCCCGGGACCAGACCACTTCTGTGATTGTGACACTGCACTTAGATGTCTCAAGGGCACCTCCAACTCCACCTGCAAAGAGCTAACTTCACGGTGTTCCTCCCATAGTCATCCTGCCCAGGGCCCTTGGTCGGGGGCAAGGTCTCCCTGCCTCTCCCAGCTCAGGCCAATCACTCACAGATGTGACAAGACCCCTCCTTCAGGGACAAATTTCCTCAGTCAACGAGATCCACCACCCACACCTGTCCTACCAGGTACTCACTGGCACTCCCTCAGCACTGACTCTGTGCTGGGGACCATGCTGCACACTGTGCACACGTTATCTCACTGGATCTACACAGCAGTCCTGGGAGTTCGGTACATCACTGCTTCTATTGATTAGATAAATTGTTTCACTTCCTTGGGTGTGTCATCCAAAGTGACACGGCTACTGAGCCACAAACCTGGGACTGAAAATCACTTGAAAATTGAACACTGCTACACCTCGCAGCCACCCTACTCTGACTCATCACATCACCTCCTGCCGAGCCTTCTAAATGTTTCTAAGCATTCTACAAGACAAAAGTGATCTACGAGAGCATCGCACTAGCCTACTTAAAATCTGTCAATGACGGTCCACTGCTCTTAGGAGAAAGCCCCACCGGGCCTGAGCACAGCCCAACGGCCCGGCATCCGCTTTCCCTGCGCGGCTGCGCCGCCTCACCCACCACGCAGCTCTACACGTGCAGCGTCCAGGACAGGGATGCTGACTCCGTACAACCCGGGGCTCGTCTCACTCAAACAATGATCACCCTCTTCAGTGGTTACCTTCTTCAATACTGAATCTCAGAAAAATATTTTCTCTGGATGAATCAATATCTTTTTCCTTACAACTTCCCATCATTGATAATGAGCTCCCCCCAAAAGAGAGAAGACCTAATCCTCAGTCTCCTTATCTGTAAAGTGCAAATAACAGGGAAATATGAGAGGTTTTATTAGAAGTAATATTCATGTGAGGCTGAGGGACAATTCCCAACATACAGTAAGTACTCAATATGTGCTTACTTAATATTAATAAGAATAGATTACATTCCAGCAACCTTAAATCAATGCTTTATGGCTTTGTCTAAAAGACTACCGACAAACTGTTGGACGAACTGTTTTGAGCAGATCAGCACAAGTGTACTGCGCGAGGTAAGCGCTGACTCCAGTTACAGCTGCAACCAACCAGCACTACGGGGCGGGAGCAGTTTGCTCAAACTCTTACATGTTGCTTGAGCATTTAGTTGTAGTTATTGAATAAAGACAGGTATTATTTTCTCAAAGCTCCTGAAACATAAATCTTCAAAGATTGATGCAAATTATGTTTCAAGTACAACACTCTCACTAGAAATTACTTGAAAATTATAGTCTTAGCTCCTCCGCACATCAAAACAGCATTTTCCTAATGTATCTGACTATGTACTCTGAAAGGATTGTTTAAAAGAAATTAAGATGAAGCCATCCTGAATAAGATCTCAGTATCATCTACACAAACCCCACCCAAAGGTCTCATTTCTCACTTCCACATAGGTGTTCAGATGGCTTAAGCTGGGTCTTGGTTTCTTATGACACGGGGGTGGGAAGAATTGTGGATAGATCAATGTAGCAAATATAAACCTAGTGTATTTGCTATGTAGGAATCCTAGAAATAAATAAATTGATATATATAGTCCCACCCTTATGAAGCTAAGCCGTTCCATTTACAACTGCATAAAAAATAAAATGAGAGATACATTTAACAAAAGTTTACAAGATTTGTACATTGAATATTTTGAAGTATCACCAAAAAAAATTTAAAATATCTTCATATATGGAAGGCATCCCATGATCATGCAATGGTAGAAAATATTGTTAAAAATGTTAAGACTTCCCAAAGTAATCTACATATTTAATGGAATCCCTATCAAAATTCCAGCTGACTTCTTTGCAAAAATTGAAAAACTGATCCCAAAATTCATATTGAAAGCAAGGGACCCAGGTCAGCCAAAACAATCTTGAAAAAGAAGAGCAAATTTGGAGGACTCACTCAAAGGTTACAGCAAATCTATAGCACTCAAGTCATTATGCTTCTGTCATAAGTTTGGATGCAGAAATCTATGAGACACAATAAAAAATCCTGGGGGGAAACTTACATTTACAGTCAGTTTTCCAGAAATGTGCCAACAACACTCCATTGAAAGTATAGTCTATCCAACAAATGGAGCAGAGACACCTGGGTATCTGAAGGCAAAAGAATGAATCTGGAATCTGGACCCCGTATTTTATATAACAAATATTAATTCAAAATGGATCACAGACAGAAACGTAAAAACTAAATATATGAACTTTCTAAAAGAAGACATAGTATGAATCTTTGTGGTCATAGGATAGGCTATGGCTTCCTAGATACAATACCAAGAGCACAAGTGATAAAACAAAATAGATAAAATGGACTTCATCAAATTAAAATCATTTGTTACAAAGGACAACATCAAGAGTGTGAAATGAAAGGGGAAAGGGGTAGCTCAAATGATAGAGTGCGTGCTAAGGAAGAAAAACAAAATGAATAAATCTAATTACCTCCCCTATAAAGAAATTGTTTTAATGTTTAAAAAAATTAAAGTGAAATGACAATCTGCAGAATAGGAGAAAAATCTTGCAAAGCATATATCTAATAAGAGACTAGTATCCAGGATATAAAACAAATGCTTACAACTGAACAATACAAAGAAAATCGACCCAATTTTTTAATTTGCCAAGGATTTAAATAGATACACAATTGGCCAATAAGCATCTGAAAAGATGGTCAGCATCACTAGCGAAATCAAAATCAAAATGAGATCTCATTTTAAACTCACTAGGATGGTTATAATCAAAACATGGACAATAACAAGTGTCAGTCAGGAGGCAGAGAAATGGATACCCTCAATATGCAGCCGTTGGAAAGGGGCAATGGTGCAGCTTCTTTGGAAGAGCCCGATGTTTCCTCAAAAGGTTAGAGTTATGTGGCTGAACAATTCCACTCCTACATGTAGAGTCATCCTTCAGTGTCCTCGGGGGGTTGGTTTCAGGAACCCCCCACCCTGGATACCATAATCCAAGGATGATCAAGTCCCTTTGCAATCAGCCATCTGGATCCATGAAGTGGAAACTACAGATATGGTGGGCCAACTGTACAGCCAACAGAATGGAAATGTATTCTCACAAAAACTTGCACATCAATATTCATAGCAGTATCATTCAGAGTAGCTAAAAGTCACTAAAAATATCCATCCATCAATGAATGGATAAACAAAATTACCAAGAATAGTCCCACAAACTTTTGGTAATTGAATCTTTGACAAAGGAGGTGAGAACATACAATTGAGCAAAGACAGCCTCTTCAGCAAATGGTGCAGGGAAAACTGCACAGCTGCATGTAAATCAATGAAGTTAGACTACCCCCTCACAACATACAAAAAATGAATTCAAAATGGCTTAAAGACTTAAAATTGTAGACAGGACACTATAAACCTCTTAGAAGAAGACATAGGCAAAACATCTGACATATATCTCAACAATATTTTCCAAGAGCAGTCTACTCAAGCAATAGAAATACAAGCAAAAATATACAAGTGGGTTCTAATTAAACTTACAAGCTTTTGCACAGAAAAGAAAACAAAAATTAAAGCAAAAAGACAACCTATGGAGTGGGAGAAAATAGTTGCATTAAATGAAAGTGACAAGGGCTTAATTCCCAGAATATGTAAACAGCTTTTACACTTGATAAAAAAGAAAAACAAACAATTCAATCCAAAAATGGGCAGAAGACCTAAAGAAACATTTCTCCAATGAAGACATAAAAATGGGCAATAGGCACATGAAAAAATGCTCAATATCATTATCAGAGAAATGCAAATCAAAACTGCAAACAAGTATCACCTTTCACCAGTCAGAATAGCCATCATTCAGAAGTTCATAGACACTAAATGCTGGAGAGGCTGTGGAGAATTGGGAACACTCCTACACTGTGGTGGGAATGCAGTTTGGTGGAGCCATTGTGGAAAACTGTATAGAGGTTCCTCAAAAGACAAAACCTTGGGGGCCCAGATGACACAGCAATCCCACTCCAGGGCATATATCCGTAAGGAAACGTAATTCAAAAAGACACTTTCACCCCAATGTTCACAGCAGCATTATTTACAATATCAAGACATGGAAACAACCTAAATGTCCACTGACAGACGACTGGATAAAGAGGTTGTAGTATATATGTCCAATAGACTACTATTCAGCAATAAAATAATAATAAAATAATGCCATTTGCAGCAATATGAATGGACCAGGAGAATGACATTCTAAGTGAAATAAGCCAGAAAGAGAAAGAAAAATACCATATGAGATCGCTCACATGTGGAATCTAAAACAAACAAAAAAAAAAAACAAAAACAAAGGAACAAAAAGATAAACTTATCTACAGAACAGAAACAGACACAGAGACATAGAAACCAAACTATGGTTACCAGAGGGGAGAGGGTGTGGAATGAATAAATTGGGAGTTCAAGATTTGCAGATGCTGAGTATGTATACAATAAACAGCAAGTATATACTGTATAGCACAGGAGAATATATTTAATAACTTATAGTAACTTATGTTTAAAAAGAATATGAAAATGAATGCAGGTATGTTCCTATTTAACTGAAGTTTTGTGCTGTACACAAGAAACTGACGCAACACTATAAACTGACTAGACTTCAATGAAAATATTTTTAAATAGACCAAAAACGAAAAAAAAGGAAAAGGATATTATCAAACAAAAAGAATAATGTACTGATTCAGGCTACAATATGAATGAACTTTGAAAATTTATGCTAAAATAAGCCCGTCACAAAAGGGCAAATAGTGCCCTTTAAGGTGAACTGTATCTAAGCATTTATTGTACTACTCCTGTAAATTTTCCGGAGTTTTGAAGTCTATCAATATCAAAATAAAGTGTATTATTCATTAAAAACTTAAAACCCTTCCTCACACGAGGGCTTTAATTATTAAATGCAGAAAAGCATGTAAAACTCTTGGAACAACAATTTTCACGTCCACACACAGTCACTGCTGTCACTGCCACTCAGAGTGTGGTGCCAGCGCTGATGAGAGCTGCCTCCACTCGCTCCCCTGCAGACAGGAGTGAAGGCCTGAGCTTTGACAGGCAGGGTTTGCGTGAACCTGGGTCAGCCACAGCCACGTCCCAGACTCTGCGTTACCCAAATTTCTTATACAAACTGCAACATGTAATGTAAACACTCTAGAGGGATGTATCTTACAACACAGGGAATACAGACAATGTTTTACAGTAACTATAAATGGAGCATCTATTGTACACCTGAAACATATATTTTAAATCAGCTATGTCTTTATAAAAAATTAAAAAATAATTTAAAAATGTTATCCCTTTAATATTCAATTTGGTTTTTAATTAACTACTAAACAGCTTAGAATATATAAAAGCATTTAAGTGTGATGTTTGTTTACATATTTATTTACTTCAGCCTCCTGCTAAAAGAGAAATTAAACAATTTTTTAAACACAGCTTAACAACCATAACAACAAAAAGGCAAAACTGAGAGTGAAGAGAAAATGGAGATTCAATACTTAAATGAAACCAGGGGGAGGTAAACTCATAAAAATGGATTCCATGAAGTCAGGGCAAGTGTTAAAGGCCGACTAGAAATTCAGCTGTAAGATTCTTGGCAGCTAAAGCAAAAAGAAAAAGATGATGGGGCAGGTGGTAGAGCGTGTGCTTAGTGTGCACAGGGTCCTGGGTTCAAGCCCCAGGGCCTCCACTAACAGATAAATATACCTAATTACCTACCCCCCAAAAGAGCCCCAAAGAAAAGAAAAAGAGAAATTTCTTTCCAAAAAAATCCTGATATTAAATTTGGATTAAATACTTTAAAAATAAAAGGAAAATAGAAAAGATGAGTGACACTGTGAACAAAAACCCCAGCTGGGCTAACAAGCTAAGTCACAAATCTAAGTGTGATAAGTGTCGGTTTACTGATCTAAGTTTTGCTGGGCTAACTCGTAAATCTGAAGTTCAGTGTCAGTTTACTGGGCTAACAAGCTAACTCGTAAATCCAAGGTCAACAATTGTCAGTAACGTGATCTGTTCCAAATTGATAAGCTTCAGTGTACTGATTCCTTGCTTTTTGTTGTTTGAGCCTTATTGGCTAAAAGCCCCATACTTGTAATTAACCCTATAAAACCTCATGTGCACGTCTTGGATGTGCTCAGGGCTTGGGAACAGAAGCCCCTCTGAGCCCGCTGGCATAATAAATCTCAGTACTCCCACCCTCTGAGTGCTGCTTATTTCTTGGCTGGCCTGTTGTTTCCGTAACAACACAAGCGATAATGCCCGTGAGATAAATCTGCGATGGCTGCTGGCAGGTCCCCATGTCTCATGTGGGAAAATCTGAAACATATTTCTCACCACTCAGAGTCATCCTCAGCCCACCCCACATCTCCCACTGTTAAATGCAGGAACACACGCAGGGCCCGGCCTTTGCTCTCTCTATGTCATCACAGTGAGACAGGATGGAAGGGGGCAGAGCAAGCCATTCAAGAAAGACCACAGCAATTAACATCAAAATGGTGAAGAATTCAACCCCCAATAGGTCTTGAGGCTCAGGATGAAGAGATTTAACTTCTAGTAGATCCTGAGCTTCATTATACACCCATTGTAATAGTAACATGGTGAATAACACGGCCCCAGGCACCATGGCAGTCACAAGGCTAGCCACAAAAGGTCAAAGGGTGGAAAATGGCCAACTCCCTGGAATCCCAGCCCCTTGCCCTAAGGCTGGTCCTTCTACTTATTAGCATATGAAACCACGAAGCCCAAGAAAAGGAGCAACACAGAGCCACATCCCAGGAACCCCTCTCTCTACCTCTTCGGAGAAGGCCCACACTATTTCTGTGGAGTGTGTGCCTACTTTTAATCTGAGCATCAAACCCCCGTACTTCGTGACGTTTCTCATGCCTGTCAATGTATCTCTCTGAATAAATCTACCTTTACTCAACACTGGCTTGTTCTTGAATTCTTTACTGCATGAAGCCAAGGAACAAAATCTGGCACATCCCAGGGGCTCAACGGAAGCCTGGGACACAGCCCTTCTCATGCCCCACATATTTTTTCTTGTATCAACAGGACTGGGATGTGAAGTGAGGTCTGAGGCCCCAGCTAAAGGACAGAAGCAGCCTCCAGGTCTCCAATTGGTGGGCAGCCTCTCCCCCATCAGGGGCCATGGGGTCTGCCTGGTTCTCTGTGTTTTTTTGTTGTGCTGACTCCCCAGTCAGAGAGATTTCTCCTTAGGCCTGGCTCCACAAAACCCTTCTCTCCAAAATACAAGCACATCATGTCACAATCCTCTTGTTCAACCATGAATTGTTCAGCCAACTTTTTCCTTCCCCAGTTAAGTACCTAAATGTCCTCCCTGCCATCCCACCACTTCTTTCTTTTTGAGAACTCTGCACTCCCCACACACCATCCTGAACGCAGGTGCCTTGCTGGCTGGGACCGAGATGTTTCAGTCTCAAACATCCTGAGTCCTTTCTCTTTCCACTTTCTAACTTAAAAAGGCCTTCCTGTGTCTCCCACCGCTCTGATTCTGAACGTCAAAAAATGCTCAGGTTACATTCACTCTGTGAATACCTCCCAGGTTTTGGCTAGGTTTCTTTCCCAAGATCTTCATTAAGGAGCTGCATCAAGAAGTTTAAAGGGGCTATTCTTACATTTGAGTGGAGGAGCCTGCAAGAAATTTAAATGGCTTTGAAGAGAGAGTTAACCAGGGACAGAGAGGTCGCAGGTCCTAGTCAACCGTGTCATGAGGCAAAATGTTCTTCAAAGGCTCAGAGTGGCTTCTGAACACGGAGTCGGCAGGGAGGAGGTGACAGGCAGTGAGTGGGGTGAGAGACACAGGGTACGGTCCCCCAGCAGGGGAAGAATTGGTTATTTTCTAGTTTTCCAATTTCTTACTACCTTTTTCTCTTATTGCCACATACCATTTCCTACGAATTAAGCATATCAATGTCAGTCATTTGGGCCACTTGGGAGAAGCTGCACGATGCCATTCACAGGGCTGGGACATGACAGCCACACCAGTCTAGGTTGAAAGACCAGTGGGGGTATTTCCATGGTAATCACGGGCATGCAGCAAACTCCCCAGCTTCAATGACCTCCTCTCAAAGTTGGCGCCAATAAAACTACCAAGCAAAATGCGTGACGATTCTGGCCAACATCTGTTTATTAGTTAAGTGCCTGTGACACCTGCCACTTAATAAGGAATGAGTACGATCAACGAGGCCCTGTCTACCTGGCCACACGCGCCCTGCCTTCCTGCCTTGGTGCAGCAGCACAGCTTGTTTAGCTGAGATGAGCGCCCCCAGAGCAGCCCCGACGGGAAAGCTCCCAGCTCTGCACGGCCAGACGTGTTCCTTTCCTTCTCAGAGCTGATCACAATTTGCTGTCGTCTGTTTTTATGTTTATCCCTTTTGTAACTGCCTCTCCTCCGGAGATTTTGCTCAAGCAGCACAGGACCAGGTGTGTCTTGTGGCCTGCCGGATATTCTGGGCTGGGAAACAGCCGAGCCCACATCTGGCTCTGGTGCTGAACGGAGAGAGCAGAAGGCCCAGGAGCCCATGCTGAACCGAGGCCCCTGCACACAAAATTATGGTCTGACTTTGGGCAAATTACACAGTCTTTTTTACCCTGAGATTCCTCATCTGTCCATAAAAATAACTGCCCATGGCACACAGAGTTACAAGTATTAAAGGAAATCACCAAATTCACAAAGTAGCCAAGGGGCTACCAGTGCATCCTAAACAGACACATGCTGCCTTTAAGGCTCTGACACACACCAAGCGTGGTGGTCGAACAAAGTGTACACTGCTTAGTGCCAGTGTGTTAAGTGCTTCATGTGTGCTATAATAATCTTCAGAACTTACAACAAGCCCAGGAAGTAACGAATATTATCATGCCCATTTCACAGACTCACCATCAGTTTAAGAGAGGTTACATTCAAGTCCAAGGCGCTATGGTGAGTAAATGGCGATTTCAACCTGAATATGGGCCCAGGCCTGGGCTCCATCTCTGTCCCATCCACCTGACCACTGCCTATGAATTCCACCTGTCCAATACCCAAGTTGAAGCCAGCCAGCTCTTAAATGCAATGTGTGTCACCGTTTGTCAATGTTGGTTCATTACCATAAACAGTTCTCAGAAAGCACTTCAGAAAGGAAAGTTGGACTCACATACCTGCCCACAAAGAAGAAGAATTCTGCCTTGCCTTCTCCTGTAACGTGCAGAAACCCTTCCCATTCACCACCGAATCCTTTTGTATGCTTCCTACGTGTTCATGTTTACACATGGCTTATTAAAGTAGAAGTTACCTGCAGTAATTCCATCTCGGTTCCATTCCAAGCTTCCAGATTATCCATAATCAGGGTAATACCATAATTTTCTGTGAATGAAAACACTACAAATTGAATGAAAATATTGCAACCATGTCACTAAACAAAGAATGCTGAAAACAAGTCATCAGCGGCTGCCGCCACCCCCCAGTGAAGACAGGCCTGCAGCCACTCACAACGGTGCCCTCTGAGCAGACTCAGAATAAGAAAGGACAGATTACTGGCCCTAGATACCTAGGTGCTTGTCTAAAGTATATATTCAGTCAGCCCAAATGTTGGCTTCCTCCCATATATTGAAAAGCATTAAATTCATGAACTTGAGATACCTGGCTTTCTTTAGATAACAAGCAATGTTTTATTGTTCTGACTACCTGGTCTTTGTTGTAAAGCTCCTATATAATCCTAGCTTCTCCCCTACTCTTGCGAGCAGTCCCTCAGAGTGTTCTGAGAGGCGGTCATCCTGGCTCGAGTCCTTCTGACAAATAAAACATAACTCTTAATATTCAGGCTGCACGTTTATTTCAATCAAGTCCCAGAATAGACACAACTCATCAATTGTGTAATGGGACACACTGGATCAGGAACCAAAAGAGTGTAATAGTCCCTAAGAACTACGGCTCCCTCTTTCTTCCTGTCATTATACAATCCCACCAGAACTCATTACTTTGCTGTCTGCTCCTCTGGCAACCAAACGCAGAGAAGAGTCAACTCAGCAGAGCGTCCTGCTGGGGAGAACCCCCCGCAGCAGCACTGCAGGCTGCCTGCCCTCCCGCACGCTCTGACGACTGCTAGTGTCCTCCATGGAAACCAGGCCAACAGAGCTGTTCCCTACAGCTACAAAGTCCCAAATATTAAATAAAACCTTTCATTTTATACTATATGTTACATATATACCCATCTCTGAAAACAGCTTTGCCAGAAGCCCAAATCTTCAACATTAATCTGCAAAGGCAAATCCCAAGGGAAAACAAGTCTTAAGACGATGCTAAGACCTCCAAAGTACTCTCCACGACCATAAACCAAACTGCCTGTAGGTCTGCAGCTGCAGGAGGCTACATGTCTGCTTTTAAAGCAACCCCTTCCTGCCCTCGGGTGCTACAATGCCCTTCTACGCCCTCCCATCTCAGGGTAAGAGCACCCACTGCAGAACCTTGCAGGGCAGCACTGACAGGACTGGACAATGAGGATCAGAGCTAAACTAAGCCTTCTGATGACACGAGTTGTCATTCTGTCACTTTACAGATGAAGATATATATATAGAGAGGTGGGGTGTTATTGTTCAAAGTCACACAGATAAAAAGTGACAAAGTCTATAACTCTGCTCCTCCCTCTGGTGTGACGCCCCAACTGGGACAACCACAGGGTTCTTTCGTGCCTGCCTGACCAGTTCTTTCCTATCACTCATGACCCACCACAGGGTCTGAAATTAGCCTGCATTTGCAGCATCTTTTCCCTCCAGTTTCTCAGGAACAAGGCTGTTCGGGCCACTTTATGACTTCCAGGTCCCCGAAATCTCCGTGCTCAGGCTGCTCTTGCCTGTGCATCCGGCCCGCTGCTCAGAGGCTCTTCCTCCCCTGCAGGAGGACGTTTCTACTCTTCACAGGGACACCCCCTTAGGGGATCCCTCCTCTCGCCCTCAGCATGGCAGGTGTCCCAGACTGCATCTGCCCAGGTCTGCTAGTCAGACCAGCAGCCTCAGAGCCAGGGATTATGCCCAGGTCACACTGCAAACCTACTGCCCGCCTCACAGACCCCAGCCAGCAGGTCACCTGGAAGTCACAGCAAGTGCCCCACCCAATCCAGAAGCCTCTTCATTTCCCAGCACCACTGATGACTGGTTTCCAAACTTTGGTCAGTTTCGCACAAAACAACACCTTCTACTGTGTAGCGGGTGGTTTTTGCTTCTGCACCCCATTCTTACTGAAAACGTTAAGGGAAACCAAAAAGCCTCTTCTCAACCCTTTTCTGATGATACCCTCCCACCCACAATATACATATGCTCAAGAGATTTGGATCCACGTGATTTTGTTTCCCTTAGGATAAGTGGCTCAAAACACTGCGGGATTATTTTTCCTTTGAGGGTATTAGGACTCAGTTTCTCGGCTTTAATCTGTTTTTGTCTTTGTCTTCTTTGTTCCTAGCAGTTGCCACCTCTTACTCCCTTCAGCAGCCTCCCTCCCAACTTCTAGTCTAGGAAATCAGCTGTGATGAGGGGCACGGGGGCATTCACAGAAGATGCAACAAAGGCAAAGAGAGGCTATATAATTTGCCAAAGATATCACCTTCAACCCCCAACAGAGTGTGTCATGTCCCTGTGTTTAACTCTTATTCTAAGCAAGTTAACTTTTTGTAGATTATGTTTATAAAGATGAGAAATCAAAATACATACAAGGACACACATCAACTCTAAGATATTCATTAACTCCACTATTTTGTTTCTATTTATTTTATTTGTATTAAAAAATTAAGAACCCCTGCAACCAATATAACAAAATGTTACTGGGTTTTAAATACAGAATATAGAGGGGTTAAGTGTGTCATTACTCATCCTTATATGTATGTTCACAAGATAAAATTATTTGAAAGTCTCTCTCCCCTCTCCCTACTCACTACTGGCTCTCACCTGAGATCCCAGACCACACATCTAACAACCTTTCACTTTACCCACAGCTGAACTCATCAGTTTTCCCCCAGAAATCCCTCTGCAGCTTTCCCTCCTCAGAACACAGCAGGACCATCATTTAACTCATTAATCCACCCAGAAACCTGGGCCTTACTCCATCCTACCTTCACAGACAGCTTTAAATCTTTCTTTTTACCATCTAAACATGCCTTCAATCTGTTCGCTTTTACCCACTATCCTACCGCTCAAGTGGAAGCCACCAACACTGCCCACCTGGACTCACGAGTCTCCCAAGTGGCCCCACAGCCACTCTCCCCTACTTGAGACAAATGGGATTGTGTCACTCCCATGCTTTTTGGGCTCTTTTCAGACCCACTCTTCATAGAAGAAACTCCAATTTCTTCACCTTCTGAAGGTGTTTGCCATGAAACTGTCAGCTCATGGAGGGCAGGGCACGCCCTCTCCCCTCAACCTCACTCTCTGGCAGAGCATCAGCTTGGGAGGACCCACTGAGCTACATCAGCCTGTATCCTAAACCTGGTCTTGGGTTCTTAGCAAACTGCTTCACTTATCCATACATATCCAAGGTAGATAAGAAAGATTTTAGATGTTGAGCTAGACTATTCATTTGGGGATTTTGCACTGGCAACCTGCAAGTATATGTTCTAATGTTTGTGTCTTGTTAAAACCAGACCCAGATTAAAGGAGTATTTGTGGAATGTCTTCGGAGTAAAAGGGTTCTGTACTTTTACAGATTTTATGTTTTATAACATGAATAACCCGGACAGGGTCACAAATGGAACCGCCTCACAAGTGACAGAAGACAGGTGAGACGCATATAGCAACAGGTCACAAAGATGGTAAGAGCAAAGTTGTTTCTCCAAACCCCAAAAAAATTCCTCCAAGAACAGAAAACTCAGAATTTTGAAAGTAAAATACTATCATATAAGGAAAGAAAATAAATAATCCTCTTCATCAGGGTTTCAAGATCTGACTGCAGAGTTATTAGCAGGCTATACTGAATCCTAGCACAGAAAAATCAGATGGACTAGTGGTGAGTAAGTTCCAGGAAAACGGCAGTAATTCCTCCACTTGAAAGAGGACACACACTCACTTGTTCAAGGTGATTGTAAACAACATTCTGCAGAAATTCAGAATATTCAGGCACCGCTTCTAGATGGTGATGACACGGAAGGACGGCTTGGATGCATGCTTCTAACTGAGTCACCGGCATTCTTACACTGCAGGGGGAAACGGAGGCCCTCAGCCAAGAGCAGAGATGTTCATGTCATGTATCCCAGGTCGTGCCTCGGGGACTCAGTGTCCTGTAGCAGTCCGGCCCCAGGCGAGGACCAGCAGCGTGGCCCACCCAAGCAGGAAGGGCACTGTGCTTGAGAAAGCCCACACCAGATGGGAGCAAGAGTGGCTGGTGGGGTTTTGTGAACCTATGAATGCTCATAGAAAAACACCTGCATACATTCAAGTGATACAATTAACAGTAGCATTCTTTTTAACAAAATTTCAAATGTCAGTGGTAATTTTACCATTCCTTTTCTCTTGTCCCCTGCACTCTGAGACAGGCTTAGGTTCTCTCACACTTGCAGCTCTGATGCAATAGTTGTGAAGTTATTTTACTTTGCTGCAAGTGTCTTCGCTCCACGTGTCACTGTGACTGTCGTCTCTTAACACAGTCAGATATCTTCCTGGATCTCTCCATGAGTTCCTTGCTCCTGCTTCTCAGATCCTGAGATAAAGAACAGGTGAAGGCACATGACTGGAAAAGTCAATGTGGACTTGAGCAAAGTCCTCAGTGACCCCCTAGGTGAGTGTTGACCACCCCTTAGCTTCGATTCTCAAAGTTCTGCCCAGGGTGACATCCAGACAGGAGGGAGTCCTGGGCCCAATTAAAAGCTGTGTGGCTTGGGTGCGGGGAAAGGTGCAGGAGCTAGTTCCGTAGCCGGGACCCTCCACACCTCTGCTCCTCTCTCTCCCGAGGCCCCGCTGCCAAGCCCCCACGTTCCCTGATATTCTGTCCTTCTCTTCTACTCTACTTCAAGCCCTTTTCCTCTTCCTTTATTCCCTGATTATCTGCAGCTGGAGAGATTTTTCCATCACAAAATCTGAAAAAATTTCCTGCAGCTGAAAAAGAGGTCTCCAGAGGTCAATGCCCATATGGTGGTTCCTGAAGAGAGCCCCTGGTTAGGGGGACCCTCACCAACACTCACGGGACATCAGGTATGTTACAGGGTCGACCACCCCCAACAAGAGTTTGCTGTGACCCCAAGGCACGCACAGCATCCCTGCTCACTAAAGTGTAGTTGTAATCCGTTATTAAGAAGCAAAAATAAAAAAAATTTCTCATGTTTCTTACTAAAATTATTTATGAGTTAGAAAAAGAAATTGTAAAAGAAAAGAACAAATTTGACTCCATGTTAGATGTGTTCGTTTGGCTTTAAACCTGTACCTTGTTTTCTAGGCTCCGACTTGCTATCTCTGCAACTTTTGTAAAAAAAAGTTGCCTTTAGCCTGAAATATCCAGGACAGCCTATTCTCCGGGCTCTGATCTTTAAGGATATTAGCTCTTCTACACTTATGTACAGATGGCAAGTTGCAAAATAGATAATAACCTTTCTTTTATTTGGAGGTTTTACGGGGGCACCTTAATTTGACCCACCATGGACAGCTGCAGGAACAAAGGATTCCAAGGACAAACAATTCGTACAGCGAGAAGTTTGCAACAACCAACCACATCCCCGCCGCTTTTTAATATAAAAGGAGACTGAATTCTGCTTTGGGGAAGAGAGTTCTACTGGATATCAATATGCCATTTTCTGGGTCTGCCAGATTTTCAAATGAAGTCACTATTCCTTACTCCAACATCTCATCTCCCCATTTACTGGCCTGTCATGCAGCAAGCAGAACGAGTTTGGACTTGGTAACAAAATGACTGCATTAGAGGTAGTATGTCTCCACTGTTTCCTCATTTCCAGTATGTCACAACCTATCAATTTTATATGCTGTTTAACAACATGACAAAGACCTATTATACGGAATTGATTCCACAGAAATAAAATTATTTCTACTCCCTCAAGACTTTTTTCTTTTCTATTTTATTTTGTTTTGCTTATTGAAAAGAAAATAAAAGTCAAATCATTTTATTTCATGTATTTTTATAGCTACATAATGTAAATACTACAAAAATATTTAAATTGCAATAAAAATTGTTAATATATTTGTATAAAGATATATAAACAATCAATGCAGATTAGGAAAGGAGTAGATATTTACTAAAAATCTACTGCACATCCAGTCTTTTACAAGCATATCCTGGAATATAAGCTCTATTATCCAGGGGTCCCCCACCCCCATTCTCACTGCCGATTCCCTTAGTAATCAACTACCAAGGCACCAGCATAGAACCATGCGATCGCTATTTTAGGTATAAATGAATGAATTAGCTCATTCAATTCTAAAACAGAAACCTTAAAATAAATACTGAACTTATTTACAGATAAACAAATTTGGACACAAAAAAGTACAGTTTCTCCCCCAAGACACAAAGATAATAATTGGTAAAGGCAAGATTTGAACTAATCTGCCTGATTATAAAGCTAAGGTGGAAATCCCCTTCGACTGTGTAGGTCCAGCAGCACAGCCCATCACCCTATCTTTGTTCAGATCTGGCTTTAGACAGCCTGAGACAGCACCCCATTCCTATGGAACTCGAGGGGAAACGATAACAATAAGGATTTTATATTCAGTAGTTTCTTAGGTCTCAATTATATAAAGTGTCAGCAGGTCAGCAGAAAACTCTGGGAAATATGAGTGGGTCCAGAGCTTTTCGCTGATAAGAAACTCAATCTATCAGGACAGAGTGACCTTCCCATGAGTGGCCTCATGAACATAAACTAAAGGCAGCTGAAATGAAAACTAGCAAGAACATGGAAGTGAAGCAGGAAGGATCCCTACTATCCCCTGCCCAGTTGCCTCTTCACCCGCGTGGACAAGATGGCAGAAGACCCAGGTTCTTGTCTAAGTTACAACATCATGGATTCTCACCCATAAAATGTTGCGACTCTATGCTGTCTTAAGTCCTTTACAACTAAAATATGATGACACCAATATCTCAGCGGAATGTCTATGTCTCCACTTTCTCTCTTCTATTAGGAGACTATATCTATGGCCACAAACAGAAATTCAATTAAAAACACCATGCACGAAGCCTGGTGAAAGTCTGTGTAAGAGACATTGTTCTCACTCTCTGTGAATGAAAACTCAGAAAAAGTGGACCTTCTCCCTCTGCAAGTGGGAGGTAGACTGATTTTGTGTGTGTGTGTGTTTGCACGCACATGTGTGTGTGTAAATCATATAAAATATATTCTGGGATTTGAACAGTTTTTTTTATGATACTATCATTTCATGAGGATGAGCCAACCTTTAAAGTAATTTGAATCTATTTTTCTGAGAGGCTCTTTTGGTGGAGGATGGGAAATGGGAAAGGAAAGGAGGAAAGAAGTAAATGAAGCAAAGCTGTAAGAATACTGCTAGGGAAAGGCAAGACATTAATTTTGTTCCTACTTGCATCACACACAAATTAGGGACTGGCTTTCCCCCATGTCTTGTCAAGCACTGAGCTGCAGAAGAACAGGCGACAGCCCATTTCTCACTGAGCTTGTGACTGTATGTGACATCTTATAGACACAAATTATTTAACCTGATCAAACACTCTAGCAGCAGGATGTAATTCTCCTAATTTGAGAGACAAGAAAACAGGAAGTGAAAGACGGTATATAGCTTGACAAAAGTCAGAGGACAAGTAAACTAAAGAGGATGAATTCAAACTCAGATCTGAATGCAGAGTCTGATATTCCCACTCCCAGGGCTGGAAAATCCTTAACACAAGGTTCCCCAGCTCCTCTGCATTGTTCCTGGCACCAAGCATTTCCCATGGCGATGGTCTCCAATTCTCAGACACAGTGCTCTGTGCAGCCAATAACCTCCATTCGACCTTGATCATCTACCTGCCACACCTACCAGGCTTCACCATACAGGCAGGAAAGCTGGATTTCAAGTGCATACAAAGCCACCCTGGTTTAAGCTGGACTGTTTATCAGCTTTTCCAGCATAAAGGCAGCCATGAAAGTGCTCACAGTTTGTACATGAGCCACACTACCTCTCTCCATCTGTCTCCCCACCTATACTACTTAGCTATGACCATTTTGAGAATCTTGGAAACAAATTTTTAAAAACAGAAAAGAAAGGATTGTGTATCGAGTACTTAATACTTACAATTTTAAATGAGAAGTTACAAAGTGAGTATTTACAAACCGAATCTGCCTTCCTAGGTGTCAGTTTTAACAGTTAAAAAATATAATAGCAAAAATTTCTCACTTAAAAAATTAACAAAAACATCAACAATAATCTGGAATAAACTCAAAAACAATGCCCATGTTGTACATGGAGAAAGTACAGGACTGTACTGAGGGGTAAAGTAAAAGTGTGAAAGTAGAGACATCAACCTTTTGTATGGAGGAAAGCAGTTTTAAAGATGTACGTTCTCCTAAAAATAATTCAAAATTACTAAAAAATCCCATGACAACACTTATCTGTTTTTTTTAACTTGAAAAAATTATATTAGAATTCTTCAGGAATAATAAAGTCATAATACAAGCCAAGAAATTTAGGGATCGAAAAAAGAATCAAAAAATTCACACTGTAATATATTAAATAAATTTTTACAATATGTAAGATATAGTGCTAGAGTAAGAAAGTAAGATTGACAGAAATAAATCATGAGCTCAAAAAGAGACTCTAGTATACATAAGTATATTTTACAGGTGGGATTTCAAATTAAAAAGCAAAGTATGAATTTAATAATTGTCTTGTTACAATCAGAGAATACCTGGAAAAAACAAATTCTATTCCCGTCAAAATGACCACAAGAAAAATTACAGAAAATGATGTAAATATTAGAAAGTACTAATAAGAGCAAATACAACTCTTTGCTCATATCAATTCAGCTTCTCCTCACTGTAACAAGTACCATTATCATCTCCATCTTAGAGATTAAAAAAACCTACAGAAGAAATTTATACCATTATAAGAAAGCATTTCTAAGAATAAAACCCAAAAAGAAGACATTTACTATCTTAAGATTATTTTGGGCCACAACAATAATGAACCTACTGAACAAAATGAAAGGCAAGAAATGACAAGTAAAAGCTCTCTGATACATGTTGATGAAGACAAGGGGTTAATGTTCATAATACACATTGAGCTGTCACAAAGCAGCAAGAAGCTCCCCCACTTAAATGTTTGCAAAGGACAAAAGGGATCATTCACTTTTTAAAAGTCAGATGGCTAATGAGTGAAAAATGCTCAAAACCTCACTGGTCATCAAGTGCAAACTAAAATAATGAAAATCATTTTGCTCGTCATATTGGCAAATATGTTTAAAAGATATTATAGCTAGTGTCCATCTTTGAGACAACAAACTGTGAGCGATCTTTTGGAGGATGACATGTCAATGGATATGTAAACTCTGAAAAACGTGTGTGCACACAGGCTGAACTCCACTTTTAGGAATCGTTACATTTAGAAAAAATCAGTTCAAAAAGATGTACTCATCAGAACATTTGCACAGCACTGTTTACAATGGTGGGAAGAAATGCTGAAGTGAAATCATATCCAGCGATAGAGAATTGGTTACATAAGTTATTCTACATCTTTTCATGCCCCACAGGAGAAGGAATTTCAAGATTCACTTGAAAGCATCCTGTGATGTATGAAGTTGTCACATCCAAGGACTAAATTTCCAGAAACCTTAGCTAAAGGAATATTCATACAAGATCACAGGAATGTTTGTACAAGAAGGATGCCAGTCAAACACCCTTTCTGACAGTGGAAAATGGAGAAAACTTAAGTGTTCACCATCAAGAAAATGATGCGGTAAATCACGGAGAGCTGTGGGCACTAAAGTTGTAGCGTTTTGGCGTGGTCCAAGGCCTTGTCCACAGTACTCTCCCACGAAAGGTGTCGTTACACAAGAGACCAAACCTGCACATCAGGAGACCCCTTTACTCTATCTGAAAGGACCGGGTGAGTCTGGAGTGGGAGGAGGTCTATGATATATACGTTAGTGAATAAACCGAGCTACAGAAAACATATAGTATGGCCTTATTTTTCAATAAAGCATATATACACACCCATAGACATAGATTTCTCATATACGTGTATGTATGTGTGTATATATATATGACAAAGGCATAAAGGTCATGAAATATATACTCCACATTGTCAGCAGCTTTTACTCTCAGGAAAAAAGGGGAAGGGAAGTAGGGGACTTTCGGTACCACCACAGTTCTCTTTTCAGAATTTCAATTAAGTATACTTGGAATTTAAAAGTTTACTTAAGTACAAAGTAAAATGGACGATGCCTCCACAAAACAGAATGCTATACTGGTCATTAAAAATCATGTCAGGGGAGATAGAATATTGTAGAAAAATGTGTAATAAGCCGAATGGAAAATGGAGGTCTCCACACAGTAAACAGGCACACAGTGCTCGCTGGTTTTTATGACAGAGCTGATACACACTGATGAAAAGAACAGAAAATAGGTGTTAAAGTGTTAATTATTATCTTTGAGTACTGGGACCAGGATAGACCCTTTTGACTCTTTTTTCAGACTTTTATATTAAATACACATTATTTTTCATCTGAAAAATGCATTTTTAGATGTCTAGTACCACACATTGGAAAAAATACATGAGTAGTTACAGAAACAAATAACTAGGAGACAACGCAGCACCGTCACACAGTGTAGAAAGGGCAATCCTGAATAACACCACGCAGTTACATAAGGACCCACAAAGTGAGAGCACCCGCTGTAACAGGACGCGGCTCCCTTCCATTTGTCAGTTGTGTCTTCAGGGTTGAGGCATTTCTGAGCACGGCCAGTGTCAGTGCTGGTGTCTGGATGGATGTCACTGGAGGTGAGGGCACCTGCAAGCCGAGAGGAAGAACAGAAGTAATCCTCTGCTTTTTCTGTCTTGTTTCTTTGTTACTTTTAAAGAGAGGCGTAAATAAGATAAACTGAATCTTCCTTACTGAAATTTCAGTAATGAAGCCATTTTTAAAGTGTTCACAACTTATATTCTGCCTATAACTGTCTTTTCAAAAAAGCCTCATATTTATTAAATGTTAATTAACTCAGTTAATTAACTACCTGTTGAAACCTTTTAAAAAACATGAAATGCACTACGTGAAAGCACCACACATGCAGTGACTAGCTCAGCTGTCTTTACGGCAGTGCAGTCAGCCCCCACCATCCCGAGACCCTGAACTCCTGATGCTGGGAAGAGAGCACGCTGCTTCCTCAGATGGAGAGAAACGGTAAAAGCATTTTCTGAAATCTACAGCACTGACAAAACATAACTGCTTAATCCCAGGCTCCTTTGAGGTTGTCATTTTCCGTTTCTGGCCAACACCCGTCAATGAGCAGAACCACCCCATTCCCGAGTCATGGGACTCACGTGGGCAGCAGTTTTGGAGAAATTTCCAGGTATAGAATGTAAACCAACTATACATAAAACTCTGAAAAAGAAAAGATGCAATAATCTGATTTTGGAAGACACTCAAAATATTCTCCTAAGCCTTAGTAGTTGGAAAGTCTGGGCTTCTCCTAAGCCACTTATTTATTTCACAGACAGTAAGCATCTCCCACAAACCCTGTTTCCCTGTGTCTGCTGGGAGCCTCAGGCATATTGATGCTGTCTATCTTATAAGGCACAAGGCAGAGGCGTGTGTCTCACGCCTGCAAATCTCACACAGGCTCAACTGCAAGCCTCACTGTCTGAAATTGGCCCCATTTTCTCACCTGTTTATTTGGTATCTGTTCTTCTGTAAGCTGCCTGAAATGCTTCTTGGAACAAGTCAGAAGAATGAGTGGGTAGAGAAATGGACAGATGGACAGGTGAGAGATGGGCAGACAAACAGGGAGACTCCAAGAGAAGGGGAGCAAACAAAATTTCCTATGCAAAACCCTCTTCTAGTCAGGGAAGAAAACCACCACAAAGAAGTGTGAAGAGGCAGGTGGCTTAGGACTGTTTCCTGGATTCCATGAAATGTCACACCAAGAGATGAGAGGGTAGAAGTATAAATAATAAAAGATAAAAACCATGCATGTTTGAAAAATATATCTACATTATGTACTTTCTAAAGAATAGATTCAAATCAGCAAGGCCCAATAACCCAATTCTTGGGTATTTACAGAAGTGAGAATCCCATCTCCAATCCACAAGGCATCCCTTCGGAGCACTGAGAGTCTACACGGTGTGGTCATAAAGGCATCACCGCAAAAGCTGTGCTATCCTGCACTTACGAGGAACGAGCAGGTGTGCTCGGGCTGCCCACTCACGTCATTTACACCCCACAGCACCTCTACGGGGTAGGGATGCCTTGCGAACCCCATCTCGGCAGGACAGAAAACAAGTCCAAGAGAGGCTAAGCCGATCTACCATTTCTCCATCTCACAGGACTTGTCACTCCAGAGCAGGAATCGAACTCGGACCCACGTTTATAACCACAGTACTACCGTAATTTATGTGCTTTTTGTGTGTATAATACATTTGTTTCTGGCATGAAAGTGTATTTAATAAATGATCGGTTGTCTTGTATATTTCATTAGCTCACAATCTTTATATTTTTGAATTGTACTCTTCCCCTGGAGAAATGAACGGAAAGAGCAGTGGTCAGAATGAGGTGGGGCTTCATTCTTTATCTGTTACCTCATCTCATCCAAGTCCCCAAGCAGGGAGAAGGAGCAAATGTTCTCTTCATCTTTTAAAGAGAGGGCTCCAGTGATGGTGATTTACTCAACTCCAAAACTAAGTCTGGGGGAAGGGCACATGCAGCAACGAGAGCAGTATCACCTGTAGGAAGGCAAAAAGAGCTCAGGGGATGGCTCAATGGGTCAGCCTGATTTAATTTCATATTTCAATTTGATAATTCAATAACACACTCTAAAAATACTAGCATGCAATGGATTTGCTCTTTCTTGACATCTAGCAAGTTTCCACAGCCGACATGTAACATTATCATGAACTAGTGAAAAGAAGAGTCCACAGACAAGGAAAATCAATGCCACAGGCAGGCTGAAACCCAGGCTGGAGGAAAGGAAGAGAAAGGGCATATTTAAGAAGAGGGGAAAGTCTGGGAAAAAGACATCATCACAAGGACTCTCAAGCATCATCCAGCAATCATATAATCATTCTTTCAAGAGAGAGTTACTTAGGTCCTATTTTGTGTGACATTTTACAAAGGGCAAAGAGAGACCACAGCGTCCATGGTGGCAGCAAGTTGCGGGGCTATAATACAATTCTAATCTTGGTACCTTGCACAATTGTCCTCAGTATAAAGGCAAAAATTAAAGTAAAATAATACTATGTAAACCATACACATTGCTGAAATAAATTAAAGAAGACCTAAATACCTGGAAAGACAAATCACGCAAATTCCTGGATCACATGACAATATTCTTGGGATGGCAGTGCTCCCCAGAGTGAAGCACACATACAACGTGGTCTCGATCACAATCCCAGCGGGCTCCTCTGCAGTAACTGACTAGCTTCTGCTACAATTCATATGGGAATTCGAGGGTCTCAGTAACCAAAACGTACCTGAAAGAGTAGAACAAAGTGAGAGGACTTGTAATTCTCAATTTCAAACATTACAACTGTATCTACAAGTGAGATTAGAGGCCATTTTTAAGGTATTATTGTGTTTATCCTTATTTTCTAAATTCTGTACAACGAATATACCTGTTAGAATAAGAAAAATAAAAACTAAAGTATCTTTTAAAACATGCACACCGATTCATTCATTGGGGAAAATTATTTTAACTATAAAGAGGTAAACAAATATCTAGTGAAAAAGGACTACTTAAAAACAAGTCTGCATTTACAATTTTCATAAATTGAAAACTGAAAAGCACAAACACATCAAATTTCTAGGGAGACTGGTGAAACATATTAATAATTATTTTCAAAAATTCTAATTGCACAATGAAAACACAAGAAAGAGAAAATCGTGATTGACAGGAAACTGCGAACACGTGGAGAGCAAAGGCCTTGAAATCACTGTTCCTTTAACTCTGCTACTAGCTCAATAGGAGAGGAAATTCCTCACTGAGGGGACAGTGGAATCCCATGCATAAGATAGGATACACAGTACAAACTGCAGTAGTATCGGGAGTGAATATGTTAGAAGAATTCTGAAGTTACAACATTGCTGAAAAACTATAAAAACACTGACAGACAGATTAAAACACACAGTCATACATATTATATAGAAACATGAACTCTGCTCCCATGTTGCATAGAAATACAAACATATTTGTTCATTTATGGGCACTGATTACTTTATCCCAGGTAGAATATTTCAACTAAAACAAATAATCAATATTACACTCCTATTGTCAAATGTACTTGATAACTTACTCTGCTATGTAACCATATGTGTCTAAGATAGATCTAAAATTAGTGAAAAAGAGCTTTGTATGGTTTCTTGAATTCTTCTCAAAATTCCAAGCTTAATTTTAAAATAGATCTGAGCAGTATTTCTATATTATCTTTTCCCTTGTGAAATGAACAACACAGTCTGTTGTCAAAATTCTGTCCTTACAATGATTCACGAGCACCATATCCTCACAAAACTGCTGGACAGCAAGTCACTATCCAGACACTGTGACCAAATAAATGAAACAGAAGGAAGACAGTGATCCTATTCTGGAGGGCTTATAGTCTGTGTCAACACTGGGGTTTTTACTTGATTGGTTTGATTGGGTAGCAAAATAAAATCAATCAAGTACTTTCTTTGAGCATTCTATAAGTCATGACTGTTGTTAGTGTCATTAGCAGGAAAGACTTAAGCATGACTTGGTTAGGTCAACTAGCAACAATCATCACTGGAGAGTGAGTAATAAAGAAGTTAACTGATAGCAATGCTTCTGCCTACATGAGACCTAAAATAAATCTACACTGATATCCGAAAGGAAAATAAGGAGATGAGGTCCCCAATGAGAAAACAAACTAACAAGAAATCAAAAAATGAAAGTCATTTTCATTAACGATTCCAGGCAGTAGTGGAGCATGGTGGTGAAGATCACAAATGCTGGGGACAAACATGAGGGTCTGAAATCCCACAGCACTAGGTAGATGTGACACTGATATTTCAGTGAAATTTTCTGCATCTCAGTCTCCTATCCATAGACTGGGGACAACAACTGCACCCATCTCCTATAACGGTCCTAAGAATTAAGTTATTTTATATATAAAAGCTTAAATAAAATACCTCAGATTTTAAATAATACCCCAAAAGCACAAGAAACAAAGAAAACAGAGACAAATTGCAGTTCATCAAAATTTAAAACTTTGCTTCAAAGGGCACCATCCAGAAAGTGAAACAACAACACAGAGGAGAAAATTTTTTCAAATCACTTATCTGGTAAGGAATTTGTATCTCAAAATGAAGAAAAAAAAACCCTACAACTCAACAATAAAAAGGCAACTCAATTAAAAGGTTAATAAAGTATCTGAAAAGGTATTTTTCAAGGAAAATATACAAATGTCCATAAAGCACAATGTAATGATGTTCAATAGCATTAGCTGTAAGGGAAATCAAGTCAAAACCACTAGGAGAAACCGCTTCACACTCACTACAATAGGGTATAATAAAAAAAAAAGCGTAACAAGCACTAAAGAGGACACAGAGGAAGCGGAGCACGCAGCCCTTGCTGGTGAGGATGTAACACAGCGTGGCCACTTTGGAAAACAGCCTGGCAGGGCCTCAGAGAGTTGAACATTTCGTTTCTGACTTACCCAGCAATTCTGCTCTCTGGGCACACACGTAAGAGAACTGAAAACAAATATCCACATAAATAATACCACATGAGTGTTCACGGCGACATTACTCATCACAGCCAAAAACAGAAACAACCCAAATGCGTATCACCTGATGAATGGGTAAACAGTGGGGCCCAGCCATAGAGTGGAATGTTATTCAGCAATAGCATAGCATAGAATAGTGACTAAGGCCACAACATGAGCAAATATTGAAAACGTTACTCAGTGTGAAAGAAGTCAGTCACAATAGACGTTTCCACTTATATGAAGTGACTCGATTTACATGAAATGTCCAGCACAGGCAAATCCACAGAGAGAAAAGTGGCTCCTTGGGGCTGGGGGAGGATGGGGAAGATGGGAATGTCTGTTTATGCGTACAGGGCTTCCTGTTGGGGGGATGAAAATATTCTAAGATTGAATGGGATGCACAATTCTGGGCATAGAGTAAAAACCGATGTACATTTTAATGGGTGAATTGTATTAAATCTCTTAAGAACAAAAGGACCTTGGGCCAGTATCTTCCATAGTAAATGCAAATTGCTAACTTTTATTAGAGGAAAAAGAAACTGCTCTCAGCATGAAAGCAGGAGATCAGCAAATGTGAGTTAACCGAAATTGGACAAGAGCATTTCACTTGAAACAGTTGCTGAGTGTACACGAAATATTCAGAAATAGGAAAATCACCTTGACATCACGAGGAAGCATTCTGTTTCAAATACAGATCAAGGATTCGGCAAGCCCAGCTGCCAGAAATGACCAGAGAAGAAACCTGGTTTATAAAACTAGCACCAGAGACAACAAGGAATGGTGATGAGGAAAGCAGGTGGCAAATATCTGGAACAGTTCACTACAAATAATTTCTCCACCAAAAATTGAAAAATAAAATGAAAGTGATGAAATGCTCTGTTGACATCTCGAGAATGGGCTTCCTTCGGTGCTCGACTGTTCTGTAACCCCGATTGAGAGACTAAGAATCAGCATGGCTCCTGGGGGTCCCCAAAGGACTGCCCACTAGCACGCTGACCACCATCACATCTGCCAGGTTTGAATTGCAGAGAAGAGACCAAGTTCTGAAAGGCACAGGAAATATTGACAAGGGAAGAAAATGCTGAGGTCAGTCCTGGGACAGAGGCCCTCTGAGCAGAGGCCAGAAGGCTGCAGGTGAACTGCAGTAGACCTGGGGCAGGAAGGGATCATGGGGGAGCATATCTCAATTCTCTTCTGTCTCTGCCTCCGGTAGGAGAGATAAAGCCTGCATCCTTCTCACCTGGAACTGTGGGTTCTGGCTGGAAGAAGTCTTACTGACAAGGAATGATTATTCAAGACTCTGTGGAAAAAGTCAAGAAATCGAGAGGGATTAGGGAGCCATCTCCATGAGCCTCTCAAATGCTCCCATATTTATAGGGTATAATCAAAGGAAAACTTCGTTAACAGTTGTGAGATAGTAAGGAGGAAATTCGGGAAAGACAGGATGAGGCAGAGATTGTAGAATACACAATGAGTACAAAGGATTAGTGTATCTTTAGGGAAGTCATGGGGTGAGGGGAACAAGATACATTTTTAGATATGTTCATTAAAAAGCAGACCACCAGACCAGCCAGGTCCTTGTTTTGGGGATAATACATTATCTAACAACACACAAGCCCAGCGTTTATAGCTGAGGGTCTCGGTCCTTGCTTTACAACCAGCAGAGTGCTATCTAAAACCTCAACTACACAAGCAAAGCATTGTCTCTGCTTTTTAAGGCAAGGAGTCTGGAGTGAGGATGCACAGGAACTTGCTTGTAAAGCAGTATCAAAGCATATTTTTTCTTCTTAAAATTCAGAGGCGACTGGGGTGTGTTACAATTTGTTAACCCAATCATCTGCTTCCACATGGAACCATTATGGAGGACACCCTAGGATGAAAATCCTGGATGTGGGTCTTTTCCTGCCATCTTCAGCCACTCTAGCAGGGTCTAGGCACATCCGTGAATAACGATCCTACAGTACCACTCACTCTCTTAACTCCTGGTGATTGAAACTTAATTTTAGCTCTACACAACTTAACGTAGAAAAGTTTCAGCAATAAAAGATATAATATTCCATTTATATCTCATCATATTACTGATTTTCTGATTGCTCTAAGCTGCTTCTACTTGGTAAAGCACCTCATTCTGAAGCTGAATTCAGTAATTTCCATTGTGCATTTCTAGCCAGTTTGGGCTCGCTAACTTCTTTTGGTCAAATATCGATATACTTAATTGATTTCTTTGTTTATCAATTTCAACCAGGAGGAGAGGGAGTGTCACTCTTTTCCTCAGCCCACCCTCAACTCTTTTCCCATCAACTCAGGCCTCCTGAAAACAAAACAAAGTATTTTTTTCCCTTCTACTCTTTCCACAAACCCAACAGGAAACATCAGCCTGGAGAAAGAATTCAACACAAATGTTAAAACAAAAATCTATAAACCTGAAACAATACCATCTCCGAATCATGATACACAATGACATGAGATTAAGTGTGTCAGGCACAAAGCATGAGGGAGCCTGACTACCTGATTTCTATTCTTCAAAGGAAGGAAGGTTTTCGTATTTTTTATTATCATTCTTGGTCATTGTTTCTGATTATGCCAAAAAATAATTTATGAAATATTTATGCACTGCAATAACTGATTTTTATTGTATCAATTTTAGAAGGCATTCAGAGGGGATAGGAAAACCCACCTCTGTAAAAAATGCAAAATTTCTTCCCCTGTTAAGAACACGTATACAAAATGCAACAGAGAATTCAAATTCTTGTGGAGAGGAGCAAAAGACACAGAATCAAATCAAAGTCATTACAATGAGTCAATTTAAAATTCACTGGACAAACATGCTCAATGCATACAAATAATTTTAAAGGCACACTGCAAACCATTCACTTAATGATCTGCAGGCTAGAGGAAGAATTTCACTCTTTAACAGACAACAGAAATCAATAGGGTGCCCCACCAAACAAGGAGCAGTGAACAATCAGGTTTTTAACAGTTCTGAGAAATCAGCATGTTCTAAAGATCAAAATCCAGAAATTTTAAACATTCATTCAAACCACAATGAAAAAAGCACTTAAAGAAAAAAAAAAAAAGAAAGTAAGCACATAGATCATTGCAACAGAACAATGAGAATTTCTTGTAACGCTAGAAGAAAGAACAGGCTATAGCCTTTTACTTGAAAAGAGACTACTTTTAAAAATAACTGCTAAAACACATTTCATCATTCATGTTGCATTTAAAAATCTGAGGTACATGTATCTGATCAGAAAAGCAATTCTGAGTAATAGTATGTTACAATTCAGTGCCAGTTTGCTTTAGAAGAAAAGAGAAAAGTTACTGTTTCTAATTCTGCACAAAGTTTAAAGAACCTCCCTGCCTCTATCTCCTCCCATTTCCTAAGCTCATGCTCCCTAATCCTTCTGAAACAAGTATGAGAAAGTCTTATTCCCAATATGCCAAATGACAACTGAATATCAATTTATTAGTGTAAATATATGCCAACACCTTGAAATGGAGGAGAAAGGTATCAGAAGTCTATATGGAATTTCTTTCTACCTTCCTGAAATCACACACACCAACGTTCACACAGACACAGACACAGACACAGACACATACCCCCTGGATTACTGGGCACTTCACAAGCTTAGTACTTACAACTTGTAGAAGGTAACTTTGTAGTTACTTTAAAATACAAAACTGTCAGCTTTTGAAAGCCTTCATCATCTGCTAAACCATCTAAATATCAAAGAGACCCAATTAGCCTTCTCTGTAGAATGTAATTTCCCTTGATGGCAAAACAGTCTCTAAGAAGTACTGGATCAAAGATTCGTGTTTATCACTACCTATGATCGTTTTTAAGCACATTAACAGATTCAGAAAAGTATGTCTCAAAAACATTTATTCCTATTGAAATAGTATACGTGTTCAATTGTCTATACAGTGACTAGGTCCCATGATGGTGTTTAAGAGCTATTTTGTGTATAGCAATATTTACCTTCAAGTGCAGAAAAGGAGGGTGTGTATTACTCAGTTGTAGAGCACCTGCTTAGCATGCACAATGTCCTGGCTTCAGTCCCCAGTACCTCCAAAAAAAATAAATAAAAATAAGTGCATATTTAAAAATAAGAATAAAGTTATAAAAAATGCAGACTAAAAACCACTGCAATCTAGGTGCTACAATTATACTAAAAAAACAAGTGTTTCTATCAAATATTAACTATATGCCAATCACAGAGACAACCAAAAGTCACACCTGAAGCATCACGTGTGATTCTCAGCAACCCTACTAAGTAGACACGGATGAGAAACCCGGCTCTGCGGATGAGGAGACGGAGCTCGGAGGAGCCGGGGACGCTGACTGTCCTGCTCCCCGTGACACCGCGTCAGCCCAGGGCAAGCGCTGACAGAGCTGCACTGAGGGGACACCCAGCTGCATGGAACCTTGGGGCACTGGGGAGTCCCAGAAAACACTAAAAACTTTTCAGTGAAAAACCAGCTAAAATATATTACACTGTGCTGCATCCTTTAAACAGGGAAAGTGACTGAGACCTTTTTGATGCCTCCGTGTCCTTTCTGCCATTATCAGTTACTTGCCATCACAGTGCGACCAGTGATGATCTGGACCCCATATGAAGTGCACTCAGATGGAAGA
Source organism: Vicugna pacos (assembly GCF_048564905.1). Classification (NCBI taxonomy): domain Eukaryota; kingdom Metazoa; phylum Chordata; class Mammalia; order Artiodactyla; family Camelidae; genus Vicugna; species Vicugna pacos. The sequence continues at coordinate 23,074,795 of NC_132995.1, read as the reverse complement.
GCTTTTAAAGCTGGTTTATGAAGTTTGTAAGACTGTCTATGACTCACAAAGGCGGTCATTCATCACTTCTCACCGGTGTGGACGTACCACCTGAAATCACTCCTTTCTGCTTTTTAAAATCCCTTCATCTACTCCAGACTTTTCAACAGCAAAGAAGTAGCTCAACCACAGACAGTGGACAGCTTTTCACCAAATGGGCTCGAACAGCCCATCTGACAACCTGGAAGCCCTTGTCTTCTATTAAACCCACTTCCAGGTACTTCATCATTTTCTGATTGGTGGGCTCGGCCTCTGACTGGCCTACTCAGAGAGCTCCCAACCTCACATCCAGGGGTGGGAGAGGACCATGCTGTTGGGGGAAATCAGTGAGGAAGCTGGACATCCTCCAGCCACGTCTGCACAGGTAGAAGTGCCTCAACGTGCTCAGAAATTATACCGTCATCATCCCTGGGCTCCCATGGACTGGTTTCACATTAACCAAGCTCATGAGACACTGATGCAAGAAAACCAGAAACTTAAATTTTTAATGTAACAGAAGACGTGAATCTATGAACCAGACTGAAATATCAGAGTTCAACCATGAGTACATTTTCTCCTCCACGGCCCAATCACGGGCAGGCAGTCACATGGCAAGCATGGACAGAAACGGAGCAGGAAGGGTTTCTAGATTAATTCAATGGACTATATTTCTATTATACGAACAGATCTACTGCCCAGAAGTCAATTAATGCCAATCACGGTGCACTCTCCGTGGACAGCGGCCAAGAAATGACTATGAGCTCCTGTGTAACACTCCATTCCCTGTCCTTTCTAGGCTAACTGATGCACAGAGGTATAAAGATTCAGGGATGTCGATAATGCTAAACACCCAAAGCCCATCTCTGGGAACCTCAAAACCAGACAGTCAGGGTTTAAATACCAGCTCTGCCAATTACTAGTTCTGTGATTTTGCCAACTTAATTACCCTCTGTGTGCCTCAATTTCCACACTGTAAAACTGGGATAACAATCAAACCTTCCTTACTCGCTTGTTGAGAAGATTGAAGGATTCATTTCTGTAAAATGCTCAGAAAAGAATGTAGCACATTTTGGGTGTTCAACAAATGTCAACTTAATATCAAAGTGATTTACAAGTCTCCCCTCTAATCATCTTATGTGTTTCCTGGCTAGCCTAAGTCCCAAAGAACATCCTTATTTCTCCTTTTATAAACAATTGGGGAGTACCCTTATGTTCCATCCCACCACCTGTTTAAACTGAGGGAGGGGATGCCTCCTAACCACTCTTTTGGGCCATGGAGAGTGCTTCTCCCTTCACACCCCTGGCCCCTGGCCCACAGCTAGCACTCATCACACTAACAGAGTGAGGTGTGAGTCCAGGGAGACAAGCGGGGCATGTGAAACCCTTCCTTTCACTCCAGTGTTGGTCACCATTGGGAAGCACCTGGGATGCTCAGCTCCATGGCACAGAAAGCCCTGTGCATGAAGGGGCAGGTCCTCTCAAGGGAAGGCTCACTGTGGCCCAGAGCTACATGGGACAGGGTGAGTCTGTATTTCTGGGACACAGTATCATGACACGCATTTTCCCACAGCCTTGAAGTTCATGGAGAACGTGGCTTCATCAGTAACAAAGAAGACATTTATTGCCTGTATACTCTTTTGTGTCATCTCTCAGTAGGCTGCTGGAGACAACATATGTATAAGTATTGGATCTCCTTAAACCCCAAAATATATGAAGTAACAAATAATTCTGTGGCTTAACGTTGGTTTAGGGCGACTGTGTAACAGTTCTGACTCTGCTGATGCTAAATTATGGGTATAGGAACTATGGAACCTCCTCAAATATCTTTCATCATAAAACCATCTCTTCTTATTTTCCTGTTTCTTAGTAATTGCCAAAGACTCTCAAATGATGGCTTCACACAAAACAGCAGCTAAAGTTTAAGAGCCCTCTTGACATACTCACTGTGGTAAACACTGCACATAATTTCTAATTCTCACAATTCTACAATTCATATATGAATGTCCCCATCTCACAGACGAGGGAAAAACTCAAAACGAACTGTCTCAGGCTCACGTGGCTCAGTGGCAGCACGTGCAACCAAACCCAAGTCAAAAAACTACACCCCTTCGTATATGTACCAAATCTCCTACCACCAATTAACACACAGCGGCGGGGCCAAAACTCAGGGAACTCAATACACTTTTCACCTTTAAGGTCCTCCAGATGCCGCTTCTAGCTGTTTTATAAAATCCCGGCTCACTGGTTTCTAACACTAGAAGAAAAGCCCGATTTTCCCATTGCTTGCACAGCAAGTCTGAAATGTTCACAGTGAGATGACAGAATAAATCTAAGATATAAGCAGAATAACTTTTCCAGGTAGACACACATAAAAGACATTGGGCTCTTCTGAAGCATTAAGTAAAGAAATCAAAATAAAATAAAGTTATTTAAGCCTTCTTTTACAAACAGGAATGTTAAGACTGTAAGAAGGTGCAACAGTGCCACCTATGGCTAAAATGACCTTCCAGGTTGCCGGGAAAGATGCAACACAAAAATTGCCTGTAGGATCAGAAAGGAGAATCAGATAACTAAAAGCTTATGTAGCATATACTGCACTTTGATTCGGGGGAAGGGAGGGATATTCAGTATTTAATTTGATACTGCTAATACTCCTGAATATAAACAGAAGACATAGGCTCATGGAAACTCATCTTAGAAGAGGAAAGAATCCAGTTCAGCCACTTCATTTTACAGGAGGGGAAACTGAGACATGGAATGTGTCCTCCTGGCAATCGGCAGCAAAGGCATCCTAGGCCTCATGTCTTGCACTGTAGCAAAAACCAACAGATCTGTACTACGCCTATGTTCATAAAAGTCACGTTTGTATTTTTCCAACAGTAGGTTATCTAATATCTTGCAAAATACTTCTCAAAGATCCAGGATATCATACAAGTTTGTCGACATACAAAAATATTTATTTACATAATAAAACAGCATGAGCTTTATTCTCTCTATTAAAAAAGTGACATGTCAAATCAATGTTTTGATATTTTAAACCTGTTAAGAATGTAGAAAAAAATCAAAATTTTCTTTAATCACAAAATAGAGGAGCTTATTCCCTGAAAATGATCAATATGGATTTTACTAAACTTAACGGATCTGGTCAGAATCCCACGAATTTAAATGTCTGAGTGGATGGTTACACGGCAACATAAATTCTGATTTGTAACAATACATATTCTGTGTAAATAATCTTCAAGGTCATCTGATTAAGGCAATTTAACTAGTCCCTGTCTCACTAGAATGATACAGATTTCATTAAAACTTCATACTACACCAAAAAAATGAATCCTTGTTACTTTAAACCATATTCAAATATATCATACAAATACATATTGAATATGTATCAGAAATAAGCGACACTCTTTAGTATTCAGAGTTGATCCTTCTAAAATATCTGTCATTGTGACAGCACACTTTTATTAAGCACCTCTTGGGTTCTTTGTATACAAGGCATCTACCTCTCACAGTCAGACAAATTAAACGATATTACTCAAATTTCACAAATGAGGAAATGTACTTAAGCCATGAAAATAAGGTACATATTCATCAACAGGAAAGAAAAGAGTAAAGACTTTTCTTACAATATTCACTGACAATCTTTTCTTCCATATTAAAACTACATAAAACCAATTCAGTCTTTGTAAGTATTTCTGTCAAAAAGGGCCACAAGAGAAAAACAAGCAACATCATTAGCAGTGGTTGGACTTTAAGAGCTCACTTCTCTTTTGCACTATAATTATTTTTAATGTTTTGTTTTTAGTGCTTACAGAGCACTAAAATAAAAAAATAACTTTTTATGTAATTACCTGAGAATTAAAAATTTGTGAAAATGAACAATTTTAATTTCTGCCACTCTGTCTCAACTTCTCAATGGTGTCTCTCCTTTCAAGGCCTCATCAGTCTGAGATCACTAAACTCGGCCGTTTATGGAGTCACAGGTGTTCGGGTAACCACTTAACGGGAGGCTCTGATAAGAGGAGCAATTAAGAATGCATACTGTGCAGCCTGGGTTCCAGCACCGAGCTAGCCACAGCCTGCTGCATGTAATTTGGGACAAGCTGCTCCATCTCTCAATCCCTCAGCTGCAAAAAAGGAGACACAGATACCTACAATCAAACACCTGCTATGAATTAAAACATGAGGAAAACATTTTAGCCTTAGGTAGGTGTCCACTCACAGTGAGTTTGGTCATTATGATGATGAAGATGGCTGTTAACAAATTAAGCTAGACCAAACAGGAGAAATCCCCTTAAAGGAGAAACATTTTAAGTCAATGAGCATTTCTTTTTGGATGAATTGCAGAATATTCTAATGATTTTTTAATAAACCAAATTTTGTCCATTAATTATAGATTTACAGGTTCATGGACAAGTCTCCAGAAAAAGAATTAGAGGCCTCTTACCTCTGTAAACTAAGAAAGTAAATTTTAACAAAAATCACGGAGGAGATTATACCTCATTTGGGAGAGTAAGTGCTTAACATGCATGAGGCACTCAGTTCAGTCCCCATTAACTCCAGTTAAAAACATGGTTTTTTAGGAAATGGAAAATTAAAGCAAAAAGATGGAGGAATACAGAATTTTTTAGAGACTCATCTCAGATTTAAGATGGGGAAGAAACCATCCATTTCTCAGAAGAAATCTTGAGGACTATGTAAACTGGATCTGAGATGTCTAGTCCTTTAACATTATTCAAGAATTCATATTACCAAGTCTTAAAATTACCTGATAACGCACAGTGGTGATACTGATCATAACAGCTTCCATCACGGATCGAGCTCCAGCTAGGACTGCTCTGTTCTGACATCTCTGCCCCTCAGGCCTCACCAGGCTGAGAGCACTAAATTCGGTCATTCAAGAGCATCTTTTGTAAGTACTCCATTTGTGCTTCTGACTCTCCCCTCACCAGCTCCTCTGAGGGAAGCACTGTTATCATCTTTCCCACTCACAGATAAGGCCACTGAGGCACAGAGACTAAACTCGTTCCAGGTCACATTGGCATTAAAGGAATTCTGTATTTCTGCTGTTTGCTTTTGACAAAGGAATCTGAGATATCAATTCAAGGCAGACTGTTAAATAATCAAGTCTGTCAGGTCTTCACCTCAAAGAGCAGATACTATAAATTCCTGATGTAGGATGAGGCTGCCGCCACAAACTGACTCAGCTTGAAATTAATATCCAAGATGAAGCAGCGGATACACGTAAATATTCACGATTGTCAACTCTGCTCACGGGTCTGGGCCCTTCACTGCCTGAACGGGGGTGCAATCCCCACCCGTGTCTGGGAGAGAAGCGCGGCTCTTCCCCGGCTCACCCAGGCTTCACGGGGTATTTCCCCCCACAGACTGGCCTCAATGATTAAAAGATCTCAAGATTTTTACACCATGCAAATCTAAAAGACATTTCTGCAGATGGAGCACTTTCTCAGGCTTAAATCTTTTTTGCCTACACTCAGCCAGGGGGAAAAAAGAAACATGACTCTACAAAGTCTCTGACCCGCACCACTCACAGGAGTAGAATGGCCAGAGCAGAAGATGGTTCTTCACATTGCAGGATGAGAAAAAAATAAAGATGCCCCGACAACAGGCACTCCCAGAGACAGTGCTCAGCAGTCTTCTGCACACTCACGGTTGTGCAGCCCTCATCACCTTCTATTTCCAGAACACTTCATCACCCCAAAAGAATCCCCCTGTCACTAGCAGTCACACCCTAATCCCCCTCCAACCAGCTCCTTCCAACCATCACTTGCTCTCTGCCTCTGCATGTGCCTATTCTGGGCTTTTCATATCACTGAAATCAACAATATGTGGTCATTTGTGTCTTCTTCCTTTCAATTAACATGCTGTTATCAAGTCTTGTACATTTTGAAGTGGTATCAGCATCTCTTTCTTTTTTTTTTTTGAAAACGTTAAAGATTATTAGAAGGTGGTAAGTATTATCAAAAAGAGTAGAGTGGAGCATAAGTGATTGGGTTTCAAAGGGAAAAGTGTGGGTTGAACAGTCAAAGTGGACTTCCCAAAACAGGTGGCATTTTTCATTTTCCTCTTCTTTTTTGTCTTTTTTATTCACTCTTACGTGTGAATAATGTTCCACTATATGGAGATACTACATTCTGTTCATCCATTCAGCAGCTATTTATGGACGAGGCCAGAAAAATGAGTGTAAGAGGTGACTAGCATTGGCATTTGCCCTGGCATTGAAGCAAAGGGCAAAATGTGCTTTCAAAAAAATCCAACAAAGAGAGGCACAAGGAAATTCAGTCTGTTTCTGAGCAAAGTGCTTGCTTGCTTCGGCAGGACTACCGTGCAGGGCTGGGGTGGATATTGGCAGGAGTCACGGTGAGGGAGTCAACTAAGACTCCCCACTGCAAGCAGCTCAGCCAATCCTCCTCCCTCATCCTGTATTGTTAGAGAAATGTTTCTAGGTTACTCTTATTTCAAGTAATAGCATTTAACTGCACATCTGATCATCTCCATCAGACCACATTATCTCCAAGCCACAGAAAATCATTCACTGACCGGAGCAGCTCCAGGACATAAAGGTGAATGATCAGGGAGTCCTGCAGCATTCCAGCCTGCAGGCACAAACCCCACATGTGCCCTGGTGATGTCCAGAAAATAAAATGCATGGAAATTTCTCACTGCTGGCACACGACATCTGTCCTCAAATTGCCCCAAAATCATGCTGGCAAAGCACTACTCAACCCTCTCACTATAAAAAAACCAAAAAGCTAAGAAGGCAAATTTAGGCTCTTCCATTGAAAACCAGCAACCATCACTGCCAGTATCTGAGCAGGAATGCTCCTGACTTCGAAAACCACTGTGCAGATAATTTTCAAACGTGAAACTCATATATGTATTCCAAATAGATGATATTGCAGTAGGATTTTTCTTTTCAAAATTTCCACTTGCAACATTAGCACAAGAAAATTTATGTTTAGGCTTTAAAAAAATCATTTATCCTCCACTTTCTTAGTTTTGAACTTATTATTATTTTATAAATGGAGTTATGCTGTGTATTATAAACCGTTTGATTTCTGAAAACAAGACCTTTATGACCTCAGTATTTCAGAGCAAACTTTAACGATTCTTTGAGTGGTGGGACCTGGGGCGCTCACTAACAGCTCTTTAAATACTGACAAGGATGTGCTATTAAGTAATGCAAAGGCTCTAACTTCACATTAGCTCAGAAAGCAAAGAAACCACACCAAAGACTTCCTTAAATATTTTATATATTCGTATTCTTTTGAATATTAAAATTCTTAAAAGAGGATTTTTTGAAAAAGACAACAGCTGTTTTAAATTTCCTCTCACCAAGAAAGCAATCTTTATCAAGAATAAAAATCCCTATGGAAATCGAAATGACAGGACGTTTCTAGCTAAGTGAACATCCAGATCTGAACACAAACCTAAATCCAATCAGATCTCACTCGAACGAGCTCAACAAAGTCCTGGGCAACCCTGGAAATTAGCTCTTTTGTTCCAAATGTTGGCTGAGCTAAGATCATCAAACAAGGAAGGGAAAGAGAGAAGACGAAAGTCCACCTGGCAGCCTCCATCAGGTTTCTTACAGCCACAAGGTGCCCCAAGGGCGGCCCCGCTAACAAGCCCCCCATAAAGAAAGCCGGCATCCACACTGCCCCTGCCGTCCCCAAGTAGCCCCGATGCCCATATTCCAGCCTGTGAATGGTATTCTTATGATCCCCCAGTTGGTGGCACCCACCCCCTCATCCCCGCTACACACACAGAGCCACGGCAGCCTTCCCAAATCACAAATTTGATTACATCAACCCCACTTCGAATGCTTCAGAGGCTCCCTGTTAGAGTTCTAGCCCCACCCCAGACCCTGCTTGCCCAGCCTCACCCCAGTACACAGGTTCCCAGTGACCTCAGGGGTCCCCTGACATGCTCCTACCTCTCACTTGCCTCCAGGCTCATTTTGACTGTTTCCCAAGGAAGCCTTCCCTCCCTCCAACCTCCACAATTTGTTCCTCTCTTCCTAGAGATTTCTAGGCTAAGTCAACTTCTGACAATGCTAAGCTCTCAAGAAGCAAATACATTTTGCTTATTATCGTGGCTACACCCTCTCTCCCCTATACTCACAGAAGTGCACGTGTTATGAATAAATGAATGACGGGTTGGATCTCAAAGGGACAGACATACCTGCTCTCGCCCATCCCGATCCTTCTGTCTGTAGAATATCAGAAGCAAAACCTGAAGTACCTTTCCTGAGGGTCACTTCTGTTGACACCCTTCACTGCCTACTGTGTCAGTTCTAGTAAAACTCAACTTCTTCCAAAGCCCTACACCACGGACTGTCTCCAGTGTCCTCCCGAGCAGGGGCTCCCTCCACCCTGGACTGCACAGGGCACTCTCCCCGGGTCCCCACGCCAAAAGCCTCCAGGCCTCTGCCCGGGCTGCACCTGCGACCTGAGCCAAATTCTTGACTCCTTCTCCTGGCTGACTCTTACTCTGTCCTCACAACTGAATTTAGAGCCCATTTCTTCCAGGAAGTCCTCTCTGATAATGTCCTTAAGTCTTGTCTGGGCTCTATCTATAGCGGCAATATATGGAGACCAACTGGGTGCCTGCTCCTAATAAGACCACGAACCCTTGGGGGCCACGTGGGAAGGAGTGAGAGATTACAAGACGGGTGGGGGAATCAAAAAGCAAAAATCACAGCCCAAGTCCCAAATTCAAGGATACTTTCTCAGAAAAAAGTATAAACTATTTCACACGGGTCCAATTTGGCTACTATTTTTGTGGCTTGTGGACAGCAAGAACTTGGTGTTCTAGTCCAAAACCTAGGTTACATGCAAAGAAATGTATATATTCATATCCAAAGGAAACAAGAGCTGCTCAACAACAGTTTGCAGTTAGAACTGAAAGGAAATTTGATAAAGGCAATCTCTCTCTCTCTCTTCTTTCTTTTCTGGAATCATATAATTTTAGAAGTATTTGCGTGACTAACAGATGGCTACAGCCCGTGATTTTGCACAGGAGTGTTTGGGGCTTAGGAAGCCCAGATTAGATTCACTCTGTAAATGCAATCACACCAACACACTGATAGGTGCCGTGGTGGTGAAGCTGATGTTCCAAAGCAGGCAACCTTATTCTGTAAGAGAACTCTAAATAGAAAGCAAGAAATGCAATGTCCTATACTGAATTTCATTTGCTATATGGGTCATTAATTGATAGTATATCTTGACTAATGGAACCCAAAAATAAATTGTCAACGTCGGTTTTCTTCATCTGACCGTTTTATGCTAACTTTGGATATTAAACACTCACTCCATACGGAAAGCTCAGGTTTACGCTGCAGCACAGTTACATCCCGCGGAAGAAAGCTGACCAAGGGAGAACTGGAGAGTTTCCGTTCAGAAGCTGCAGAGTCTGGTTTTGCACCTGTACATCATTTGCAACCACGTCATCTTCAAAGGAGTTAGACGTTACCTCTGTGGGGCGAAAAGCACTGCGTGCTTCAGAATCATCAAAGAACGCTGAGCTTTGTGAAACAGTCCTGAGGCACTTAAATCATACTTTTTCTGAAAGGCTCCAAAACTGACCCACTTCACCATTCCAGGTATAACAGGGAAGTACTGGAAACAGTAGAGAGAACATGACCTTGAAGTCTGACAAGGCCCTGCTTGAATCCTGCTACAGCATTTACTAGCCGCTAAACAGACCAATTCCTTAACCCCTCTGAGAAGGTTTCCCAATCTGCAAAAGGGGGCTGCCACTGCCCACCTGGGAGGCATGGATGTGAATGCAACACGCAAGTAGGGCGGCCGACTGGTACCTGACACGGGGCCTGGCTAGTTTCCCTCCGCTGCCCTTCTCCCCCTTTAAACTTGCACTGTTCCCCCGGTAACGATCAAGCCCCTGGAACAGACTGCCCGTATCTTCTGTGTATCCCTGGATACATGCCTTATCCTTAGGAGGCCAGAAAAACAACTGCCTCCTCCCAAGTCACTAACAATGTTCTTAAGAGTCTGGGTATAGTTAACTCTATTTTTCAGGGAAACTACTCCAGAACTTTCCAAGCACCATTCTCCAGGTTGGCTCCCCTCCCTTTGCCCACCCCTTCTCACCTCAGATCCTCTGTCTGACTGCCTTCTGTTCATGGGAAAGAGAGTCCGGTAAGGTGGGGACTCCCTAGGCCTCCCTCCCTCCCTCACAGGTGACTGTGACTACATTCTCCCCACTCCCCACTCCAACTTCAGCTTCTGAGGACTCTACCCTCCCAGACCGTGCAGCCTCTGCACCTTCCCAAGACACACATGTGGCCACGACCCTCCCTGCAGATTTCTTCCTGGTTGGCCCTGCCCACCCCCTGGCCCCTTAAGGATAAATAGCATTGCTCTGAAAATGGCAAATGCAGCTAACTGACACACCAAAGCTGCATGGTCTGGGCTTTGCTCCAACCGAGGCACAGCCCTGCCCCCCCTCAGCCTCAGTCTGCAGCCCTCGAGAAGATCTAATTCACATGCAAGGCTGTGAACACCAGCTAAGAATGACGACTCCCAACGTGTATCTCTAGACCGGCTCCTTCACTTGAGCCCCAGGCTCATCGAACCGAGTGCCTCTTTGAAGTCCTAACTTGGATGAAAAATGGCATCTTAAAAATGCCTCATGTCCACCATTTACTCTGGAATTCGATTCCTGGCAGGTATCTCCCAGACTCCCCATTTTAGTAACAGCCCCAGCACCCACCTAGTTGTCTGAGGTCACATTCAATTTCCACTCTTCCCTCCCCCCGGCCCTGCCCTGGAATCAGTCCTGTTATTTATGACAATAAGTCCATCTCAAGTGTGGTTCTGCAGGGACCATGGTCGGAACCCCACAAGCTCACAGCTTGGTGCACTGAATAACAGTCCTCCGTAGGGTGCTCCCCGGCGGGGGAGGCATCTCCTGCCACTGGCCACCTCAGAAGGCACTGGATTCTCACACAGGAGGCCCAGGAGAAGGGACTCAAGGTTCTCCCGTGGTCTGAGCTTTGAAGGGCCCGAGGTCTGGGGGAGCTCCTAATTAGCAGACACACTTGAAAGTGAGCAGATGAGGATGTGGGAACCCAGGCAAGGCTGTTCTCACTCCAACTCCTGGGCTCATGGGAGCCACGGGAAAGGCCTGTGTCCAGGGTACAGCCCGGCCATCACAGATCCCAGCCTGCATTTGCCAACCCGGACAGCCTAGACTCCATCTACTTGCGACACTTACTTCTGTTCTGTTCCCCACCCAGAATGTGATGGACTCATTCAGATATTCTGGCCTGTCTCAAGCGAGACAAATTCAGTGAAAAATGAAGTGTCCACATTTGGACCAGAGCATGAAAGGAGAAACAAGGCCTCATGGTCAGCATGATGGTGGTGGCCACACCCTTCCACCGGGTGAGATGAACCATGGTGAGGGTGAGAATCCAAGGTCCTAGGTCGGCCAAATCATCTTCCTTCATGGTTGTCTGGGGTGTTGGAGACTGACTACCACAAACTAATGACACGGCCGTCAGTGGTGAACGTCAGCTGCAACAGAAACGGATTCAGCTATTTACTACCAACATGGGTTAAAAGTAAATCCCTGGGTAGGAAGGTCTGCACGGCTGCTGAGGCAAACCACAGACCCAGCTCTGAATGCCCACTGGCTGAAGCAGAGAGGAAGCTATGGCCCTTTTAGCTGTCCCTGTGTCCAACAGATCCAGGTGAGCCAGCTACTTAGGAGAAGGCCATGTTGTCCTGATACTCAGAAAAACCAGCCTCGTAAAGGGAACAAAATAGTGGCATGGATTTTAGACCCAATTCGGCCCCTTTATGAAGGCAAAGTAAAGTAAATGGCACGGGGAAGTTGAATGCCAAAAAAAAAAAAAATTAAAGAACCAAACGGTGACTGCTTCCTCCAACAGCGTCCCCTGCAGATGCTCACCCCCGAGCCGGCCACTTCCTCACCAGTGACCACCGGCCAGGAAGCGCCGTCACGCACGTCACACAGCGACAGCCAGGAACCTCGTGCCGAGCACGTTTGTATAAAAGCAGGAATCGAGCAAAATGCTGCAGAATTTGACTTTACAAGTTTAAATACTCCATGAAAAGAATCCCTCAGCAGCCACCTAAATCAATTCGCATCTCACTTCTTCAAAACAATGAAACAAATTTAATAAGGGCGCATTTGTCACCAAATAAAAAGAGGACCAAACAGGTTCCTCAAAGCAAGGATTTTAACAGGTATCAAAAACCAGTGGGTAATGTGCAAACAAAGTAAATATTCCAAAAATTAAGAAAATACAAAATGACGAGGATAATACATGGATCAAGACAGCTGTTAATTTTTTGCTTTTTAAAATGATTGAGACAGCACGGATGGCAATCTGGCTATTTCCAATGCAGGATGTGCACAGCCCACATTTTCAGATGCAACAACATGCTCACTGGGCAGTACAAGTGAAAAAGGAATAAAGAAAAAGGAAAAGATGAAGACGAGAAAATTAGAAACACACAAGAACAAAAATGATTTTGACAGCATGTACAAGAATTTACGTGAGTGTGTGAGGCCAGGGACGAGGGGATGGTGAAACCCACCCTCACCTCTTGCTCCAGGGAAAGCAGGGGCCTGAGGGGAGCGGTGCTGCCGGACGACCCCAACGTGGTCAGCGCCCCTAACCCAAATTCCACCTACAAGCGTCTAGGCAGATTTTGAGCTACAAATTGTGGTCGCATTTCATTCTGGACCGTTTTACTCACTTCCACCAAGAGTAGCAGGAGAGAATTAGGCTCTGCTCCTTCACCAAAGCATTGTTTAAAAAACTAATGACTGTGGAATACTAAAAGCAACAATGGGGTAAAAGTGACTGGAGGAGAATGTGCTTGACCTGAGCTCACTGGCCGCGTTATCTCACTGACGTTCAGAAGCTGGCTGAGCTCTTATGGTACCAGGACAGACAGACCCACAATGAGGGAGATTTAATGCGCTGCTGTATTTTGATGCCGGGAGCCATGCCTGGTACATGAGGTTCTGGGTAATCAATGGTGACAGTGTCAAACACTGTGGGCTAAGTACACATTCGGCTACTCCGCCAAGTCCCAAGGGCAGACTTCAAAAGACAAAAACAAGCTGGCATTCTTTGGTGGCTCTGCAGACTCAGAGACAAGCATTTGTTGAGTAAAAATGTCACAAGTGACTCCTATGACAAAAGAGTAGGCACTGGCGTGGGGGCTGGGGCAGGGCTCAAGGCTTCAACTGCTCACTCACCAGTCTGTCCAGGGGGAGAAGGTGGTCCCTGCTTACGTTGAACCGATGCACCTACCTTGACTAATGCCTGGGGCCTCAGCAGGTGTTGACAGGTGAGGTGAACAGAGCCAGACTCGGTGTAGCACGGTGCTGGCAGCTATGCCCTCAGCAGTGCCCAGGCTCCTAAACATACCAGCACATCCCCAAGAAGCAGAAGGGGAGTGCGGGCATGTAGATCACAGGGCCCTGTGAGGACAAGCACATATCATGGCCACGACAAGCCTCTCCCCTTCCTTAAGCCATACAGGTATATCTGGGAGGAACAGAAAATTCATCCAGAGACCGCTAGGTGGGCTCTCGCAGGTGGGACTCGGGTCCACTTCTCTTCTCACTCACAGGGCTGGTCTAGATATTCTTTTTATCAATTCTCTAGCATCTTCTCTTCCAACTTACCAACAACCAGAAAGTAGGATCTGATCTTAGGTAAGTTCAAGAATCACAGAGCACTGCCTTCACGGCGGGCCCAGCAGCATGTGCCAGGTTCTCGGACCGTCACCTGTGGGACCACCATGAGCCCTCTCCAGACACAAGGACAGAGGCCATAGGATGGGGGGACACAACTTCCCTTACTCTCCCCAGCAAAGGGGGACCACTTCTCGGCAAAGACATCTCACCCTCTTCTGCCCGAGGGACAGCACGATAGATACACCGGGAAACAGAGCAGAAGGTGGGGGGGGTAGGCAGCCCAAAAGAGCTCGTCTGTACTTCCGAGGCAAAGTGGGGACTTTGAGATAATCACAGGGACAAACTGAGAATGAACATTTCCCTGCTCTGTCCCATACACCGTGATACGCCTTTCCCTGCATAAGGAGTTCATTTGGGAGTCCCTGGCGGTGTTTCTGATGTCCTAACTTGGCATGGTGGCTGTCGGGCAAGAAGAGAGGGCCTGAGCCGAACAGGTGCTGGGCCTGAGAGGCAGGAGACACCGGCTCCAGCCCCAGCTCAACCAGTGCCCCGTTCCGCCTCTCGGGGTTAAGCATCTCATCCAAAAGCAAAGGAATGAGACTGTCCCAGGACAGGCTGCCCAACAGAAATGAAATGAGAGCCATGTAAAGAAAGTTTCCCAGTTGCCACGTTTAAAATTTGAAACAAAAAAACAAACCAACAAACAAAAAACAAATACTAGAAACTGATTTTAAGAACAGATCTTACTTAATCAACTGTATGTAAAATACTATCATTTTGACATGTAATCAATGTAGGAAGTAAAGAGATAGTTTATATACATTTGCTAGACAAGCCTCAGCGTCTGATATGCATTTGACCTACAGCACATCTCAGCTGAGTCCAGCCTCCTCCCCGGTGCTCCTAGCATCAGTGGCTTTGGCTACCTTATTGGACAGCAACCCCAGGGGTCCCACCATGGTCATGGCTGTAAAGCGGGAGTAAGTGTCCACACTAACCCTAAAAGGATCTCTCTGAAACAAAGGCGGATTCACTTTGAAATGTCTGTAAACCAGCGGGCTGCACCTCCCTCCCCCCTTGGCTACAAGACAGACTTCTTCCTTGCTGATCCCTTTCTGGATGTAGGGAAGCAATCCGGCACAAAGCCAGGGTGGGCTGGCCTCCAGGTAAACTTACCTGCTGTCTGTGTCCAGTCCCATGAAGTCCTCCTTCTCAAACAGGATGCAGAGGAGGGGAATCTTGCCCCAAAATTCTTGTGGCCACCATCCAGCCACTTGGACTTGAGCAAGATGAAGAGTGACTCAGTGAAGTCCTCGATCCTCTTCTCCACCACCCTGCAGTCCTCGTAGATTGAAGGACACGTCGGTGAACGGCTGCTCGGCTACCTCCCCATGCAGCACAAAGACAAAGAGCTGAGAGTCATTAAGCGTGGTGCCATACAGCCCCTCTGCACTTGCAGCTTCTCCAAGGCCTTGGCAGAGAGACAGTTGGTAATGGTGACAAGGCCCACGACTTTGCGGTGTGTCTGGAAGACGCTCCACCCATTCTCGGGCACATAGTGGTGCCTGTAGTGGATACAGAATGTCCACTGGGAGCTGCATGGGCTGATATGGCACACCGAGGTGAGTAGATGATAGATGCAAAAGAAATTCTCCTCTGAGATGATCTCCATGGTTTGGACTACAACGGGAAGAGTCTGGTGGTCCTCAGCACACTGCATGTAGTCAGGGATGCTCATGTTGCTGGCCCTGCCGAGAGGGGTGAGGAGATCGAGGTACATAATCTGCTGTGTGCTACGGGCCCATCTGGGTTGCTGTGACCTGGTGTGTACCAGCCAGAAGGCAAGGGAAGCCAAAGCAAATCCGGGGGTACAGTTTGTCCTCAGAGTCTGCACATGGCTAATGTATCTCGGATCATATTACCCAGCTTTTGGTCTAGGCTTCCTGCCTCTGCAGTGAAGGGTCATTTCTTATTTTATATTTCCAAGCACCTAGCAAGGCTCTGATATAAAGTCACTACTCAAAAATGCTGAATAAAAATGAAGAAAGAAAATGCTTTCCCCAAACCCCTTCAGCAGAATATAAAGAAAAGGACCACAGTAGGATTAAAAGATCTGGATTTGTATCCAAATTATTTGATCCCATAAGCTTCATAATAATGGATAAGAAAACTTGCCTAGGGGAAGAGGATACAGTTCAGTGGTACAGCACATTTTT
The DNA here is from genome assembly GCF_048564905.1 of Vicugna pacos. NCBI lineage: Eukaryota > Metazoa > Chordata > Mammalia > Artiodactyla > Camelidae > Vicugna > Vicugna pacos. The sequence continues at coordinate 23,058,836 of NC_132995.1, read as the reverse complement.
ACCATGTACGAGGTCCTGGGTTCAAAACCCAGTAACTCATTTTAAAAAATGAAACAAATAAATACACGTAATTACCCTCCTGAAAAAGTATTTTTTAATTCAAAAGTCAAAAAACACCTTGCAATTGACACAACATTGTAAACTTGACTATACTTCAATTAAAAAAAAATCCTTGCCTTACAAGAATATATCTGAATTACGGATGTTTGCAAATGTAAAATGTCTAGGGTACCACCTGCATAAAAAGAGGTGACTGTACAAATGTACTATCCCTCCTTAATGAGCTATACTTCCTTTTGGAGGGTTATAACCTCTCAGAGCTAATTTTCTCAGATTAAAAAATATAAACATTGCCTGATTCTCAGTAGTGATGAATAATCAGATAAGCCAAAGAAAGCATATGACCCACAGAGTTTACTCAATAAATGTTTGTTGAATGAATGAATAAACAAGCAAGTGAATGCTGCTCCCTGCCACAGACCATCATAATGGTACTGCCTGGAAATCCCAAGCCCACGTTCACCCGACTCTGCACTAACAAAGTGGGTGACCTGGGTAGGCCTGTGTGCTTCTCTAAGCCCCAGTTTAATCATGAATAGAAATGAGGGCAATAACACAAACCTCAAATTGTTAGTGAGTCAGTAATGAATTGTACCTCACCATTGCAAGATGGAACCATGAAGGAAAACTGGGCAAAAGGATCCATAAGCCCTCTCCATATAATCTCTTACTACCACATGGGAATCAACATTACATCTCAAAATAAAAAGTCTAATTTTTTAAAGAGGTTATTGAGGTTAGGTGAGCTCACTGTCTCAAATTAGGAACACACAGTACAAATTTGTCAATGCCCAGCCCATGAGATACACTCAGTTATCATTCCCACTGGACCCACTGGTACCTCCAACTTCAAAGCAAGAGAATGGGTCCTCGTGGCAACAGGCCACAGCACCTGAAGCTAACAAAGCTAATGGTGTCCATTTCAAAGAGCCCCTGAAACCACCCTTGTTCTAATTTTCTATTTGTAATTTTTATTCCTTTTCATTAAATAGAAACTCCCAATTTCATAGAATTCTTACCAGATATCATGATGGCAGCCCTTCAAAGCCTGACCAAAGAGATCATGATGGCAGAACTTCTTGGTGAAACAATAAAATGAAAAGCTATTTCCACAAGACCTCTGAGAAAATCTACAAGGGATCTTCATCCTGGACTGAGGAAGAGGACTGGGGAGGAGGGGGTAATCTGGGGCACAGAGAACTATGGCCCACCTGTCCCACAATGGGCTTCAGACTCACCCTCACCCTCCAGGAACTTAAAATACACACAGACAGTCTGCTATGGACAAGATTTTTTTTAAACAAAACCCTGAATCCCTAGCAGGTCTTGTTTCTACCGAGACACAAATGGCTTATGTGTATAATGTTTCACAAAAGCCTTAAAATATTATCACCCCAACTTGACACATCAAGAAACTGAGGTAGAGAAGTTTATCACATTCTATAAGATTAGAGAGAGGCCACGTCAGTCACCATATTTAAATCCAAGCCCCTGCTCCAGTGCTCACACTAGAAAGTGTGACATACTGCCCCTTTCCTGCCCTCTCCCTGCAATCAATCTCTGAAGAGTCTTTTCTGTTTCACCTGGGATCACAATCACATTCATATTCCACAAAGAGCTATGTCACTCCTTGGAGGACTTATCAAAATCTAAAGGGTTGGGCTGAGAGGAGAGATTTGCATTTTCTGTTTCTCAAAGGAAACATGGCTTTAAAAGAAACTGAAAAGTACTTATCAAGTCTAAGCCCTCATTGTGCAGAGAAAGAACCGGAGGCTCAGATGAGTAGAGGAAAGGGCCTTATTAACAAATATTGCCTCAGCGCAGCACCAAGCCAGCCCTGGGCCCTTCTGGGGGAGGATCTGGGAGGCCCAGGAGAATGAGTGTAATAAAACAGAAAGAGAAGAAGCATACAATTCCCTGTCTCTACACCACCATACCATGAATTTCCACCAAATTACCCAGTATGGGTGCAGCCAATATTAAGGTTGTCTAAACAGGTTATAGAACCCTGGAATTCTCAACCATAGTTGAAATTCCAAAATTTACTGTGCCTTTTTCCCAGTTCAAGCATCAATTCAGTGGGCACTCTGTACCAGGGACTACAGAGGCCTGAATTTGTCCCAAATACAGATCTCTATTACCACGTGTGCAAACCACATAAAGGCCACCAGAATAAAAGCACCCACAGATAAGATGAAATTACTGAAACTGAAAGCAGCCAAAGAGCATATATTACTAGGAAAAATGGTGCTCCTATAAATGGACTCATGAACATAGAAAGTAAACTGTGTTTAGCAGGCAGGGAAGGGGGGATTAACAGATACAAATTAGTAAATATAAAATAAATGACAAGGACCTGCTGTATAACACAGGGAACTATATTCAATTTCTTGTAATGAGTTATACTAAAAACAATCTAAAACATATATATACATATGCATATGTTTATAACTGAATCTCTTCTGTACACCTGAAACTAACATTGTAAATTGACTAAACTTAAATAAAAAAGAATTTAAAAAAATAAGTAAAAATAAAAGCAACGCCATTAAGAAAAAATAAAAGAACACTCTAATCCCCTTAACTGTATGTGGTGGAGAATTCTGGTTGGAAGCACCAAGTCCACTGGATCACTCCAGCACTGGCTGTCACTCTTTCTGACCATCAGAGAGTCACTTGCTTCACTGAGGTTACTTTTCTCTTCTGTGAAAGGCTACAGTTGCAACTAACAATGTATAGAATCTCATCATTCACAAGTACAACAAGTAGTGAGGACTTCCCATGGGCCAGTCACTGGACAGATGAAAAGATAGGGTCCCAGATATATTCATGGGTAGAAGAAGTTTATGCCATAAAGACATTAATTCTTCCAGTTTTGATAGACAGATTCATTGCAATTCTGATTAGAATTCCTACCAGATTTTTCTTGGAATGTAACAAGTTAATTTATGATCAGGAATAGCCAAGAAATTTCTTTAGAACCACCACTTCGGAGGGGTGGATAGGTCATTCATTTCCACTGGTCTTTCTGAAGTGATGAAAACGTTCTGGAATAATAATGGTTGCACAACTGTGAATATACTAAAAGCTGCTGAATTGTACCATTTAAATGGATGGAATTCATGGTGTGTGAACTATATCACAATAACACTGTTACATGAAGAAATATTTCTTGACAATTATTTTTCTGTTTATACCACTAGTCTATCACACAATTTAAGAAAAACAAAAAACCAAAACAAACCAAACTGTGCCAGGAGCTCTTTAGGACTGCAATATCCCTGGGTCTCCAAGGCCTCTGGTGGTGCTGTTCCTCTTAACACACACTAGCTGGGCTGGGCTAGTTAGGGACTGTAACTATCTTTTGAAAATCGAGGATCACTCCTTTCACCCTGGGAGAGGGAAGGAAGGAGGATGTCACAGCCTCATGCCTTCAGCTCATTTTTAACAGAACCAAGCCCTGCTTTCACCACTGTAATCACTCTCACTATAAAAACACGTGACATCAACAAGCACAGCCATGATAACACCTGAAAGTGTTAAAAGTACTTACCTGCAGCAGAAAAACTGAGGGAGGAGACAGAAGCTCGCTCAGCACTGAGGCTCCCTTTTTCCGACTCCAACTGGAGAAGCAGGGCGTTACAGCCGGAGGTTCTCAGCCCAGGGTGCAGTGCCCAGGCCACTGAGCTGGTCCTCTGGGAGCGGGAAAGGGAGAGGAGGGCTGCCCCGGGGGGGAGGGAAGGGGAGGGATGCGGGCTGCAGCCCTGCTCGGAGGTCAGCCCCAGCCCCAGCCCCAGCCCCAGCCACCCGCCCCGTCCGGGTCCGCAGTCCCCGCCCGCCCGGACACAGCCCTCCCAGGGGCGTGAACGGGCCGGCGGCCAAGGAGAGGAAGCCAGGGAGGAGAGGACTCGCGGGCGGGAGAGGGGAAGGGGACGCCAGCCGCGGACTGAGGGGATCCCGGCTGGGTGAGAGGTGGTAGGGGTACACCTGGCCCTTGGCAGCTGTGGCCGGGGCGCCGGGGCAGGTGGCGCGGGTAGAGGGGTCTGGCCTGAGCAATTCATCTGAACACGGGCTGCCTGGCGCCCTTGGGGACTGTGACAGGCGGACCGCCCTCCCGCAACCGCCTGACCACTTTCCCGGGAGCCCCCCACCTTGCACTTCCACAGCCAGAGGCCCCGGCCCCAGACAGGAACCAAAGTCCTACCGGGCGACAGAGTTGAGAAACCTTTGGGCCCGATCCCCGGCTAGGATATAGAGCTTCCAACCAGCGGACCACTTGGCACTGACTGCGCATGCGCAGGAGGGCCAGCGATCCTCTCTGGGTTCTGTGAGAGAAGGTGGGACAGGGAGGAAGGGAGGGAGAAGATGGGAGCGGGTGGAGAGGACGGGAAAATTGGAGAGATACAGATGGACACGATGAGCATAGAGTAGGGAGGGATCTGGAGAGGGGAGGGTCTTAGCGGAGTTGGAGAGAAAAACCTTTATCTCTGGGGCACCCCTAGGCGGCAGACCTGCCTCTGTACCCTTCTGTAACCCTTCAAGTTCCGCAGCTCAAATTTTACCTCCCTGATCCAGCCCTCCATGGGATGCTTCTGCAGAAACTCTATGGGGATCACACCCATTGCCCCCACGCGGACCTGGGTTTTCTCTTGCTCTGAGAACCAAGCACCCGCAGGTGTTGTCGCTCAGAACTACCTTGGAAAGGTACATAATCCCCTTTTACACGCTGGGAAACAGGCAGGCAGGATCACTGCCTTAGCTCCACTGTCCCAGGTGTTGGGCTGGCGGGGAGCGGGATGGTACAAGATCAGAGCCCCAGACAGAGCAGACTGCCTGAGTGTTGGTGCATAGTCCCCATCCCTCCTGGGTAAACCATACCCAACCCTAGTGGAAACATCAAGGGCTCACAGTAGTTCCCTGGGTGTGGGAGAGCTGTCCTCATGTGAAGGAAAAGTCCAGCTGGGCTAACAAGCTAAGTCACAAATCTAAGTGTGATAAGTGTCGGTTTAATGATCTAAATTCTGCTGGGCTATCTCATATATCTGAAGTTTAGTGTCAGTTTATTGGGCTAACAACCTAACTCGTAATTCCAAGCTCAACAAGTGTCAGTAATGTGATCTGCTACAAATTGATAAGCTCCAGTGTACTGATTCCTTGCTTTTTGTTCTTTGAGCCTTATTGGCTAATTCCCCCTTACTTGTAATTAAGCCTTTAAAACCTCATGTGCACGTCTTGGAGGTGCTCAGAACTTCAGAGCAGGAGCCCCACTGAGCCCACCGGCATAATACTTCTGAGTACACCAACACCACGATTGGTGCTTTTCTTGGCTGGCCTGTTTCCATAACACTCAGCTCCAGTGCCCAGCTTTCTAGGTAGATAGGAGTGTTACCAAGTCGAAATTCTTTCTCCTCAGTGCAGGACAGGACAATAAGTTGGGAGACCAGATGTTGGGGCATGGAATAGCAAGTTTCTGTAGACCTAGATGGCAAACTAATGTCCTGGAAAACCATCTCCCCAAGTCACAATTCAGGCTCCTTTCCTATGTGCTTGGTTGTTGCAAACTTCTTAGTGTAGGAATTCCTTCTTGTTAGAATCCTTTGTTCTTGCAGCTATCTGCGTGGGTCAGATCCCTGCAAACCTCCAACAAAACAAACGTTATTTTCTATTCTGCAATTTGCTATCTTTTAATGAATGAAAAAGAGTTAAATATCCTTAAAGGTCAGAGGCTTCAGAATAGGCTCTCCTGTATATTTCAGGCTCCAGGCGACATTGATTACAAGCAAGATGAAGCCTAGGAGACAGAGCATAGGGTTAAATTCAAAGGAACAGATCTAATATGGAGTCAGATTTGTTCTGTTCTATTACCCGGCCAGAAGCCACTTGAGGATTTAAATCCGTTTAAGTTAAAAATAACTAAAATTTTAAAGGAATTTACATACATAGGTGGGAATGTGCAAAGCATATCTGGAACAGCACCCAAAGGATAGCAAACAGTGGCATCTCCAGAGAGGGCTGAAAGAACAGAAGATGAGGGAAAACTTCTTTCACTTGTGTATTTTTGTGCTCTGTTTGAGTTTTTTTTTAACCATTTGCTTGTATTTCTTTTTCAGTTAAAAAAACTGTGTAATGGAACAAAGGAGTAACTAGCATAGCAAATACAGCAGCCATGGAATCACTGAGTCATCACTTTTGATTTAAGCCAGAAAGCATTTATTGACTCTCTCCAATGTGCAGTCGTGTTTTAAGAATTCTTTTAATATAATTATTACTATTATTATTATTACTACTACTACTACTACTGCTACTATTAATATTACTAATATTACTATTATTTTATGAAATAATAACATGGTTTTTCTCACCCCTGCCCATGGCTGGTGAAAAACCAACTGAGTTTTTCTTGAGTTGTTTTCCAAGGAGTAGAGATGAGTTTATAAACAGAACACATCTTCAGGGTAAAACAGGCAGAGTGCTTTTCCAGCAGGCCAGACAGCTATGAAGGGTTTTCAACAGAGGCGCCCAGAAGCTGAGAGAGAAAGCCTCCAGGACACTACAAAAAGCTGCCCAAACTGCCTTCTCCATGGCACTACTGAAATAGGAAAGAACAAATCTGACTCCATATTTGATCTGTACCTTTGACTTTAACAAAGCCAAGTTAATATGCTCCGGTCTTTTCATGGGTTATGATGTCACAGAGGAGATGGACAGGTCAACAAGGAACCACTTTGCCGTGATTACAGAGCCGGAGAAAGGGATGGGCTGCAAGATGTATGACGCAGCCGCAACTGTGCCCGTGCTTCTAGGCAGGTATCCAAAATCGCCTCGACAAGGTGTCAAACACTTGTGCCCACGTCCTCATCAAAAGACATGTATTAAAGACAAATGGAACCATATAAAAGGCCAATACCCTTGCTGGGTACACCGTCCAAAGAACAAAGTCTCAGTTTGACAACTGGCCATCTCGGTTCCCTGGGATTCATTCTTGAAGAACCTTAAAAACCACTCCTCTGCCCTCAAGAAGTTCTCCATATTTGTCCTATCTTTGGCTCAGGGATGGAACACGTTCAAGTGAACTTTAATGTCTGCACAGATTTGACTGTCTTTCTCCAGGTTCACTTGTCCATTCCAAAGAGGCCTGAGCTAAGCCCATCCTCCGTAAGATCTAGTCCCTCCAGTGACAGCTCATTGAGCCTGCAATTAAAAGCCAAGTGAACAAGACTGTCCTCAGCTAAAAAGTTCACCCACCCTTCACTGTTTTCTTAATCTCCTCTCCTGGCTAATTGCAACAGACTAACACCTCCCTCCACCAAGATACCCAACTATGTCATTTTGTCTCCCCAAAGAGAAAGTAAGGTCCATAAAAGAGGAGAAAACTACATAGTCACCTCTGAATTCTTAGCATATAGTAATGTCAATAAATAGAACTCAGATTATTGCTACTTTCCTTTAAAACCTTTCTGGTTATTTGAATGAGACCTTGGAAGAGAGGTGTTTGCTGTTCAGTATCTTGATCCACAAGACTCTGGAGGCCTTTTTCGGAATAGCTGTTCACTGATTCATTCAAAACACAACTTATCAATCAAGGAGTAGCTGTGCTTTTCTGCCAGGAGTTTGTGGTCACTCTCATGCCAGAACAGCTTTAAACTATATCCTTACTTTGGATTTGTTATTTTCCCCCTCTTCCAAAAAATTGACTTTCCTTACTTTCTTGTCTTGAGGAATTTTCTTTTTCCTCTTTCACCCTTTAGTAAACCAAGATTCTCAGGATGGGCAAGGCCCATTATATGATCACCCATCCAACTCCTAGTGTGAGAGGCCTGGGGCTAAACTCCTGCCCTCCTGTCAAGGCAACTGAAAATCAGTTCAGGAGCCAACCAGCACACCACAGATTCTAACGCTCACTTATCTCCCAGAATCCCTGTTTTCTCGTTTGTCTTGGCTTCTGAGGATTTCCCCTTTCTTGACAATGAGTTGTGCAGCTTGAAAGATGAGGAAGGAAGGTTTTATTTCTCAATCAGCATTTTAAGAAACTTGTCTAATGAAGGTTTCCAAGAGGTTATACAACCCTCCATTGCCGAGACAGAAAACACACTAGACATTTTCTAAATTTAGCTCTCATGTGCATTTTTTCTTTGCTTTTGTTTTCTTAACTGCTAACAGACATTATTTAATTAAAAAAAAATAAGGCCCCAAGAAGGATAGAACACTGAAGGGGCAAACAAAATTAAAGGGCAAAGACAGAAAACTGATAACTACTCTACAAAGTTAATATAATACATACACTATGTATCAGATCAGCAATTCTCAGTAACAGCTAATTGAAACATGACCATGAGGTAAAATTTCTCTCCTGTCAGGACATGGCCAACAGAAAATACAATTAAACCAACAAACTAATATCCTAAGTCTGGCAAGGTACAGAAGGCTACAAGCTAAATGTGTCTTCTTCTGGAAAAGAAGGAGACACACAAGCTCTTCTCTGTGGAGCCGGAGCCCACAGGAGGACGGTGAAGTGAGCTCTGTAAGTACCCAATTAGCAAAGTGAGTGATGAATAAATAGACGTGAGCTTTGTTGACAGTGATGATACTACTATTCATTTGTCCTTTAAAGTATGACTTCACTTTCAGTGATCAATACATCGGTGTCCTCAGGAGTTGAGATTTTAGGAAAATGCACAGCCTGGGCCCAGACCTCCTCTTTAAGCTCGTGACTCTGCATAGATATCTCAAGGGCACTCCCAACTCAACCTGCAAAGAGCTGACTTCACGGTGCTCCTCCCATAGCCGTCCTGCCCAGGGCTCCTGGTCGGAGGGTAAGGTCTCCCTGCGTCTCCCAACTCAGGCCCATTACTCACAGATGTGAATGGACCCCTCCTTCAGGGACCAGATATCCTCAGTCACAGAGTACCACCACCCTCAACTGACCTACCAGATACTCACTGGCACTCACTCAGCACTGACTCTGTGCTGGAGACCACGCTGCACACTGCACAGTGTATCTCACTGGATCTCCACAACAGTCCTGGGAATTGGGTACATCACTGCTTCAATTGATTAGATAAATTGTTTCAATTCCTTGTGTGTGTCATTCAAACTGACACGGCTACTAAGCCACAAGCCTGGGCCTGAAAACCACTTGAAAATTGAACACTGCTACACCTCGCAGCCACCCTACTCTGACTCAGCACATCACCTCCTGCCAAGCCTTCTAAACTTTTCCAAGCATTCTACAAGACAAATGTGAACTACGAGAGCAGCCTATTCTCCTACTTAAAATCTGTCAATGATGGTGCACTGCCCTTAGGAGAAAGCCCCACCGGGCATGAGCACAGCCTAAGACCCCAGCATCCGCGTTCCCTGCGTGGCCGCGCTGCCTCACCCAGCACGCAGCTCTACACGTGCCGTGTCCAGGACAGGGATGCTGACTCCGCACAACCCAGGGCTTGTCTCACTCGAACAATGATCACATTCTTCAGTGTTCATCTTCATTGCTGACTCTCACAAAAATGTTTTCTCATGATGAATCAATATCTTATTCCTTACAACTTCCCATCATTGATAATGAGCTCCCCCCAAAAGAGAGAAGACCTAATTCTCAGTCTCCTTATCTGTAAAGTGAGAATAACAAGGAAATATATGAGGTTTTAAGAGAAATAATATTCATGTGAGGCTGAGGGACAATTCCATCATACAGTAAGCACTCAATGTGTGCTTACTTAATATTAGTAAGAATATACTGCATTCTAGCAATCTTCAATCAATGTTTTATGACTTTGTCCAACAGGCTACTGACAAAATGTTGGATGAACCACTTTGAGCAGATCAGCACTAGCGTACTGGAAGAGGTAAGCACTGACTCCAGTTACAGCTGCAGCCACCCAGCACTACGGGGCGGGGGCAGTTTGCTCAAACTCTTACATGTTGCTTGAGCATTTAGTCCTCGTTATAGAATAAAGATAGGTGTTCTTTAGTCAAATCTCCTGAAACATAAATCTTCAACGATTGATGCAAATTAGGTTTCAAGTACAACACTCTCACTAGAATTTATTTGAAAATTATAGTCTTAGCTACTCCGCACATCAAAAGGGCATAATCTTAATGTATCTGACTAAATACACTGAAAGGGTTGTTTAAAAGTAATTAAGAAGAAGCCATTCTGAATAAGCTCTCAGTATCATCTGCACAAAGACCCACCCAAGGGTCTCATTTCTCACTTCCACATAGGTGTTTTCAAGTAGCTTACCTTGGGTCTTGGTTTCTTATAACACGGGGCGGGGAATAGTTGTGGATAGATTTATGTAGCAAATATATACCTAGGGTATTTGCTGTGAAGGAATTCTAGAAATAAGAAGATTGATATATAGTACCACCCATAAGAAACTCAGCCTTTCCTTTTACAACAGCATTAAGAATAAAGTGAGAGATACATTTAACAAAAATTTACAAGATTTGTACATTGAACTTTTTGAAGTATCAACAAAATAAATTTTAAAAGATCTACATATATGGAAGACATTCCATTTTCATGGAATGATTGACAATATTATTAAAAATGTTAAGACTCCTCAAAGTGATCTATATATTCAGTGGAATCCCTATCAAAATTCCAGACAACTTCATTGCAAAAATTGAAAAACTGAACCCAAAATTCATATGGACGTGCAAGGGGCCCAGGACAGCAAAAACAACCTTGAAAAAGAAGAGTAAAGTTGGAGGACTCACTTTAAAGTGTACTAAAATGCTATAGCACTAAGTCAGTATGAAACTGGCATAAGTTTGGATAAATAAATTTAAGAGACACAATAAAAACCCACGGGGAAAACTTTCATTTACAGACAGTTTTCCACCTGGGGGCCAAAAACACTCCATTGAAAGAATAGCCTATTCAACAAATGGTGCAGGGACAGCTGGGTATCTGCAGGCAAAAGAATCAATCTGGAATCTGAACACCCATATTTTATATAACAAATAAAATTAATTCAAAATAGATCACAGACAGAAATGTAAAAATTAAACTTATAAAATTTCTAAAAGAAGACACAGTATAAATCTTTGTGGGCCTAGGATAGGCTTTGGTTTCCTAGATACAAAACCAAGAGCACAAGTGATAGAAGAAAAAAGCAGATAAACTGGACTTCACCAAAATTAAAATCTTTTTATTACAAAGGACATCATCAAGAAAGTGAAATGACAGGGGAAATGGTTATCTCAAGTCAGAGAGGGCGTGCTTAGTAAGAAAAATAAAATAAATCATTTCATCTATCTACCTCCCCTGTAAAGAAATTGTTTTAATGTTTAAAAAAATATAGTGAAAAGACAGTTTGCAGAATAGAAGAAAAATTTTGCAAAGCATGTATCTAATAAGAGAGTAGTATCCAGGATATATAACGAATGCTTTCAACTGAGCAATACAAGAAAATAGACACAATTTTTAAATTTACCATGAATTTAAATAGATATACAAATGGCCAATAAGCATATGAAACGATGCTCAGCATCACTAGCGAAATCAAGAACAAAATGAGATCTCATTTTACACCCACTAGGATGGTTATAACCAAAACATGGACAATAACAAATGTTGTTCAGGAGGCAGAGAAACCTCATATGCGGCCAGGGGAAAGGGACAATGCTGCAGCTTCTTTGGAGAAGTCTGGTATTTCCTCAAAAGCTTAGAGTTGTATGGCTCAGCAATTCCACTCCTATATGTAGAGTCATCCCTCAATACCCTTGGGTGGTTGGTTTCAGGAACCCCACACCCTGGATACCATAATCCAAGGATGTTTGAGTCCCTTTACAATCAGCCATCTAGATCCATGTAGTGGAAACTACAGATATGGCGGGCCAAATGTACAGCCAAAAGAATGAAAACATATTCTCATAAAAAATTTCACATCAATATTCATAGCAGTATCATTCAGAGTAGCCAAAAGTTACTAACAATATCCATCCATCAATGAACGGATAAACAAAATTACCAAGAATAGGCCCACAAACTTTTGGTCATTGAAACTTTGACAAAGGAGGTGACAACATACAATGGAGTAAAGACAGCCTCTTCAGCAAATGGTGTAGGGAAAACTGAACAGCTGCATGTTAATCATTGAAGCTAGACTACTGCCACACAGCATACACAAAAAAGAATTAAAATCTGTTAAAGACTTAAACATGTAAACAAGACACTATAAACCTCTTAGAAGCAACCATAGGCAAAACATCTGACATACATCTCAGCAATGTTCTCCTAGATCAGTCTACTCAAGCAATAGAAAAACAACCAAAAATATACAAGAGGGATCTAATTAAACTTACAAGCTTTTGCACAGCTATGGAAACAGTAAGCAAAACAAAAAGACAACCAACCTATGGAATGGGAGAAAATATTTACAATAAATGAAACTGCTAGGGGCTTAATTCCCAGAATATGAAAGCAGCTTTTACAGTTAATATGAAAAAAAACAAACAATCAATTCAAAAATTGGCAGAAGTCCTAAAGAAACATTTCTCCAATGAAGACGTACAAATGGCCAGTAGCCACATGAAAAAATGATCAATATCATTATCAGAGAAATGCAAATCAAAACTGCAATCAAGTATCACCTCTCACCAGTCAGAATAGGCATCATTCAGAAGTTCACTGACAATAAATACTGGAGAGGCTGCGGAGAATTGGGAACACTCCTACACTGTGGAGGGAATTCAGTTTGGTGGAGCCATTGTGGAAAAGTGTATAGATGTTCCTCTAAAGACAAAAAATTGACCTCCCATATGAACTAGCAATGCCACTCCTGGGCATATATCCAGAAGGAACCCTAATTCAAAAAGACACCTACACCCCAAAGTTCACAGCAGCACTATTTACAATAGCAAGACATGGAAACAACCGAAATGTCCACTGAGAGATGACTGGATAAAAAGGTTGTAGCATATTTGTCCAATAGACTACTATTCAGCCATAAAATAATAATAAAATGATGCAATTTGTAGCAACATCAATGGACGTGGAGAATGTCATTCTAAGTGAAGTAAGCTATAAAGAGAAAGGAAAATACCATATGAGATTGCTCACAGGTGGAATCTAAAAAAAAAAGAAAGAAACAAAAAGATAAACTTATCTACAGAAGAGAAACAGACACAGAGTCATAGAAACCAAACTATGGTTACCAGAGGGGAGAAGGTGTGGGAAGGAATAAATTGGGAGTTCAAGATTTGCAGATACTGAGTATGTAACAAATAAACAGCAAGTTTATACTGTATAGCACAGGAGAATATATTTAATATCTCATAGTATCTTGTGTTTAAAAAGAGTATGAAAATGAATACAGGTATGTTCCTAATTAACTGAAATGTTGTGCTGCACGCAAGAAACTGACACAAAATTATAAACTGACTAGACTTCAATGAAAATATTTTTAAATAGACCAAAAACGAAAAAAAGGAAAATGATATTATCAAACAAAAAGAATAAAGTACTAATTCAGGCTACAATATGGATGAACCTTGAAACTTTATGCTAAAAAGCCAGACACAAAAAGTCAAATAGTGCCCTTTAAGGTGAACTGTATGTAAGGTTTTATTTTACTACTCCTTTAAATTTTCTGGTGGTTTGAAATCTATCAATATCAAAATAAGATGTATTATACATTAAAAGCTTAAAACGCTTCCTCACAGGAGGGCTTTTATTATTAAATTCAGAAACGCATATAAAGCTCTTGGAAAAACACTTTGCACGTCCACACACAGTGACTGCTGTCACTGCCACTCAGAGGGTGGTGCCAGCACTGATGAGAGCTGCCTCCACTCGCTCCCCTGCAGAAAGGAGTGAAGGCCTGAGCTCTGACAGGCAGGGTGAGTGTGAACCTGGGTCAGACACAGCCACGTCCCAGACTCTGCATTACCCAACTTTCTTACACAAACTGCAACATGTAATGTAAACACGCTAGAGGGATGTACCTTACAACACAGGGAATACAGACAATGTTTTACAGTAACTATAAATGGAGCATCTATTGTACACCTGAAACTAATATCATATTTTAAATCAGCTATATCTTTCTAAAAAATTAAAAAACATTTCTAAAATGTTATCACTTTAATATTCAATTCGGTTTTTAAGTAACTACTAAATAGTTTAGAATGTATAAAAGCATTTAATTGTGCTGTTTGTTTACATATTTATTCACATTCAGCCTCTTGCTAAAGAGAATTTAAACAATTCTTTTAAAAACAGCTTAACAACCTTAACAACAAAAAGGCAAACCTGAGAATGAAGAGAAAATGGAGATTCAATACTTAAATGAAACCAGGGGGAGATAAACTCATAAAAATGGATTCCATGAAGTCAGAGCAAGAGTTAAAGGCTGACTAGAAATTCAGCTGTAGGATTCTTGGCAGCTAAACCAAAAAGAAAAGATGATGGGGCGGGTGGTAGAGCGTGTGCTTAGTGTGCACGGGGTCCTGGGTTCAAGCCCCAGGGCTTCCACTAACAGATAAAAACGTCTAATTACCTGCCCCCATAAAAGATCACCAAAGAAAAGAAAAAGAGAAATTTCTTTCCCAAAAAACCCTGATATTAAATTTGGATTAAATACTTAAAAAAAGCAAAAAAGAAAAATAGAAAAGATAAGTGACACTGTGAAGGAAAACCACAGCTGGTCTAACAAGCTAAGTCACAAATCTAAGTGTGATAAGTGTCGGTTTACTGATCTAAGTTTTGCTGGGCTACCTGGTAAATCTGAAGTTTAGTGTCAGTTTACTGGGCTAATAAGCTAACCCGAAAATCCAAGGTGAACAATTGTCAGTAACGGGATCTGTTCCAAATTGATAAGCTTCAGTGTACTGATCCCTTGCTTTTTGTTGTTTGAGCCTTGTTGGCTAATAGTCCCATACTTGTAATTAACCGTATAAAACATCATGTGCACATCTTGGAGGGGCTCAGAGCTTTGGAAAAGAAGCCCCTCAGAGCCCGCCAACGTAATAAATCTCAATACTCCAACCCTCTGAGTGATTCTTGTTTCTTGGCTGGACTGTTGTTTCCATAACAACACAAGGGATAATGCCCGTGGGATAAATCTGCAGTGGCTGCTGGCAGGTCCCCATGTCTCACGTGGGAAAATCTGAAACATCCTTCTCAACACTCAGAGTCATCATAAGCCCACCCCAAACCTGCAGCCTTTAAATGCAGGAGCACAGGTAGGGCCTGGCCTTTGCTGTCTCTGTGTCATCACAGTGAGACAGAATGGAAGGGGGAAGAGCACAGCCATTCAAGGAAGGCCACCGCAATTAACATAGAAATGGTGAAGGATTCAAACCCCAATAGGCCTTGAGGCTCAGGATGAAGAGATTTAACTTCTAGCAGATCTTGAGATTCAGTAAACACCCATTGTAATAGTAACGTGGTGAATAACATGCCCCAGGCACCATGGCAGTCCCAATGATAGCCACAAAAGGTCAAAGGGTGGGAAATGGCCAACTCCTTGGAAATCCCAGCCCCTTGCCCTAAGGCTGGTCCTTCTACTTATTAGCATATGAAACCACCAAGCCCAAGAAAACAAGCAACACAGCGCCACCTCGCGGTCACCACTCTTTCCCTCTTTGGTGAAGGCCCACACTCTGTCTGTGAAGTGTGTACCTACTTCTAATCTGAGCATCAAACCCCCACACCTCGTGAAGTTTCTCTTGCCTATCAATGTATCTCTCTGAATAAATCTACCTTTACTCAACACTGGCTTGCTCTTGAATTCTTTACTGCATGAAGTTAAGGAACAAAATCTGGTGGGGCACATCCCAGGGGCTCAACGAAAGCCTGGGACACAGCCCTTCTCATGCCCAACGTTTTTTTATTCTTCTATCAACAGGACTGGTCTGTGAAGGGAGGTCTGAGACCCTAGCTAAGGGACAGAAGCAGCCTCCAGGGCTCCAGCTTGCAGGCAGCCTCTCCCCCAGCATGGGTCTTGGGGTCTGCCCGGTTCTCTGTGTTTCTCTGTTGTGCTGACTCCCCAGCCATACAGCGTACTCCTAGGCTTGTCCCCACAAAACCCTTCTCTCCAAAATACAAGCACATCATGTCACAATCCTCTTGTTCAACCAGGAAATGTTCAGCCCACTTTTTTCCTCCCCAATAAAGTACCCAACTGTCCTCCCTCCCATCACATCAGTTCTTTTTTTGTGAGAACTCTGCACTCGCCACACCCCATCCTGAACACAGGTGTCTTGCTGGCTGTGACCGAGATGTTTCTTTCTCACATAGCCTGCGTCCTTTCTCTTTCCCCTTATTACCTTAAAAAAGCCTTTCCTGAGTCACCCACCCCACTGATTCTGAACTCACAAAGTGCTGTGGTTGCAGTCACTATGTGCATACCTCCCAGGTTTTGGCTAGGTTTCCATCGCAAGATCTTCATTAAGGAGCTGCATCAAGAAGTTTAAAGAGGCTATTCTTACATCTGAGTGGAGGAGCCTGCAAAAAATTTACATGGCTTTGAAGAGAGAGTTAACCAGGGACAGAGAAGTCACGGGTCCTAGTCAAAAGTTTCATGAGGCAAAATGTTCTCCCAAGGCTCAGAGTGGCTTCTGAACATGGAGTCGGCAGGAAGGAGGTGACAGGCAGTGATTAGGGTGGGTGATACAGGGTACGCTCCCCCAGCTGGGAAACAATAGGTATTTTTCTAGTTTTCCAAACAATTTCTTACTGCCTTTTTTCCCTTATTACCACATACCATTTCCTACGAATTAAACATATCAATGTAAGTTATTTGGGGCAATTGGGAGAAGCTACACGATGCCATTCACAGGGCCGGGACATGACAGCCACACCAGTCTAGGTTGAAAGACCAGTGGGAATATTTCCATGGTAATCACGGGCATGCAGCAAACTCCCCAGCTTCAATGACCTCCTCTCAAAGTTGGCGCCAATAAAGCTACCAGTCAAAATGCGTGACGATTATGGCCAACATCTGTTTATTAGTTAAGTGCCCGTGAGAGCTGTCGCTTAAAGGGGAATGAGTACGATCAATGAGGCCCTGTCTACCTGGCCACACGCGCCCTGCCTTCCTGCCTTGGTGCAGCAGCAGAGTTTGTTAAGCTGAGATGAACGCCCCCAGAGCAGCCCGACGGGAAAGCTCCCAGCTCTGCACGGCGAGACGTGTTCCTTTCCTTCTCAGAGCTGATCACAGTTTGCTGTTGTCTGTTTTTATGTTTATCCCTTTTGTAACTGCCTCTCCTCCGGAGATTTTGCTCAAGCAGCACGGGGCCAGTTGTGTCTTGCGGCCTGCCGGATATTTTGGGCAGGGAAACAGCCGAGCCCACATCTGGCTCTGGTGCTGAATGGAGAAGGCACAAGTCCCAGGGGCCCATGCTGAACCGAGGCCCCTGCACCCAAAATTATGGTCTGACTTTGGGCAAATTACAGTCTTTTTTACCCTGAGATTCCTCATCTGTCTATGAAAATAACTGCCCATGGAACACAGAGTTACAAGTATTAAAGGAAATCACCAAATTCACAACCTAGCCAAGGGGCTACCAGTGCATCCTCAACAGATAAATACTGCCTTTACGGCTCTGACACACGCCAAGCTTGGTGGCCGCACAAAGTGTAAACTGCTAAGTGCCAGTGTGTTAAGTGTTTCATGTGTGCTATAATACCCTTTAGAACTTACAACAATCCCAGAAAGTAACGAATATTATCATGCCCATTTCACAGATTCACCAACAGGTTAAGAGTGGTTACATTCTAGTCCAAGGTGCTATGGTGAGGTAATGGCGATTTCAACGTGAATATGGCCCCAGGCCTGGGCTCCATCTCTGTCCCATCCACCTGACCACTTGCCTATGAAATCCACCTGTCCAATACCCAAGTTTGAAACCGGCCAGCTCTTAAATGCAATGTGTGCCACCGTTTGTCTATGTTCCTTAATTACCATAAACTGTTCTCAGAAAGCACTTCAGAAAGGAAAGTTGGACTCACGTCCCTGCCCACAAAGAAGAGGAATTCTGCCTTGCCTTCTCCTGTAACGTGCAGAAACCCTTCCCATTCACCACCGAATCCTTTTGTATGCTTCCTCCGTGTTCATGTTTGCACACGGCTTATTAAAGTAGAAGTTACCTGCAGTAATTCCATCTCGGTTCCTTTCCAAGGTTCCAGATTATCCATAATCAGGGTAATATCATAATTTTCTGTGAACGAAAATACTACAATGTGAATGAAAATACTGCAACCATGTCACTAAACAAAGAATGCTGAAAACAAGTCATCAGCGACTGCTGCCGCACCCCAGTGAAAACAGGCCTGCAGCCACTCACAACGGTGCCCTCTGAGCAGACTCAGAATAAGAAAGGACAGATTACTGGCCCTAGATAGCTAGGTGCTTGTCTAAAGAATATATTCAGTGAGCCCAAATGTTGGCTTCCTCCCATATATTGAAAAGCACTAAATTCTTGAACGTGAGATACCTGGCTTTCTTTAGATAACAAGCAATGTTTTATTGTTCTAACTACCTGGTCTTTGTTGTAAAGCTCCTATATAATCCTAGCTTCTCCCCTACTCTTGGGAGCAGTCCCTAAGAGTGTTCTGAGAGGCGGTCATCCTGGTTCGAGTCCTCCTGACAAATAAAACATAACTCTTAACATTCAGGCTGCACGTTTATTTCAATCAAGTCCCAAAATAGACACAACTCATCAATTCTGTAATGGGACACACTGGATCAGGAACCAAAAGAGTGTAGTAGTCCCGAAGAACTACGGCTCCCTCTTTCTTCCTGTCATTATACAATCCCACCAGAACTCATTACTATGCTGTCTGCTCCTCTGGCAACCAAACTCATAGAAGAGTGAACTCAGCAGAGCACCATGCTGGGGAGAACCCCCCGCAGCAGCACTGCAGGCTGCCTGCCCTCCCGCACGCTCTGCCGACCGCTAGTGTCCTCCGTGGAGACCAGGTCAAAAGAGCTGTTCCCAAAAACTGCAAAGTCCCACATATTAAATAAAAACGTTTTATTTTATACGATATGTTACGTATATACCCATCTGTGAAAACAGCTTTGCCAGAAGCCCAAACCTTCAATATTAATATGCAAAGGCAAACCCGGTCCCCAAGGGAAAACAAGTCTTAAGACGACACTAAGGCCTCCAAAGTCCACTCCACGACAATGAACCAAACTGCCTGCAGGTCTGCAGCTGCAGGAGGCTACATGTCTGCTTTTAAAGCAGCCCCTTCCTGCCCTCGTGTGCTACAATGCCCTTTTATGCCCTCCCAACGCAGGGCAAGAGCAGCTGCTGCAGAAACTTGCAGGGGCCTCAGAGCCAGGGATTATGCCCAGGTCACACTGCAAACCTACTGCCCGCCTCACAGCCCCCAGCCAGCAGGTCACCTGGTAGTCACAACAAGTGCCCCAATCCAGAAGTCTCTTCATTTGCCAGCACAACTGATCACTGGTCTCCAACCTTCGTCAGTTTTGCACAAAAGAGCACCTTCTACTGTGAAGCGGGTGGTTTTTGCTTCTGTGCCCCATCCTTACTGGAAACGTTAAGGGAAACCAAAAGGCCTCTTTCAACCCTTTTCTGATAACACCCTCCCACCCACAATACTCATATGCTCAAGAGTTTGGATCCACGTGATTTTGTTTCCCTTATGCTAAGGGGCTCAAAACACTGCGGGATTCTTTCTCCTTTGAGTGTATTAGCACTCAGTTTCTTGGCTTTAATCTGTTTTTGTCTCTCTCTTCAGTGTCCCTAGCAGTTGCCACCTCTTACTCCCTTCAGCAGCCTCCCTCCCAACATCTATTCTAGGGAATCAGCTGTGATGAGGGGCCCTGGGGCAGTCACAGAAGATGCAACTAAGGCACAGAGAGGCTACATAATTTGCCCAAGAAATCACCTTGAGCCACCAACAGAGTGTGTCACGTCCCTCTATTTAACAGTTATGCTAAGCAAGTTAACTTTTTGTAGATTATGTTTATAAACAGATGAGAAATCAAAATACATACAAGGACACACATCAACTCTAAGATGTTCATTAACTCCACTGTTTTGTTTCAATTTATTTTATTTCTATTAAAAAATTGAGAACCCCTGCAGCCTATATAGCAAAATGTTACTGGGTTTTAAATCCAGAATATAGAGGGGTTATGTCATTACTCATTCTTATATGTATGTTCAGAAGACAAAATGATTCGAAAGTCTCTCTCCCCGCCCCCTACTCACTACTGGCTCTCACCAGAGCTCCCAGATCACACATCTAATACCTTTTCACTTTACCCACAGCTGAACTCATCAGTTTTCCCCCAGAACTCCCTCTGCAGCTTTCTGTCCTCAGAACACAGCAGGACCATTATTTAACTCATTAATCCACCCAGAAACCTGGGCCTTACTCCATCCTACCTTCACAGACAGCATTGATCCTTTCATTTTAACCATCAAAACATGCCTTCAATCTGTTCGCTTTTACCCACTGACTGTCCTACCACTCAAGTGGAAGCCACCAACACTGCGCACCTGGACTCATGAGTCTCCCAAGTGGCCCCACAGCCACTCTTCCCTACTTTAGACAAATGGGATTGTGTCACTCCCGCGCTTTTTGGACTCTTCAGACCCAATTTTCTTAGAAGAAACTTCAATTTCTTCACCTGGTGAAGGTCTTTGCCATGAAACTGTCAGCTCAGGGAGGGCAGGACCCGCCCTCTCCCCTTGGCCCCGCCCTCTGGCAGAGCTTCAGCTTGGGAGGACCTGCTGAGCTAAATCAGCCTGTATTATAAACCTGGTCTTGAGTTCTTAGCAAACAACTTCACTTATCCATACAAATCCAACGTAGATTAGAAAGATTTTAGATGTTGAGCTAGACAATTGATTTGGGGATTTTGCACTGGCAACCTGCAAGTATATGTTCTAATGTTTGTGTCTTGTTAAAACCACACACAGATTAAAGGAGTATTTGTGGAATATCTTCGGAGTAAAAGGGACTGTACTTTTACAGATTTTATGTTTTATTACATGAACAACCAGGACAGGGTCACAAATGGAACCGCCTCACAAGTGACAGAAGACAGGTGAGACGCATATAGCAACAGGTCACAAAGATGGTAAGAGCAAAGTTGTTTATCCAACCCCCGAAAAAATTCCTCCAAGAACAGAAAACTCACAATTTTGAAAATAAAATTCTATCATCTAAAGAAAGAAAATAAATAATCCTCTTCATCAGGGTTTCTAGATCTGACTGCAGAGTTATTAGCAGGCTATACTGAATCCTAGCACAGAAAAATCAGATGGACTAGTGGTGAGTAAGTTCCAGGAAAACGGCAGTAATTCCTCCACTTGAAAGAGGACACACACTCACTTGTTGAAGGTGACTGTAAACCGCATTCTGCAGAAATTCAGAAGATTCAGACACTGCTTCTACATGGTGATGACACGGAAGGACGGCTTGGATGCATGCTTCTAACTGAGTCACCGGCATTCTTACACTGCAGGGTGAAACGGAGGCCCTCAGCCAAGAGCACAGATGTTCCTGTCATGTATCCCAGATCGTGCCTCGGGGACTCAGTGTCCTGTAGCAGTGCGGTCCCAGGCGAGGACCCGCAGCGTGGTCCACGCAAGCAGGAGGGGCACTGTGCTTGAGAAATCCCATCCCCGATGGGGGCAAGACGGGCTGGTGGGGTTGTGTGAACCTATAAATGCTCATAGAAATAAACCTGCATACATTCACGTGATAAAATTAACTGTAGCAGGCTATTTAACAAAATTTCAATTATCAGTGTTAATTTTACCATTCCTTTCCTCTTGTCCCCTGCACTCTGAGACAGGCTTAGGCTCTCTCACACATGCAGCTCTGATGCAATAGTTTTGAATTTATTTTATTTTGCTACAAGTGTTTTCACTCCCAGTGTCGCTGTGACTGTCGTCTCTTAACACAGTCAGATGTCTTCCTGGATCTCTCCCTGAGTTCCTTCCTCCTGCTTCTCAGATGCTGAGATAAAGAACAGGTGAAGGCATATGACTGGGAATGTCAATGTGGACTTGATCAAAGTCCTCAGTGACTCGCTAGGTGAGTGCTGCCCACCCCTTACCTTCGATTCTCAAGGTTCTGCCCAGGGTGACATCCAGACAGGAGAGATTCCTGGGTCCAATTAAGAGCTGTGTGGCTTGGGTGCGGGGAAAGGTGCAGGAGCTGGTTCCGTAGACGGTCACTTCCATTTCTCTGCTACTCTCTCTCCCGAGGCCCCGCTGCCAAGCCCCCAGGCTCCCTGATCTTCTGTCTTTCTCTTCTACTCTAATTCAAGCCCTTTTCCTCTTCCTTTATTCCCTGATTATCCCCAGCTGGAGTGATTTTCCCATCACAGATTCTGAAAAATTTTCCTGCAGCTGAAAAACAGGTCTCCAGAGGTCAATGCCCATATGGTGGTTCCTGAAGAGAGCCCCTGGTTAGGGGGACCCTCACCAACACTCACGGGGCATCAGACATGTTGCAGGGTCGAACACCCCCAACAAGAGTTTGCTGTGACCCCAAAGCACGCACAGCATCCCTGCTCACTAAAGTGTAGTTTTAGTCCTTTATTAAGAAGCAAAAATAAAAAAATTGCTCATGTTTCTTACTAAAATTATTTATGAGGTAGAAAAAGTAATTCTAATAGAAAAGAACAAATTTCACTCCATGTTAGATGTGTTCGTCTGACTTTAAACCTGTACCTTGTTTTCTAGGCTCAGACTTGCTGTTTCTGCACCTTTTGTAAAAGAATGTTGCCTTTAGCCTGAAATACCCAGGAGGGCCTATTCTCCGGATATTTAAGGATATTAGCTCTTCTACACTTATGTACAGATGGCAAGTTGCAAAAAAATTCTTTTTTTTGGAGGTTATACGGGGGCACCATAATTTGACCCACATGAACAGCTGCAGGAACAAAGGGTTTCAAATAGAAACAATTCGTACAGCAAGAAGTTTGCAACAACCACCCACATCCCCGCCGCTTTTTAGTATAAAAGGAGACTGAATTCTGCCTTGGGGAAGAGAGTTCTACTGGATATCAATATGCCATTTTCTGGGTCTGCCGTCTTTTCAAATAAAGTCACTATTCCTTACTCCAACATCTCATCTCCCGATTTATTGGCCTGTCATGCAGCAAGCAGAACGAGTTTGGACTTGGTAACAAAGTGACTGCATTAGAGGTAGTATGTCTCCACTGTTTCCTCATTTCCAGAATGTCACAACTTATCAGTTTTATATGCTGTTTAACAACACGAACAAAAAACCTATTATACGGAACTGATTCCAAGAAATAAAATTATTTCTACTCCTTCAAACATTTTCTTCTTTTTATTTTGTTTTGTTATGCTTATTGAAAAGAAAATAAAAGTCAAATCATTCTATTTCACGTATTTTTTAAAGCTACATATTGTAAGTACTACAAAGATATTTAAATTGCAATAAAAATTGTTCATATATTAGTATAAAGATATATACACAATCAATGCAGATTAGGAAAGGAGTAGATATTTACTAAAAATCCACTGCACATCCAGTCTTTTACAAGCATATCCTGGAATATAAGCTCTATTACCCCGGAGTCCCCCACCCCCATTCTCACTGCGGAGTCCCTTAGTAATCAACTACCAAGGCACCAGCATAGAACCATGCAATCACTATTTTAGGTATAAATGAGAGTATTAGCTCATTCAATTCTGAAACAGAAACCTTAAAATAAATACTGAACTTATTTACAGATAAACAAATTTGGACACAAAAAAGTACAGTTTCTCCCCCAAGACACAAAGATAATAATTGGTAAAGGCAAGATTTGAACTAATCTGCCTGATTCTAAAAGCTAAGGTGGAAATCCCCTTTGACTTTGGAGGTAAAGCAGCACAACCTATCACCCTATCATTGTTCAGATCTAACTTTAGACAGCCTGAGACAGCACCTCATTCCTATGGAACTCGAGGGGAAACAATAACAATAAGGATTTTATATTCAGTATTTTCTTAAGTCTCAATTATATAAAGTGTCAGCAGATCAGCAGAAAACTCTGGGAAATATGAGTGGGTCCAGAGCTTTTTGCGGATAAGAAACTCATTCTATCAGGACAGAGTGACCTTCCCATGTGAGGACTCATGTACATAAACTAAAGGCAGCTGAGCAATGAAAACTAGCAAGAACATGGAACTCAAGCAAGAAGGATGCCTGCCATCCCCTGCCCAGTTGCCTCTTCACCCACGTGGAGAAGATGGCAGAAGATCCAGGTTCTTGTCCAAGTGACAACATAATGGATTCTCACCCATGAAATGTTATGACTCTATGCTGTCTTAAGTCCGTTCCAACTAAAATATGATAACACCAATATCTCAGCAGAATGTCTATGTCTCCACTTTCTCTCTTCTATTAGGAGACTATATCTATGGCTACAAAGCCGAAATTCAATTAAAAACACCATGCACGAAGCCTGGTGAAAGTCTGTGTAAGAGACATTGTTCTCACGCTCAGTGAGTGAAAACTCAGAAAAAGTGGTCCTTCTCCCTCTGCAAGTGGGAGGTAGCCTGATTGTGTGTGTGTGTGTGTGTGTGTGTGCACACGTGTGTGTGTGTAAATCAAATACAACGTATTCTGGGATGTGCACAGATTTTTTTTTATGTTACTATTATTTCGTGAGAATGAGCCTACCTTTAAATTAATTTGAATCTATTATTCTGAGAGAGTCTCAGGCTCTTTTGGTGGAGGATGGGAAAGAGGAAAGGAAAGGAGGAAAGATGTAAATGAAGCAAAGCTGTAAGAGTACTGCTAGGGAAAGGCAAGACATTATTTTTGTTCCTACTTGCATCACACACAAATTACGGACTGGCTTTCCCCCATGTCTTGTCAAGCACTGAGTTGCAGAAGAACAGGCAACAGCCCTTTTCTCACTGAGCTTGTGACTGTACGTGACATCTTATAGACACAAATTATTTAACCTGATCAAACACTCTAGCAGCAGGCTGTAATTCTCCTACTTTGAGAGACAAGGAAACAGGAAGTGAAAGAGGGTATATAGCTTGACCAAAGTCAGAGGACAAGTAAACTAAAGAGGATGAATTCAAACTCAGATCTGAATGCAGAGTCTGAAGTTCCCACTCCGAGGGCTGGAAAATCCTTAACACGCAGGGTCCCCAGCTCCTCTGCATTGTTCCTGGCACCAAGCATTTCCCATGGCGATGGTCTCCAGTTCTCAGACACAGCGCTCTGTGCAGCCAATAACCTCCATTCGACGTTGATCATCTACCTGCCACGCCCACCAGGCTTCACCATACAGGCAGGAAAGCTGGCTTTCAAGTGCATACAAAGCCACCCCTGGTCTAACCTGGACTCTTCAGCAGCTTTTCCAGCATAAAGGCAGCCATGAAAGTGCTCACAGTTTGTACATGAGCCACAATACCTCTCTCCATCTCTCTCCCCACCTATACTACTTAGCTATGACCATTTTGAGAATCTTGGAAACAAATTTTTAAAAACAGAAAAGAAAGGATTGTGTATCGAGTACTTAATACTTACAATTTTAAATGAGAAGTTACAAAGTGAGTATTTACAAACCGAATC
This sequence comes from Vicugna pacos, assembly GCF_048564905.1. NCBI lineage: Eukaryota > Metazoa > Chordata > Mammalia > Artiodactyla > Camelidae > Vicugna > Vicugna pacos. The sequence continues at coordinate 23,033,227 of NC_132995.1, read as the reverse complement.
TGCCTTCCTAGGTGTCAGTTTTAACAGTTAAAAAATATAATAGCAAAAATTTCTCACTTAAAAAATTAACAAAAACTTCAACAATAATCTGGAATAAACTCAAAAACAATGCCCATGTTGTATATGGAGGAAGTACAGGACTGTACTGAGGGGTAAAGTAAGAAGTGTGAAAGTAGAGACATCAACCTTTGTATGGAGGAAAACAGTTTTGTAAAGATGTACGTTCTCCTAAAGATAATTCAAAATTACTAAAAAATCCCATGATAACACTTATCCTTTTTTTTAACTTGAAAAAATTATATTAGAATTCTTCAGGAAAAATGAAGTCATAATACTAGCAAAGAAAAATAGGGATCGAAAAGCAAATCAAAAAATTTGCACTGTCAGATATTAAATAAATTTTTACAATATGTAAGATATAGTGCTAGTGTAGGAAAGTAAGATTGACAGAAATAAATCATGAGCTCAAAAAGAGACTCTAGTGTACATAAGTATTTTTACAGGTGGGATTTCAAATTAAAGAGCAAAGTAGGAATTCAATAATTGTCTTGGGACAATCACAGAATCCCCTTGAAAAAACAAATTCTATTCCGGTCAAAATGACCGCAAGAAAAATTACAGAAAGTGATGTAAATATTAGAAAGTACTAATAAGAGCAAATACAACTCTTTGCTCATATCAATTCAGCTTCTCCTCACTATGACAAGCACTATTATCATCTCCATCTTAGAGATTAAGAAAACCTACAGAAGAAATTTATACCATTATAAGAAAGCATTTCTAAGAATAATATCAAGAATAAAACCGAAAAAGAAGACATTTACTATCTAAAGTTTATTTTGGGCCATAACAAAAATGAACCTACTGAACAAAATGAAAGGCAAAAAATGACAAGGGAAAGCTCTGTGATACATGTTGATGAAGACAAGGGGCTAATGTTCATAATATACATAGAGCTGTCACAAAGCAACAAGAAGCTCCCTCACTTAAATATTTGCAAAGGACAAAAGGGATCATTCACTTTTTAAAAGTCAGATGGCTAATGAGTGAAAAATGCTCAATACCACACTGATCATAAAGTGCAAACTAAAACAATGAAAATCATTTTGCTCATCATATTGGCAAATATTTTTAAAAGATATTCTAGCTAGTGTCCATCTTTGAGACAACAAACTGTGAGCGATCTTTTGGAGGACGACATGTCAATGGATATGTAAACCCTGGAAAACGTGTGTACACACAGGCTGAACTTCACTTTTAGGAATCGTTTCATTTACAAAAAGAATCAGTTCAAATAGATGTACTCATCAGAGAATTTACACAGCACTGTTTACATTGGTGGGAAGAAAAGCTGAAGTGGAATCATACCCACGGATAGAGAATTGGTTACATAAGTTATTCTACATCTTTTCATTCCCCACAGGAGAAGGAATTTCTAGAATCACTTGAAAGGAGCCTGTGATTTATGTAGTTGTCACATCCAAGGACTAAATTTCCAGAAACCTTAACTAAAGGAATACTTATACAAGATCACAGGAATGTTTGTACAAGAAGGATGCCAGTCAGACACCCTTTCTGACAGTGGAAAATGGAGAAAACTTAAGTGTCCACCATCAAGACAATGATGCGGTAAATCACGGTGAGCTGTGGCCACTAAAGTTCCGGTGTTTCGGCGTGGTCCAAGGCCTTGTCCACAGTTCTCTCCCACGAAAGGTGTCCTTACACAAGAGACCAAACCTGCACATCAGGAGACCACTCTACTCTATCTGAAAGGACCGGGTGAGTCTGGAGGGAGAGGACGTCTGTGATATATACCTGAGTGAATAAACCGAGCTGCAGAAAACATATAGTATGGCCTTATTTTTCAATAAAGCATATATACACACACATATACATAGATTTCTCATATACGTTTATGTATGTGTATATATATATGACATAGGCATAAAGGTCATGAAATATATACTCCACATTGTCAGCAGTTTTTACTCTCAGGAAAAAAGGGGAAGGGAAGTAGGGGACTTTCGGTACCACCACAGTTCTCTTTTCAGTATTCCAGTTAAGTTTACTTGGAATATAAAAGTTTACTTAAGTCCAACGTAAAATGGACGAGGACTCCACAAGACAGAATGCTATAATGGTCATTAAAAATCATGCCAGCGGAGATAGAATACTGTAAAAAAATTGTCATAAGCTGAATGGAAAATGGAGGTCTCCACACAGCAAACAGGCACACAGTGCTTGCTGGTTTTTATGACAGAGGTAATACACACTGATGAAAAGAACAGAAAATAGATTTTATAGTGTTAATTATTATCTCTGAATACTGGGAACAGGATAGACCCTTTTGACCCTTTTTTCAGAATTTTATATTAAATACACATTATTTTTCATCTGAAAAATGCATTTTTAGATGTCTAGTAACACACATTGGAAAAAATACATGAGTACTTACAGAAACAAATAACTAGGAGACACCGAAGCACCGTCACACAGTGCAGAATGGGTGATCCTGAATAACACCGCGCAGTTACATAAGGACCCAAAAATTGAAAGCACCCGCTGTAACAGGGCGCGTCCCCCTTCCATTTGTCAGTTGTGTCTTCAGGGCTGAGGCAGTTCTGAGCACGGCCAGTGTCAGTGCTGGTGTCTGGATGGATGCCACTGGAGGTGAAGGCACCTGCAAGCCGAGAGGAAGAACAGAAATCATCCTCTGCTTTTTCTGTCTTGTTTCTTTTCTCTTTTAAAGAGAGGCGGAAATAAGATAAACTGAATCTTCCCTACTGAAATTTCAGTATTGAAACAGTTTTTATATTGTTCACAACTTATATTCTGCCTATAACTGTCTTTTCAACAAAGCATTATATTTATTAAATGTTAATTAACTCAGTTAATTAACTACCTGTTGAAACCTATTAAAGAACATGAAATGCACTACGTGAAAGCACCACACCTGCAGTGACTAGCACAGCTGTTTTGACGGCAGTGCAGTCAGCCCCCACCATCACGTGGCCCTGAGCTCCTGATTCTGGGAAGAGAGCACGCTGCTTCCTCAGATGGAGAGAAACGGTAAAAGCATTTTCTGAAATCTACAGCACTGACAAAACATAACTGCTTAATCCCAGGCTCCTTTGAGGCTGTCATTTTCCGTTTCTGGCCAACACCCGTCAATGAGCAGAACCACCCCATTCCCGAGTCATGGGACTCACGTGGGCAGCAGTTTTGGAGAAATTTCCAGGTATAGAATGTAAACCAACTATACATAAAACTCTGAAAAAGAAAAGATGCAATAATCTGATTTTGGAAGACACTCAAAATATTCTCCTAAGCCTTAGTAGTTGGAAAGTCTGGGCTTCTCCTAAGCCACTTATTTATTTCACAGACAGTAAGCATCTCCCACAAACCCTGTTTCCCTGTGTCTGCTGGGAGCCTCAGGCATATTGATGCTGTCTATCTTATAAGGCACAAGGCAGAGGCGTGTGTCTCATGCCTGCAAATCTCACACAGGCTCAACTGCAAGCCTCACTGTCTGAAATTGGCCCCATTTTCTCACCTGTTTATTTGGTATCTGTTCTTCTGTAAGCTGCCTGAAATGCTTCTTGGAACAAGTCAGAAGAATGAGTGGGTAGAGAAATGGACAGATGGACAGGTGAGAGATGGGCAGACAAACAGGGAGACTCCAAGAGAAGGGGAGCAAACAAAATTTCCTATGCAAAACCCTCTTCTAGTCAGGGAAGAAAACCACCACAAAGAAGTGTGAAGAGGCAGGTGGCTTAGGACTGTTTCCTGGATTCCATGAAATGTCACACCAAGAGATGAGAGGGTAGAAGTATAAATAATAAAAGATAAAAACCATGCATGTTTGAAAAATATATCTACATTATGTACTTTCTAAAGAATAGATTCAAATCAGCAAGGCCCAATAACCCAATTCTTGGGTATTTACAGAAGTGAGTATCCCATCTCCAATCCACAAGGCATCCCTTCGGAGCACTGAGAGTCTACACGGTGTGGTCATAAAGGCATCACCGCAAAAGCTGTGCTATCCTGCACTTACGAGGAACGAGCAGGTGTGCTCGGGCTGCCCACTCACGTCATTTACACCCCACAGCACCTCTACGGGGTAGGGATGCCTTGCGAACCCCATCTCGGCAGGACAGAAAACAAGTCCAAGAGAGGCTAAGCCGATCTACCATTTCTCCATCTCACAGGACTTGTCACTCCAGAGCAGGAATCGAACTCGGACCCACGTTTATAACCACAGTACTACCGTAATTTATGTGCTTTTTGTGTGTATAATACATTTGTTTCTGGCATGAAAGGATATTTAATAAATGATCGGTTGTCTTGTCTATCTCATTAGCTCACAATCTATATATTTTTGAATTGTACACTTCCCCTGGAGAAATGAACGGAAAGAGCGGTGGTCAGAATGAGGTGGGGCTTCATTCTTTATCTGTTACCTCATCTCATCCAAGTCCCCAAGCAGGGAGAAGGAGCAAAGGTTTTCTTCATCTTTTAATGAGAGGGCTCCAGTGATGGTGACTTACTCAACTCCAAAACCGAGTCTGGGGGAAGGGCACATGCAGCAACGAGAGCAGTATCACCTGTAGGAAGGCGAAAAGAGCTCAGGGGATGGCTCAATGGGTCAGCCTGATTTAATTTCAATCGATAATACAATAACACACTCTAAAAAATCTAGCATGCAATGGATTTGCTCTTTCTTGACATCTAGCAAGTTTCCACAGCCCACATGTAACATTATCATGAACTAGTGAAAGGATGAGTCCACAGACAAGAAAAATCAATGCCACAGGCACGCTGAAACCCAGGCTAAAAGAAAGGAAGGGAAAGGGCATAGTTAAGAAGAGAGGAAAGTCTGGGAAAAAGACATCATCACAAGGACTCTCAAGCATCATCCAGCAATCATATAATCATTCTTTCAAGAGAGAGTTACTTAGGTCCTATTTTGTGCGAGATTTTACAAAGGGCAAAGAGAGACCGCAGCGTCCATGGTGGCAGCAAGTTGCGGGGCTATAATACAATTCTAATCCTGGTACCTTGCACACTTGTTCTCAGTATAAAGGCAAAAAATAAATAAAATAATACTATGTAAACCATACACATTGCTGAAAAAAATTAAAGAATACCTAAATACCTGGAAAGACACACCACGCAGATTCCTGGATCAGATGACAGCATTCTTGGGATGGCAGTGCTCTCCAGAGCGATGCATACATACAACGTGGTCTCGATCACAATCCCAGCGGGCTCCTCTGCAGTAACTGACTAGCTGCTGCTACAATTCATATGGGAATTCGAGGGTCTCAGTAACCAAAACGTACTTGAAAGAGAAGTACAACGTGAGAGGACTTGTAATTCTCAATTTCAAACCTTACATCTGTATCTCCAAGTGAGATTAGAGGCCATTTTTAAGTTATTATTTTGTTTATCCTTATTTTCTAAATTCTGTACAACAAATATACCTGTTAGAATAAGAAAAATAAAAAGTAAGTTATCTTTTAAAACATGAACACCGATTCATTCATTGGGAAAAAATTATTTTAACTCTAAAGAAGTAAACAAATATCTAGTGAAAAAGGACTACTTAAAAACAAGTCTGCATTTACAATTTTCATAAATTGAAAACTGAAAAGCACAAACACATCAAGTTTCTAGGGAGACTGGTGAAACATATTAACAATTATTTTAAAAATTCTTATTGAAAAATGAAAACTCAAGAAAGGGAAATTCGTGATTTACAGCCAACTGCAAACACATGGAAAGCAAAGGCCTAGAAATCACAGTTCCTTTAACTCTGCTACTAACGGAATAGGAGAGGAAATTCCTCACTGAGGGGACAGTGGAATCCCATCCATAAGATAGAATACACAGTACAAACTGCAGTAATATCGGGAGTGAATAACTTAGAAGAATTCTGAAGTTATAACATTGCTGAAAAACTATAAAAAACACTGACAGGCAGATTAAAACACACAGTCATATATATTATATAGAAACATATGTAGTCTGCTCCCATGTTGCATAGAAATACAAACATATTTGTTCATTTATGGGCACTTATGACTTTATCCCTGGTAGAATATTTCAACTAAATCAAATAATCAATATAACACTCCTCTTGTCAAATCTACTTGATAAGTTACTCTGCTATGTAACCAGAAAGTGTCTAAGATAGATCTAAAATTAGTGAAAAAGAGCTTTGTATGGCTTCTTGAATTCTTCTCAAATTTCCAAGCTTAATTTTAAAATAGATCTGAGCAGTATTTCTATATTATCTTTTCCCTTGTGAAATGAACAACACAGTCTGTTGTCAAAATTCTGTGCTTACAAATATTCACGAGCACAGTATCCTCACAAAACTGCTGGACAGCAAAGCACTATCCAGACACTGTGACCAAATAAATGAAACACAAGGAAGACAGTGACCCTATTCTGGAGGGCTTATAGTCTGTGTCAACACTGGGGTTTTTACTTGATTGGTTTGATTGGGTAGCAAAATAAAATCAATCAAGTACTTTCTTCTTTGAGCGTTCTGTAAGTCATGACTGTTTTTAGTGTCATGAGCAGGAAAGACTTAAGCATGACTTGATTAGGTCAACTAGCAACAATCATCACTGGAGAGTGAGTAATATAGAAGTTAACTGATAGCAATGTTTCTGCCTACATGAGCCCTATAATAAATCTACACTGACATCCGAAAGGAAAATAAGGAGATGAGGTCCCCAATGAGAAAACAAACTAACAAGAAATCAAGAAAGGAAAGATGTTTTCATTAATGATTCCAGGCAGTAGTGGAGCATGGTGGTGAAGATCACATATTCTGGGGAAAAACATGAGGGGTCTGAACTCCCACAGCACTGGGTAGCTGTGACACTGATATTTCAGTGAAATTTTCTGCACCTCAGTCTCCTATCCAAAGACGGGGGAAAACAACCGCACCCATCTCCTAGACTGTTTCTACAAATTTAGATATTTTATACATAAAAGCTTAATAAAATAATTCAGATTTAAAATAATACCCCAAAACACATGGAACAAAGAAAACAGAGATAAATTGGAGTTCATCAAAATTTAAAACTTTGCTTCAAAGGGCACCATTCAGAAAGTGAAAAAACAACACACTAGAGAAAATTTTTTCAAATCATTTATCTCATAAGGAATTTGTATCTCCAAATGAAGAAAAAAAACCCCTACAACTCAACAATAAAAAGGCAACTCAATTAAAAAATTAATAAATGTTCTGAAAAGGTATTTTTCAAGAAAAACATAGAAATGTCCAATAAGCACAATGAAATGATGTTCAATAGCATTAGCTGTAAGGAAAATCAAGTCAAAACTAGGAGAAGCCGCTTCACACTCACAACAATAGGTTATAATAAAAAAAATGGTAACAAGCACTAATGAGGATACAGAGGAAGTGGAGCGCACAGCCCTTGCTGGTGAGGACGTAACACAGCGTGGCCACTTTGGAAAACAGCCTGGCAGGGCCTCAGAGAGTTGAACATTTCGTTTCTGGCTTACCCAGCAATTCTGCTCTCTGGGCACACACGAAAGAGAACTGAAAACAGATATCCACATAAAAAATCCCACATGAGTGTCCACGGCGACATTACTCATCACAGCCAAAAAGCAGAAACAACCCAAATGCCTATCACCTGGTGAATGGGTAAACAGAGGGGCCCAGCCATACAGTGGAATGTTATTCAGCAACAGCAAAGCATAGAATAGTGACTCAGGCCACAACATGGACAAACATTGAAAACGTTACTCAGTGTGAAAGTAGTCGGTCACAATAGACGGTTCCACTTACATGAAGTGACTCGATTTACATGAAATGTCCAGCACAGGCAAATCCACAGAGAGAAAAGTGGCTCCTTGGGGCTGGGGGAGGATGGGGAAGATGGGAATGTCTGCTTATGCATACGGGGCATCCTGTTGGGGGGATGAAAATGTTCTAAGATTGAATGGGATGCACAATTCTGGGCATAGAGTAAAAACCGATGTACATTTTAATGGGTGAATTGTATTAAAACTGTTAAGAACAAAAGCATCTCGGGGCAGTACCTTCCAGAGTAAATGCAAATTGCTAACTTTTATTAGAGGAAAAAGAAACTGCTCTCAGCATGAAAGCAGGAGATCAGCAAATGTGAGTTAACCGAAATTGGACAAGAGCATTTCACTTGAAACAGTTGCTGAGTGTACACGAAATATTCAGAAATAGGAGAATCACCTTGACATCACGAAGAAGCATTCTGCTTCAAATGCAGATCAAGGATTCGGCAAGCCCTGCTGCCAGAAATGAGCAGAGAAGAATCCTGATTCATAAAACTAGCACCAGAGCCAACAAGGAAATGGTGGTGAGGAAAGCAGGCGGCGAATATCTGGAAGAGTTTGCCACAAATATTTTCTCCACCGAAAATTTAAAAATAAAATGAAAGTGATGAAATTCTGTGTTGACATCTCGAGAATGGGCTTCCTTCGGTGCTCGACTGTTCTGTAACCCCGATTGAGAGACTAAGGAGAATCAGCATGGCTCCTGGGGGTCCCCAAGTCACTGCCCACCAGCACGCTGACCACCATCACATCTGCCAGGGTTGAATTGCAGGGAAGAGACCAAGTTCTGAAAGGTACCGGAAATGTTGACAAGGGAAGAAAAGGATGAGTTTAGTCCTGGGACAGAGGCCCGCTGAGCAGAGGCCAGAAGGCTGCAGGTGAACTGCAGTAGACCTGGGGCAGGAAGGGATCACGGGGGAGCATATCTCAATTCTCTTCTGTCTCTCCCTCCGGTAGGAGAGATAAAGCCTGCATCCTTCTCACCTGGAACTGTGGGTTCTGGCTGGCAGAAGTCTTACCGACACGGAATGATTATTCAAGACTCTGTGGAAAAAGTCAAGAAATCGAGAGGGAGTAGGGAGCCATCTCCATGAGCCTCTCAAATGTTCCCATATTTATTGTGTATAATCAAAGGAAAAATTCGTTAACAGTTGTGAGATAGTAAGGAGGAAATTCGGGAAAGACAGGATGAGGCAGAGATTGTAGAATATACAATGAGTACAAAGGATTAGTGTATGTTTAGGGAAGTCATGGGGTGAGGGGAACAAGATACACTTTTAGATATGTTCATTACAAAGCACACCACCAGACCAGCCAGGTCTTTGTTTTGGGGATAATAGACTAACAACACACAAGCCCAGCGTTTATAGCTGAGGGTCTCGGTCCTTGCTTTGCAACCAGCAGAGTGCTACCTAAAACCTCAACTACACAAGCAAAGCATTGTCTCTGCTTTTTAAGGAAAGGAGACTGGAGTGAGGATGCACAGGAACTTGCTTGCAAAACAGTACCAAAGCATATTTTTTCTTCTTAAATTTCAGAGGCGACTGTGCTGTGTTATAATTTGTTAACCCAATCATGGGCTCCCACATGGAACCATTATGGAGGACACCCTAGGATGACTAATCCTGGATGTGGGTCTCTTCCTGCCATCTTCAGCCACTCTAGCAGGGTCTACGCACATCCGAGAATAACGATCCTACGGAACCACCCACTCTCTTAACTCCTGATGCTTGAAACTTAATTTTAGCTCTACACAACTTTCCGTAGAAAAGTTTCAGAAATAAAAGATATAATATTCCTTTTATATCTCATCATATTACTGATTTTTCTGATTGCTCTCTGCTGCTTCTACTTGGTAAAGCACCTCATTCTTCAGCTGAATTCAGTAATTTCTGTTGTGCATTTCTAGCCAGTTTGGGCTCGCTAAATTCTATTGGTCAAATATCGATATACTTAATTGATTTCTTTGTTCATCAATTTCAGCCAGGAGGAGAGGGAGTGTCACTCTTTTCCTCAGCCCACCCTCAACACTTTTCTCATCAACTCAGGCCTCCTGAAAACAAAACAAAGTATTTTTTTCCCTTCTACTCTTTCCACAAACCCAACAGGAAACATCAGTCTGGAGAAAGTATTCAACACAAATTTTAAAACAAAAATCTATAAACCTGAAGCAACTCCATCTCCGAATCATGATACACAATGACATGAGAGTAACTGTGTCAGGCACAAAGCATGAGGGAGCCTGACTACCTGATTTCTATTCTTCAAAGGAAGGAAGATTTTCGTATTTTTTATTATCATTCTTGGTCATTGTTTCTGATTATGCCAAAAAATAGTTTATGAAATAATTATGCACTGCAATAACAGATTTTTAATGTATCAATTTTAGAAGGCATTCAGAGGGGATAGGAAAACCCACCTCTGTAAAAAATGTAAAATTTCTTCCCCTGTTATGAACACGTATACAAAATGCAACAGAGAATTCAAATTCTTGTGGAGAGGATCAAAACCACAGAATCAAAGCAAAGTCATTACAATGAGTCAATTTAAATTTCACTGGACAAACATGCTCAATGCATACAAATAATTTTAAAGGCACACTGCAAACCATTCACTTAATGATCTGCAGGCTAGAGGAAGAATTTCCCTCTTGAACAGACAACAGAAATCAGTAGGTTGTCCCACCAAACCAGGAGCAGAGAACAATCAGGATTTTAACAGTTTTGATAAATCAGCATGTTCTAAAGATCAAAATCCAGAAATTTTAAACATTCATTCAAACCACAATGAAACAAGCACTTAAAGAAAAAAAAAACACAAAGAATCTAAGCACAGAGGTCATTTAGATAGATCAATGAGAATTTCTTGTACCGCTGGAAGAAAGAACAGGCTATAACCTTTTACTTGAAAAATAAAACTTCTTTTAAAGATAAATGCTAAAACATATTTCATCTTTCATGTTGCCTTAAAAAATCTGAGGTACTTGTATCTTATCAGAAAAGCAATTCTGAGTAATATTATGTTACAATTCAGTGCCAGTTTGCTCTAGAAGAAAAGAGAAAAGTTACTATTTCTCATTCTGCACAGTTTAAAGAACCTCCCTGTCTCTATATCCTCCCATTTCCTAAGCTCAACCTCCCTAACCCTTCTGAAACAAGTATGAGAAAGTCTTATTCCCAACATGCCAAATGACAAAAGAATATCAATTTATTTATGTAAATATATGCCTACACCTTGAAATGGAGGAGAAAGTTATCAGAAGTCTATATGGAACTTCTTTCTATCTTCCTGATATCACACACACAAACGTTCACACAGACACAGACACATACCCCCTGGATTACTGAGCACTTCACAAGCTTAGTACTTACAACTTGTAGAAGATAACTTTGTAGTTAATTTAAAATACAAAACTTTCAGCTTTTGAAAGTCTTCATCATCTGCTAAACCATCCAAATATCAAAGAGACCCAATTAGCCTTCTCTGTAGAATGTAATTTCCCTTGATGGCAAAACAGACCCTAAGAAGTACTGGATCAAAGATTCGTGTTTATCACTACCTATGATCGTTTTTAAGCACATTAACAGATTCAGAAATGTATGTCTCATCAACATTTATTCCTATTGAAATAGCATACGTGTTCAATTGTCTATACAGTGACTAGGTCCCATGATGGTGTTTAAGAGCTATTTTGTGTATAGCAATATTTATATTCAAGTGCAGAAAAGGAGGGTGTGTTTTACTCAGTTGTAGAGCACCTGATTAGCATGCACAATGTCCTGGCTTCAGTCCCCAGTACCTCCAAAAAAATAAATAAACTAAGTGCATATTTAAAAATAAGAATAGTGCAGCCACTATGGAAGACAGTGTGGAGATTCCTCAAAAGACTAGGAATAGACTTACCATATGACCCAGGAATCCCACTCCTGGGCTTGTACCCAGAAGGAAAACTACTTCAGGATGACACCTGCACCCCAATGTTCATAGCAGCACTATTTACAATAGCCAAAACATGGAAACTACCTAAATGTCCATCAACAGGTGACTGGATAAAGAAGATGTGGTATATTTATACAATGGAATACTTCTCAGCCATAAAAACCGACAACATAATGCCATTTGCAGCAACATGGATGCTCCTAGAGAATGTCATTCTAAGTGAAGTAAGCCAGAAAGAGAAATAAAAATACCATATGAGATCGCTCATATGCGGAATCTAAAAAACAAAAACAAACAAAAACAAAGCATAAATACAGGACAGAAATAGACTCATGGACCGAGAATACAGACTTGTGGTTACCGGGGGGGGGGTAGAGGGTGGGAAGGGATAGACTGGGATTTCAAAAATGTAGAATAAATAAACAAGATTACACTGTATAGCACTGGGAAATATACACAAAATGTTATGATAAATCACAGAGAAAAAATGTGACAATGAGTGTGTATATGTCCATGAATGACTGAAAAATTGTGCTGAACACTGGAATTTGACACAGCACTGTAAAATGATTATGAATCAATAAAAAATGTAAAAAAAAAAAGAATAAACACAGGGAAATATACACAAAATGTTATGATAAATCACAGAGAAAAAAATGTGACAATGAGTGTGTATATTTCCATGAATGACTGAAAAATTGTGCTGAACACTGGAATTTGACACAACACTGTAAAATGATTATAAATCAATAAAAAATGTTAAAAAATAAAAATAAAAATAAATAAACAAAGTTGCAAAACAAAAAAAATAAGAATAAAGTTATAAAAAAACGCAGACTAAAAACCACTGCAACCTAGGTACTACAATTATACTAAAAAAACAAGTGTTTCTATCAAATATTCACTATATGCCAATCACAGAGACAACCACAAGTCACCCCTGAAGCTTCACGTGTGATTCTCAACAACCCTACTAAGTAGACACGGATGAGAAACCCGGCTCTGCGGATGAGGAGACGGAGCTCAGAGGAGCCGGAGACGCTGACCGTCCTACTCCGTGTGACACCGCGTCAGCCCAGGGTAAGCGCTGACAGTGCTGCACTGAGGGGACACCCAGCTGCATGGACCCTTGGGGTACTGGGGAGTCCCAGAAAACACTAAAAATTTTTCAGTGAAAAACCAGCTCAAATATATTACACTGTGCCGCATCCCTTAAACAGGGAACGTGAACGAGACCTTTTTGATGCGTCCATGTTCTTTCTGCCATCATCAGTTACTTGCCCTCACTGCGTCACCAGTGATGATCTGGACCCCATATGAAGTGCACTCAGATGGCAGAGCTTTTAATGCTGTTTTATGAAGTTTGTAAGACTCTGTCTATGCCTCACACTGGTGGTCATCCATCACTTCTCACCAGTGTGGACGTACCACCTGAAATCATTCCTTTCTGCTTTTTAAAATCCCTTCATCTACTCCAGACTTTTCAATAGCAAAGAAGCAGCTAAACCACAGACAGTGGACAGCTTTTCACCAAATGGACTCGAACAGCCCATCTGACTACCTGGAAGCCCTTTTCTTCTATTAAACCCACTTCCAGGTACTTCATCATTTTCTGATTGGTTAACTGGGCCTCTGACTGGCCTACTCAGAGAGCTCCCAACCTCACATCCAGGGGTGGGAGAGGACCCTGCTGTTGGGGGAAATCAGTGAGGAAGGTGGACATCCTTCAGCCACGTCTGCATGGGTAGAAGTGCCACAGCGTGCTCAGAAATTATACCGTCATCACCCCTGGGCTCCCATGGACTGGTTTCACATTAACCAAAGTCATGAGACACTGATGCAAGAAAACCAGAAACTTAGCTTATTAATGTAACAGAAGACGTGAATCTATGAACCAGACTGAAATATCAGAGTTCAACCATGAGTACATTTTCTCCTCCACTGCCCAATAACGGGCAGGCAGTCACATGGCAAGCATGGACAGAAACGGAGCAGGAAGGGTTTCTAGATTAACTCAATGAACTAAATTTCTATTATACGAACAGATCTACTGCCCAGAAGACAATTAACGCCAATCACGGTGCACTCTCCGTGGACAGCGCCAAGACATGACTATGAGCACCCATGTAACTCTCCTTTCCCTGTCCTTTATAGGCTAACTGATGCACAGAGGTACAAAGATTCAGGGATGCTGATAACGCTAAACACAAAAAGCCCATCTCTGGGAGCCTCAAAACCAGACAGCCAGGGTTTAAATACCAGCTCTGCCAATTACTAGTTCTGTGATTTTGCCAACTTAATTACCCTCTGTGTGCCTCAATTTCCACACTGTAAAACTGGGATAACAATCAAACCTTCCTTACTCGCTTGTTGAGAAGATTGAAGGATTCATTTCTGTAAAATGCTCAGAAAAGAATGTAGCACATTTTGGGTGTTCAACAAATGTCAACTTAATATCAAAGTGATTTACAAGTCTCCCCTCTAATCATCTTATGTGTTTCCTGGCTAGCCTAAGTCCCAAAGAACATCCTTATTTCTCCTTTTATAAACAATTGGGGAGTACCCTTATGTTCCATCCCACCACCTGTTTAAACTGAGGGAGGGGATGCCTCCTAACCACTCTTTTGGGCCATGGAGAGTGCTTCTCCCTTCACACCCCTGGCCCCTGGCCCACAGCTAGCACTCATCACACTAACAGAGTGAGGTGTGAGTCCGGGGAGACAAGCGGGGCATGTGAAACCCTTCCTTTCACTCCAGTGTTGGTCACCATTGGGAAGCACCTGGGATGCTCAGCTCCATGGCAGGAAAGCCCTGTGCATGAAGGGGCAGGTCCTCTCAAGGGAAGGCTCGCTGTGGCCCAGAGCTACATGGGACAGGGTGAGTCTGTATTTCTGGGACACAGTATCATGACACGCATTTTCCCACAGCCTTGAAGTTCATGAAGAACGTGGCTTCATCAGTAACAAAGAAGACATTTATCGCCTGTCTACTCTTTTGTGTCATCTCTCAGTTGGCTGCTGGAGACAACATGTGTATAAGTATTGGATCCCCTTAAGCCCCAAAATATATGAAGCAACAAATAATTCTGTGGCTTAACATTGGTTCAGGGCGACTGTGTAACTGTCCTGACTCTGCTGATGCTAAATTATGGGTATAGGAACTATGGAACCTCCTCAAATATCTTTCATCATAAAAACAGCTCTTCTTATTTTCCTGTTTCTTAGTAATTGCCAAAGACTCTCAAATGATGGCTTCACACAAAACAGCAGCTAAAGTTTAAGAGCCCTCTTGACATACTCACTGTGGTAAACACTGCACATAATTTCTAATTCTCACAATTCTACAATTCATATATGAATGTCCCCATCTCACAGACGAGGGAAAAACTCAAAACGAACTGTCTCAGGCTCACGTGGCTCAGTGGCAGCACGTGCAACCAAACCCAAGTCAAAAAACTACACCCCTTCGTATATGTACCAAATCTCCTACCACCAATTAACACACAGCGGCGGGGCCAAAACTCAGGGAACTCAATACACTTTTCACCTTTAAGGTCCTCCAGATACCGCTTCTAGCTGTTTTATAAAATCCCGGCTCACTGGTTTCTAACACTAGAAGAAAAGCCCGATTTTCCCATTGCTTGCACAGCAAGTCTGAAATGTTCACAGTGAGATGACAGAATAAATCTAAGATATAAGCAGAATAACTTTTCCAGGTAGACACACATAAAAGACATTGGGCTCTTCTGAAGCATTAAGTAAAGAAATCAAAATAAAATAAAGTTATTTAAGCCTTCTTTTACAAACAGGAGTGTTAAGACTGTAAGAAGGTGCAACAGTGCCACCTATGGCTAAAATGACCTTCCAGGTTGCCGGGAAAGATGCAACACAAAAATTGCCTGTAGGATCAGAAAGGAGAATCAGATAACTAAAAGCTTATGTAGCATATACTGCACTTTGATTCGGGGGAAGGGAGGGATATTCAGTATTTAATTTGATACTGCTAATACTCCTGAATATAAACAGAAGACATAGGCTCATGGAAACTCATCTTAGAAGAGGAAAGAATCCAGTTCAGCCACTTCATTTTACAGGAGGGGAAACTGAGACATGGAATGTGTCCTCCTGGCAATCGGCAGCAAAGGCATCCTAGGCCTCATGTCTTGCACTGTAGCAAAAACCAACAGATCTGTACTACGCCTATGTTCATAAAAGTCACGTTTGTATTTTTCCAACAGTAGGTTATCTAATATCTTGCAAAATACTTCTCAAAGATCCAGGATATCATACAAGTTTGTCGACATACAAAAATATTTATTTACATAATAAAACAACATGAGCTTTATTCTCTCTATTAAAAAAGTGACATGTCAAATCAATGTTTTGATATTTTAAACCTGTTAAGAGTGTAGAAAAAAATCAAAATTTTCTTTAATCACAAAAGAGAGGAGCTTATTCCCTGAAAATGATCAATGTGGATTTTACTAAACTTAATTGATCTGGTCAGAATCCCACGAATTTAAATATCTGAGTGGATGGTTACACGGCAACATAAATTCTGATTTGTAACAATACATATTCTGTGTAAATAATCTTCAAGGTCATCTGATTAAGGCAATTTAACTAGTCCCTGTCTCACTAGAATGATACAGATTTCATTAAAACTTCATACTACACCAAAAAAAATGAATCCTTGTTACTTTAAACCATATTCAAATATATCATACATATAAATATTAAATATGCATCAGAAATAAGCGACACTCTTTAGTATTCAGAGTTGATCAATCTAAAATATCTGTCATTGTGACAGCACTTTTATTTAGCACCTCTTGTGTTCTTTGTATACAAGGCGTCTAACTCTCACAGTCAGACAAATTAAACAATATTACTAAAATTTCACAAATGAGGAAATGTACTTAAGCCATGAAAACAACTTACATATTCATCAACAGGAAAGAAAAGAGTAAAGACTTTACTTACAATATTCACTGACAATCTTTTCTTCCATATTAAGACTACATAAAACCAATTCAGTCTTTGTAAGTATTTCTGTCAATAAGGGCCACTAGAGAAAAACAAGTAACATCAATAGCAGTGGTTGGACTTTCAGAGCCCACTTCTCTTTTGCACTATAATTATTTTTAATGTTATGTTTTTAGTGCTTACAGAGCACTAAAATATAAAATTAACTTTTTAAGTAATTACCTGAGAATTATAAATTTGTGAAAATAAACAATTGTAATTTCTGCCACTCTGTCTCACCTTCTCAATGGTGTCTCTCCTTTGAAGGCATCATCAAGCTGAGATCACTAAACTCGGCCATTTATGGAGTCACAGGTGTTTGGGTAACCACTTAACGGGAGGCTGATTAGAGGAGCAATTAAGAAAGCATCCTGTGCAGCCTGGGTTCCAGCACCGAGCTAGCCACAGCCTGCTGCGTGTAACTTGGGACAAGCTGCTCCATCTCTCAATCCCTCAGCTGCAAAAAAGGAGACACTGATACCTACAATCAAACACCTGCTATGAACTAAAACATGAAGAAAGCATTTTAGCCTTAGGTAGGTGTCCACTCACAGCGAGTTTGGTCATTATAATGATGAGGATGCCTGTTAATAAATTAAGCTAGACCACAAAGGAGAAATCACCTTAAAGGAGAAACATTTTAAGTCAATGAGCATTTCTTTTTGGATGGATTGCACAATATTCTATTGATTTTTTTAATAAACCAAATTTTGTCCATTAATTATAGATTTACAGGTTCATGGACAAGTCTCCAGAAAAAGAATTAGAGGCCTCTAAACTCCGTAAATTAAGAAAGTAAATTAAAAAAAAATCAGGGAGGAGGTTATACCTCATGTGGGAGAGTATGTGCTTAGCATGCATGAGGCACTCAGTTCAGTCCCCAGTAACTCCATTTAAAAACTTTGTTTTTTAAGAAATGGGGAATTAAAGCAAAAAGATGGAGGAATACAGACTTTTTTAGAGACTCATCTCAGATTTAAGATGGGGAAGATACCATCTATTTCTCAGAGGAAATTTTGAGGACTATGTAAACTGGATCTGAGATATCTAGTTCTTTAACATTATTCATGAAGTCATATTACCAAGTCATAAACTACCTGATAATCAACAGTGGTGATACTGATCATAACAGCTGCCATCACGGATCGAGCTCCGGCTAGGACTGCTCTGTTCTGACATCTCTGTCCCTCAGGCCTCACCAGGCTGAGAGCACTAAACTAGGTCATTCATGAGCACCTCGTGTAAGTCCTCCATTTGTGCTTCTGACTCTCCCCTCACCAGCTCCTCTGAGGGAAGCACTGTTATCATCTTACCCACTCACAGATAAGGCGACTGAGGCACAGAGGCTAATCCCGTTCCAGGTCACATTGACATTAAAGGACGTCTGTATTTCTGCTGTTTTGCTTTTGACAAAGGAATCTGAGATATCAATTCAAGGCAGACTGTTAAATAATCAAGTCTGTCAGGTCTTCACCTCAAAGAGCAGATACTATAAATTCCTGATGTAGGATGAGGCTGCCGCCACAAACTGACTCAGCTTGAAATTAATATCCAAGATGAAGCAGCGGATACACGTAAATATTCACGATTGTCAAGTCTGCTCACGGGTCTGGGCCCTTCACTGCCTGAACGGGGGTGAAATCCCCACCCGTGTCTGGGAGAGATGCACGGTGCTTCCCGGGCTCAAACAGGCTTCACGGGCTATTTCCTCCCACAGACTGGCCTCAACGATTAAAAGATCTCAAGGTTTTTACACCATGCAAAACAAAAAGACATTTCTGCAGATGGAGCACTTTCTTAGGCTTAAATCTTTTTTTGCCTACACTCACCCAGGGGGAAAAAAGAAACATGACTCTGCAAACTCTCTGACCCTCACCACTCACAGGAGTAGAACAGCCACAGCAGAAGATGGCTCTTCACATTGCAGGATGAGAACAAAATAAAGATGCCCCAACAACAGGCACTCCCAGACACAGCGCTCAGCAGTCTTCTGCAAACTCACGGTTGTGTAGCACCCATCACCTTCTATTTCCAGAACACTTCATCACCCCTAAAGAATCCGCCTATCACTAGCAGTCATTCCCTAATCCCCCTCCAACCAGCCCCTTCCAGCCATCACCTGCTCTCTGCCTCTGCATGTGCCTTTTCTGGGCATTTCAGATCACTGAAATCAACAATATTTGACCGTTTGTGTCTGCTTCCTTTCAATTAACAAGCTGTTATCAAGGCTTGTATATTTTGAAGTGGTATCAGCATCTCTTTCTTTTTTTTTTTTTGAAAACGTTAAAGATTATTAGAAGGTGGTAAGCACTATCAAAAAGAGTAGAGTGGAGCATAAGTGATTGGGTTTCAAAGGGAAAAGTGTGGGTTGAACAGTCAGGGTGGACTTCCAAAAACAGGTGGCCTTTTTCATTTTCCTCTTTTTTTTTTCTTTTTTATTCACTCTTACGTGTGAATAATCTTCCACTACATGGAGATACTACATTCTTTTCATCCATTCAGCAGCTATTTATGGACGAGTTCCAGAAAAATGAGTGTAAGGGTTGACTAGCATGGATGGCATTTAAGCAAAGGGCAAAATGTGCTTTCAAAAAAAAGCCAACAAACAGAGGCAAAAGGAAATTCAGTGCTTTTCTGAGCAAGGTGCTTGCTTGCTTCGGCAGGACTACCGTGCAGGACTGTGGCGGATATTGGCAGGAGTCACGGTGTGGGAGAAACATGAGAAGACTCCCCACTGCAAGTAGCTCAGACAATTCTCCTCCCTCATCCTGTATTGTTAGAGCAATGTTTCTAGGTTACTCTTATTTCAAGTAATAGCACTTTAACTGCACATCTGATCATCTCCATCAGACCACCTTTCCTCCAAGCAACAGAAAAGCATTCAATGACCTGAGCAGCTCCAGGACATAATGGTGATGGATTAGGGAGTCCTGCAGCATTCCAGCCTGCAGGCACAAACCCCACATGTGCCCTGGTGATGTCCAGAAAATAAAATGCATGGAAATATCTCACTGTTCTTACACGACATCTGCCCTCAATTTGCCCCAAAATCATGCTCGCAAAGCACTAATCAACCCTCTCAATACAAAAATAAAAAAGCTAAGAAGGCAAATTTAGGCTCTTTCATTGAAAACCAGCAACCATCACTGCCAGTATCTGAGCTGGAATGCTCCTGACTTTGAAAACCACTGCGCAGTTACTTTTCAAGCGTAAAACTCATATATGTATTCCATGTAGATGATATTGCAGTAGGATTTTTCTTTTCAAAATTTCCAGTTGCAACATTAGCACAAGAAAGTTTATGTATAGGCTTTAAAAAAATCAATTATCCTCCACTTTCTTAATTTTGAACTAATTATTATTTTATAAATGTGGCTATGCTGCGTATTATAAACCGTTTGATTTCTGAAAACAAGACCTTTATGACCCCACTATTTCAGAGAAAACTTTAACGATTCTTTGAGAGGTGGGGCCTGGGGCGCCCACTATCAGCTCTTTAAATACTGACAAGGATGTGCTATTAAGTAATGCAAAGGCTCTAACTCCACATTAGCTCAGAAAGCAACGAAACTACACCAAAGACTTCCTTAAATATTTTATATATTTCTATTCTTTTGAATATTAAAGTTCTTAAATGATATGATTTTTTTTGAAAAAGACAACAGCTGTATTAAATTTCCTCTCACCAAGAAAGCAATCTTTATGAAGTAAAAAACCCCTATGGAAATCGAAATGACAGGACGTTTCTAGCTAAGTTAACATCCAGATCTGAACACAAACCTAAATCCTATCAGATCTCACTCGAAGGAGCTCTACAAAGTCCTGGGCAACCCTGGAAATTAGCTCTTTTGTTCCAAATGTTGGCTGAGCTAAGATCATCACACTAGGCAGGGAAGGAGAGAAGAGGAAAATCCACCTGGCGGCCTCCAACAGTTTTCTTCCAGCCACAAAATGCCTCTAGATCGGCCCACTAAAAAGTCCCCCAATAAGGAAAGCCGGCATCCACACTGCCCCTGCCATCCCCAAGTAGCCCCGAAGCCCATATCCCAGCCTGTGAATGGTCTTCTAATGATCCCCCAGTTGGTGGCACCCACCCCCTCTTCCCCGCTATACAAACACAGAGAGCCACGGCAGCCTTCCCAAATCACAAATTTGATTACATCAACCCCCCACTTCAAACCCTTTAGAGGCTCCCTGTTAGAGTTCTAGCCCCACCCCAGACCATGCTCGCCCATCCTCACCTAAGTACACAGGTCCCCAGTGACCACAGGGGCCCCTGACCTGCTCCTACTTCCCACTTGCTCCAGTCTCATTTTGACTGTTTCCCAAGGAAGCCTTCCCTCCCTCCAACCTCCACAATTTGTTCCTCTCTTCCTAGAACATTCTAGGCTAAGTCAACTTCTGACAATGCTAAGCTCTCAAGAAGCAAATACATTTTGCTTACTAATGTGGCTACACGCTCTTTCCCCTAGACTCACAGAAGTGCACGTGTAATGTATAAATGAATGACCGGTTGGGTCTCAAAGGGACAGACATACCTGCTCTCGCCCGTCCCGATCCTTCGGTCTGTAGAATATCAGAAGCAAAACCAGAAGTACCTTTCCTGAGGGTCAATTCTGTTGACACCCTTCACTGCCTACTGTGTCAGTTCTAGTAAAACTCAACTTCTTCCAAAGCCCTACATCCCGGACTCTCTCCAGTGTCCTCCCGAGCAGGGGCTCCCTCCACCCTGGACCGCACAGGGCACTCTCCACGGGTGCCCACGCCAAAAGCCTCCAGGCCACTGCCCGGGCTGCACCTGCGATCTGAGACACATTCTTGACTCCTTCTCCTGGCTGACTCTTACTCTGTCCTCACAACTGAATGTAGAGCCCATTTCTTCCAGGAATTCCTCTCCGATAATGTCCTTTAGGTCTTGTCTGGTCTCTATCTATAGCAGCAGTACATGGTGACCAACTGGGTGTTTGCCCGCTCCTTTGAGACCACGAACACTTGGGAACCACATGGGAAGGAGTGAGAGATTACAAGACGGTTGAGGGAAGCAAAAAGCAGAAATCACAGTCCAAGTCCCAAATTCAAGGATACTTTCTCAGAAAAAAGTATAAACTATTTCACACCTGTGCAATTTGGCTACTATTTTTGTGGCTTGGGGACAGCAAGAACTTGGTGTTCTAGTCCAAAACCCAGGTTACATGCAAAGAAATGTATATATTCATATCCAAAGGAAACAAGAGCTGCTCAACAACAGTTTGCAGTTAGAACTGAAAGGAACTTTGATAAAGGCAATCTCTCTTTCTCTCTCTTCTTTCTTTTCTGGCATCATATAAATTTAGAAGTAACTGCGTGACTAACAGACGTCTACAGCCCGTGATTCTGCACTGAAGTGTTTGGGGCTGAGGAAGCCCAGATTACATTCACTCTGTAAATGCAATCACACCAACACACTGATAGGTGCCGTGAGTGGTGGAGCTGATGTTCCAAAGCAGGCAACATTATTCTGTAAGAGAACTCTAAATAGAAAGTAAGAAATGCAATGTCCTGTACTCAATTTCATTTGCTATATGGGCCATTAACTGATAGTATATTTTGACTAATGAAACCCAAAAATAAATTGTCAACGTCGATTTTCTTCATCTGACTGTTTTATGCTAACATCGGATATTAAAATCTCACTCCATATGGAAAGCTCAGGCCTATGCTGCAGCACAGATACATCCCGAGGAAGAAAGCTGACCAAGGGAGAACTGGAGAGTTTCCCTTCAGAAGCTGCAAAGTCTGGTTTTGCACCTGTACACCATATGCAACCACGTCATCATCAAAGGAGTTAGACGTTACCTCTCTGGGGCGAAAATCACTGCATGCTTCAGAACCATCAAAGAATGCTGAGCTTTGTGAAACAGTCCAGAGGCGCTTAAATCATACTTTTTCTGAAAGGCTCCAAAACTGACCCACTTCACCATTCCAGGTATAACAGGGAAGTACTGGAAACAGTAGAGAGAACATGCCCTTGAATTCTGACAAGGCCCTGCTTGAATCCTGCTACAGCATTTACTAGTCACTAAATGGACCAATTCTTTAACCCCTCTGAGAAGGCTTCCCAATCCCCAAAAGGGGGCTGTCATCGCCCACCTGGGAGTCATGGATGTGAATGAAACACGCAAGTAGGGCGGCCGACTGCTACCTGACACGGGGCCTGGCTAGTTTCGCTCCGCTGCCCTTCTGCCCCTTTAAACTTGCACTGATCCCCCTGGTAAGGATCAAGTCCCCGGAACAGACTGCCCGTATCTTCTGTGTATTCCTGGATACATGACTTACACTTAGGAGGCCAGAAAAACAACTGCCTCCTCCCAAGTCACTAACAATATTCCTAAGAGTCTGGGTATTTTTAACTCTATTTTTCAGGGAGACTATTCCAGAACTTTCCAAGCACCATTCTCCAGGTTGGCTCCCCTCCCAGTGCCCATCCTTCTTACCTCAGATCCTCTGTCTGACCGCCTCCTGTTCATGGGAAAGCGAGTCCGGTAGGGTGGGGACTCCCTAGGCCTCCCTCCCTCCCTCACAGGTGACTGTGAATACCTTCTCCCCACTCCAACTCCAGCTTCTGAGGATTCTAACCTTCCGTATCCTGCAGCCTCTGCACCTTCCTAAGACGCACACGTGGCCAAGACTCTCCCTTTGGATTTCTTTCTGGCTGGCCCTGCTGACCCCCAGGCCCCTTAAGGATAAATGGGATTGCTCTGAAAATGATAAATGCCGCTGGCTGACACACCAAAGCTGCATGGTCTGGGCTTTCCTCCAACCGAGGCACAGCCCTCCCCTCCCTCAGCCTCAGTCTGCAGCTCTCGAGATGATCTAATTCACATGCAAGGCTGTGAACACCAGCTAAGAATGACGACTCCCAACTTGTATCTCTAGTCCAGCTCCTTCACCTGAGCCCCAGTCTCATAGAGCCGAGTGCCTCTTTGAAGTCCTAACTTGGATGAAAAATGGCATCTTAAAAATGCCTCATGTCCACCATTTACTCTGGAATTCGATTCCTGGCAGGTACCTCCCAGACTCCCCATTTTAGTAACAGCCTCAGCACCCACCTAGCTGTCTCAGGTCACATTCAATTTCCACTGTTCCCTCCCCCCGGCCCTGCCCTGGAATCAGTCCTGTTATTTTCGCCAATAAGCTGATCTCAAGTGTGGTTTTGCAGGGACCATGGCCGGAAACACACAAGCTCACAGCATGGTTCACTAACAGTCCGCCGTAGGGTGCTCCCTGGAGGGGGAGGCATCTCCTGCCGCTGGTCACCTCAGAAGGCACTGGATTCTCACACAGGAGGCCCAGGAGAAGGGACTCAAGATTTTCCCGTGGTCTGAGCTTTGAAGGGCCCGAGGTCTGGGGGAGCTCCTAATTAGCAGACACACTTGCCAGTGAGCAGATGAGGATGGGGGAACCCATGCAAGGCTGTTATCACTCCAACTCCTGGGCTCTCGGGAGCCACGGGAAAGACCTGTGTCCAGTGTACAGCCCAGCCATCACAGATCCCAGCCTGCATTTGCCAACCCGGACAGCCTAGACTCCATCTACCTGCGACACTTACTTCTGTTCTGTTCCCCACCCAGAATGTGATGGACTCATTCAGATATTCTGGCCTGTCTCAAGCGAGACAAATTCAGTGAAAAATGAAGTGTCCACATTTGGACCAGAGCATGAAAGGAGAAACAAGGCCTCATGGTCAGCATGATGGTGGTGGCCAAACCCTTCCACCGGGTGAGATGAACCATGGTGAGGGTGAGAATCCAGGGTCCTAGGTCGGCCAAATCATCTTCCTTCACGGTTGTCTGGGGTGTTGGAGACTGACTACCACAAACTAACGACACGGCTGTCAGTGGTGGATGTCAGCTGCAACAGAAACGGATTCAACTCTTTACTGCCAACATGGGTTAAAAGTAAAGGCCGGGGCAGGGAGGTCTGCACGGCTGCTGAGGCAAACCACAGACCCAGCTCTGAATGCCCACTGGCTGGAGCAGAGAGGAAGCTACGGCCCTTTTAGCTGTCCCTGTGTCCAACAGATCCAGGTGAGCCAGCTACTTAGGAGAAGGTCATGTTGTCCTGATACCCAGAAAAACCAGCCTCGTAAAGGGAACAAATAGTGTCATGGATTTTAGACCCAATTCTGCCCCTTTTTGAAGGCAAAGTAAAGTAAATGGCACGGGGAAGTTGAATGCAAAAAAAAAAAAATTAAAGAACCAAACGGCGACCGCTTCCTCCAACAGCGTCCCCTGCAGCTGTCACCTCCGTGGCGGCCACTTCCTCACCAGTGACCGCCGGCCAGGAAGCGCCGTCACGCACGTCACACAGCGACAGCCAGGAACCGCGTGCCGAGCACGTTTGTGTAAAAGCAGGAATCGAGCAAAATGCTGCAGAGTTTGACCTTACAAGTTTAAATACTCCATGAAAAGAATCCCTGAGCAGCCGACTAAATCAATTCGCATCTTACTTCTTCAAAACAATCAAACAAATTTAATAAGGGCGCATTTGTCACCAAATAAAAGGAGGACCAAACAGGTCCCTCAAAGCAAGGATTTTAACAGGTATCTAACACCAGTGGGTAATGTGCTAACAAAGCAAATATTCCAAAACATTAGAAAATACAAAATGACTAGGATAATACATGGATCAAGACAGATATTAAGATTTTGCTTTTTAAAGCGATGGAGACAGTATGGAGGGCAATCTGGCTATTTCCAATGCAGGGTGTGCACAGCCCACATTTTCAGATGCAACAACATGCTCACTGGGCAGTACAAGTGAAAAAGGAATAAAGAAAAAGGAAAAGAGGAACAAGAGAAAATTAGAAACACACAAGAACAAAAATGATTTTGACAGCATGTACAAGAATTTACGTGAGTGTGTGAGGCCAGGGACGAGGGGATGGTGAGACCCACCCTCACCCCCTGCTCCAGGGAAAGCAGGGACCTGAGGGGAGCGGCGCTGCCGGGGGACCCCAACGTGGTCAGCGCCCCTAACCAAAATTCCACCTACAAGCTTCAAGGCAGCTTTTGAGCTACAAATTGTGGTCGCATTTCAGTCTGGACCGTTTTACTCACTTCCACCAAGAGTAGCAGGAGAGAATTAGGCTCTGCTCCTGTACCAAAGAATTGTTTAAATAATTAATGACTGTGGAATACTAAAAGCAACAATGGGGTAAAAGTGACTGGAGGAGAATGTGCTTGACCCGAGCTCACTGGCCGCGTTATCTCACTGACGTTCAGAAGCTGGCTGAGCCCTTATGGTACCAGAACAGACAGACCCAAAAGGAGGGAGGTTTAATGCGCTGCTGTATTTCGATACTGGGAGCCATGCCTGGTACACGAGGTTCTGGGTAAACAATGGGGACAGTGTCAACCACTGTGGGCTAATTACACATCCGGATACTCCGCCAAGTCCCAAGGGCAGACTTCAAAAGACAAAAACAATCTGGCATTCTCTGGTGGGGCTGCAGACTCAGAGACAAGCATTTGTTGAGCAAAAATATCACCAGTGCCTCCTATGACAAAAGAGGAGGCACTGGCGTGGGGGCTGGGGCAGGGCTCCAGGCTTCCACTGCTCACTCACCACTCTGTCCAGGGGGAGAAGTGGTCCCTGCTTATGTTGCACCGATGCACCTACCTTGACTAATGCCTGGGGCCTCAGCAGGTGTTGACAGGAGAGGTGAACGGAGCCAGACTTGGTGTAGCACGGTGCTGGCAGCTATGCCCTCAGCAGTGCCCAGGCTCCTATACATGCCAGCTCATCTTAAGAAGCAGATGGGGAGTGCGGGCATGTAGATCACAGGGCCCTGAGAGGACAAGTACAGATCATGGCTACAGCATGCCTCTCCCCTTCCTTAAGTCATAGAGGTATGTCTGGGAGGAACAGAAAATTCATCCAGAGCCCGCTACATTGTCTCTCGCAGGTGGGACTCGTGTCCCCTGTGCTTCTCACTCACAGGGCTGGTCTAGACATTCTTTTTATCAATTCTCTAGCATCTTCTCCTCCAACTTACCAACAACCAGAGAGTAGGATCTGATCTTAGCTAAGTTCAAGAGTCACAGAGCACTTCCTTCACAGCGGGCCCAGAAACATGTGCCAGGTTCTCCGACCGTCACCTGTGGGACCACCATGAGCCCTCTCCAGACTCAAGGACAGAGGCCGTAGGCCGGGGGAACACAGCTTCCCTCACTCTCCCCAGCAAAGGTTTCCACGTCTCGGAAAAGGCATCTCACCCTCTTCTGCCTGAGGGACAGCACAACAGATACACCGGGAAACAGAGCTGAAGTTGGGGGGGTAGGCAGCCCAGAAGAGCTCGTCTGTACTTCCGAGGCAATGTGGGGCCGTTGACTTAATCACAGGGAAGAAGTGAGAATGAACATTTCCCTGCTCTGTCCCATACACCGTGATACGCCTTTCCCTGCATAAGGAGTTCATTCGGAAGTCCCCGGCGGTGTTTCTGATGTCCTAACTTGTCATGGAGGCTGTCGGGCAAGAAGAGAGGGCCTGAGCAGAATAGGTGCTGGGCCTGGGAGGCAGGAGACACCGGCTCCAGCCCCAGCTCAACCAGCTCCTCGTTCCGCCTCTCGGGGTTCAGCATCTCATCTATAAGCAAAGGGATGAGACTGTCCCAGGACAGGCTGCCCAACAGAAATGAAATGAGAGCCATGTAAATAACGTTTCCCATTTGCCACGTTTAAAATGGTAAACAAAGAAACAAACCAACAAACAAAAAACAAATACTAGAAACTGATTTTAAGAACAGATCTTACTTAATCTACTGTATGTAAAATACTATCATTTTGACATGTAATCAATATAGGAAGTAAAGAGATAGTTTATATACTTTTACTAGACAAGCCTCAGTGTCTGATGTGCATTTGACCTACAGCACATCTCAGCTGAGTCCAGCCTCCTCCCCAGTGCTCCTAGCATCAGTGGCTTTGGCTACTTTATTGGACAGCAACCCCAGGGGTCCCACCATGGTCATGGCTGTAAAGCGGGAGTAAGTGTCCACACTAACCCTAAAAGGATCTCTCTGAAACAAAGGCGGATTCACTTTGAAATGTCTGTAAACCGGCGGGCAGCATCTCCATCCCCCCTTGGCTACAAGACAGACTTCTTCCTTGCTGATCCCTTTCTGGATGTAGGGAAGCAATCCGGCACAAAGCCAGGGTGGACTGGCCTCCAGGTAAACTTACCTGCTGTCTGTGTCCAGTCCCATGAAGTCCTCCATCTCAAACGGGATGCAGGGGAGGGGGATCTTGTCCCCAGAATTCTTGGGGCCACCATCCAGCCACTTGGACTTGAGCAAGATGAAGAGTGACTCAGTGAAGTCCTCGATCCTCTTCTCCACCACCCTGCAGTCCTCTAAATTTGAAGGCAACGTCGGTGCGCGGCTGCTCGACTTCCTCCACATGCAGTACAAAGACAAAAGCTGAGAGTCATTATCGAGGTGCCATACAGCTCCTCTGCACGTGGAGCTTCTCCAAGGCCTTGGCAGAGAGACAGTCGGTAATGGTGACAAGGCCCACGACCTTGCAGTGTTTCTAGAAGACGCTCCACCCATTCTCGGGCACATAGCGGTGCCTGTAGTGGATACAGAGTGTCCACTGGGAGCCACATGGGCTGATATGGCTCACCGAGGTGAGTAGCTGATAGATGCAAAAGAAATTCTCCTCTGAGATGATCTCCATGGTTTGGACTACAACGGGAAGAGTCTGGTGGTCCTCAGCACACTGCACGTAGTCAGGGATGCTCATGTTGCAGGCCCTGCCGAGACAGGAGAGGAGATCGAGGTACATACTCTGCTGTGTGCTATGGGCCCATCTGGGTTGCGGTGACCTGGTGTGTACCAGACAGAAGGCAAGGGAAGCCAAAGCAAATCCGGGGGTACAGTTTGTCCTCATAGTCTGCACATGGCTACTGTAGCTCGGATCACATTACCCAGTTTTTGGTCTAGGCTTCCTGCCCCTGCAGAGAAGTGTCATTTCTTATTTTATATTTCCAAGCACCTAGCAAGGCTCTGATATAAAGTCACTACTCAAAAATGCTGAATAAAGAAATGAACAAAGGATATGCTTTCCCCAAACTCCTTCAGCAGAATATAAAGAAAAGGACCACAGTAGGATCAAAAGATCTGGAATTCTATTCAATTTATTTGAACCCCTTAGCTTCATAGTAATGGATAAGAAAACTTGCCTTGAGGTAGAGGGTACTGTTCATTGGTGGAGCACATGCTTAGCATGTACGAGGTCCTGGGTTCAAACCCCAGTACCTCATTTTAAAAAATCAAACAAATAAATACACCTAATTTCCCTCCTGAAAAAGTATTTTTTAATTCAAAAGTCAAAAAACACCTTGCAATTGACACAACATTGTAAACTTGACTATACATCAATTAAAAAAAATCCTTGCCTTGCAAGAATATATCTGGATTACGGATGTTTGCAAATGTAAAATGCCTAGGGTACCACCTGCATAAAAAGTGGTGACTGTACAAATGTACTATCCCCCCTTTATGAGCTATTCTTCCTTTGGGGGAGTTATAACCTCTCAGAGCTAATTTTCTCAGTTTAAAAAATATAAACATTACCTGGTTCTCAGTACTGCTGAAGAATCAGATAACCCTAAGAAAGCATCTGACCCACAGAATTTACTCAATAAATGTTTTTTGAATGAATGAATAAACAAGAAAAGTGAATGCTGCTCCCTGCCAAAGACCATCATAATGATACTTCCTGGAAATCCCAAGCCCACGTTCACCAGACTCTGCACTAACAATGTGGGTGACCTGGACAGGCCTGTGTGCTTCTCTAAGCCCCAATTTAATCGTGGATAGAAATGAGGGCAATAACACAAACCTCAAATTGTTAGTGAGTCAGTAATGAATTGTACCCCAATATTGCAAGATGGAACCATTAAGGAAAACTGGGCAAAGAGTCCATAGGCTCTCTCCATATTATCTCTTACTACCACATGGGAATCTACATTACATCTCAAAATAAAAAGTCTAATTTTTTAAAGAGGTTTTCGAGGTTAGGTGAGCTCACTGTCTCAAATAAGGAACACACAGTACAAATAGGACAATGCCCAGCCCATGAGATACACTCAGTTAACATTCCCACTGAGCCCACTAGTCCCTCCAACTTCTAATGGTGTCCACTTCCAAGAGCCCATGTGACCATCCTTGTTCTAATTTTCTATTTCTAATTTTTTTCTTTTCATTAAATAGAAACACCCAATTCCATAGAATGCTTACCAGATATCATGATGGCAGCCCTTCAAAACCTGACCACAGAGATCATGATGGCAGCCCTTCTTGGTGAAACAATAAAATGAATAGCCATTTTCACAAGACCTCTGAGTAAATCTACTAGGGAACTTCATCCTGGACTGAGGAAGAGGACTGGGGAGCAGGGGGCATTCAGGGGCACAGAGAATCATGGGCCACCTGTCCCACGATGGACTTTAGACTCACCCTCACCCTTCAGGAACTACTAAATACACACAGACAGAGTGCTATGGACAAGATTTTTTTTTTTTTAAACAAATCCCTGAATCCCTAGCAGGTCTTGTTTCTACCCATACACAAATGGCTTATGTGCATAATGTTTCACAAAAGCCTTAAAATATTATCACCCCAACTTGACACATCAAGAAACTGAGGTAGAGTAGTTTATCACATTCTACAAGATTAGAGAGAGGCCACGTCAGACACCGTATTTAAATCCAAGCCCCTGCTCCAGTGCTCACACTAGAAAGTGTGACATACTGCCCCTTTCCTGCCCTCTCCCTGCAATCAATCTCTGAATAGTCTTTTCTGTGTCACCTGGAATCACAATCACATTCATTTTCCACAAAGAGCTATGTCACTCCTTGGAGGACTTTTCAAAATCTAAAGGGTTGGTTTGAGAGGAGAGATTTGCATTTTCTGTTTCTCAAAGGAAACATGGCTTTAAAAGAAACTGAAAAGTAGTTATCTAGTCTAAGCCCTCATTGTGCAGAGAAAGAACCGGAGGCTCAGAAGAGATGAGGAAAGGGCCTTATTAACAAATATTGCCTCAGCGCAGCACCAAGCCAGACCTGGCACTTCTAGGGGAGGATCTGGAAGGCCCAGGAGAATGAGTGTTAGAAAACAGAAAGAGAAGAAGCATACAAGGCCCCGTCTCTTCACCACCATAACATGAATTTCCACCAAATTACCCAGAATGGGTGCAGCCAATATTAAGTTTGTCAAAAGAGGTTATAGAATTCTCAACCATAGTGGAAATTCCAACATTTACTGTGCTTTTTTCCCAGTTCAAGCATCAATTCAGTGGGCACTCTGTACCAGGGACTACACGAGGCCTGGGGTTCTCCCAAATACAGATCTCTATTACCACGTGTGCAAACCACATTAAGGCCACCAGAAGAAAAGCGCCCACAGATAAGATGGAATTACTGAAACTGAAAGCAGCAAAAGAGCATATATTACTAGGAAAAATGGTGCTCCTAGTAATGGACTCATGGACATAGAAAGCAAACTGTGTTTAGCAGGCAGGAAAGGGGGGATTAACAGATACAAATTAGTAAATATAAAATAAATGACAAGGACCTGCTACATAACACAGGGAACTATATTCAATTTCTTGTAGTGATTTATACTAAAAACAATCTAAAACATATATATATACATATGCATATGTTTATAACTGAATCTCTGCTGTACACTTGAAACTAACATTGTAAATTGACTACACTTAAATAAAAAATAATTTTAAAAAATAAGTAAAAATAAATGCAATGCCATTAAGAAAAAATAAAAGAACTCTCTAATCCCCTTAACTGTAGGTGGTCGAGAAATCTAGCTGCAAACACCAAGTCCACTGGATCACTCCAGCACTGGCTGACACTCTTTCTGACCATCAGAGAGTCACTTGCTTCACTGAGGTTACTTTTCTCTTCTGTGAAAGGCTACAGTTGCAACTAACGATGTATAGAATCTCATCATTCACAAGCCCAAAAAGTAGTGAGGACTTCACATGGGCCAGGCTCTGGTCAGATGAAAAGATAGGGTCCCAGATATATTCATGGGCAGAAGAAGTTTATGCCATAAAGGTATAAATTCTTCCTGTTTTGATAGACAGATTCATTTCAATTCTGGTTAGAATTCCTACCAGATTTTTCTTGGAATATAACAAGTTAATTTATGGTCAGGAATAGCCAAGAAATTTCTTTAGAACCACCACTTGGGAGGGGTGGATAGGTCATTCATTTCCACTGCTCTTTCTGAAGTGATGAAAACGTTCTGGAATAATAATGCATGCACCACTGTGAATATGCAAAAAGCTGCTGAATTGTACCATTTAAATGGATGGAATTCATGGTGTGTGAACTATATCACAATAAAACTGTCCTATGAAAATTATTTCTTGACAATTATTTTTCAGTTTATACACTAGTCTGTCCCACAATTTAAGAAAAACAAAAAATCTAAACAAGCCAATCTATGCCAGGAGCACTTTAGGACTGCAATATCCCTGGGTCTCCAAGGCCTCTGGTGGTGCTGTTCCTCTTAACACACACTAGCTGGGCTGGGCTAGTTAGGGACTGTAACTATCTTTTGAAAATCGAGGATCACTCCTTTCACCCTGGGAGAGGGAAGGAAGGAGGATGTCACAGCCTCATGCCTTCAGCACATTTTTAACAGAACCAAGCCCTGCTTTCACCACTGCAATCCCTCTCACTATAAAAACACGTGACATCAACAAGCACCTCCATCATAACACCTGAAAGCGTTCAAGGTACTTACCTGCTGCAGAAACATGGAGGGGGGAGACAGAACCTCGCTTAGCAGTGACGCTCCCTTTTCCCAACTCCACCAGGAGAAGCTGGGCGTTAGAGCCGGAGGCTTTCAGCCCAGGTAGCAGCGCCCACGCCACAGAGCTGGTCCTCAGGGAGCGGGAAAGGGAGAGCAGGGCAGCCCCGGGGTCGCGGGGCAGGGAAAGCGGGGAGGGGGACGCGGGCTGCAGCCTCGCTCGGAGGACAGCCCCAGCCCCAGTCCCAGGCGCCCGCCCCCGTCCGGGTCCGCAGACCCCGCCCGCCCGGGACACAGCCCGCCCAGGGGCGGGGACGGGCCGGCGGACGAGGAGAGGAAGCCCGGGAGGAGAGGACTAGCGGGAGGGAGAGGGGAATGGGACGCCAGCCGCGGACTGAGGGGATCCCGGCTGGGTGAGAGGTGGCAGGTGCACACCAGGCCCTGGACACTGTGGCCGGGGCGCCGGGGCAGGTGGCGCTGGCAGAGGGGTCTGGCCTGAGCAATTCATCTGAACACGGGCTGACTAGCGCCCTTGGGGTCTGTGACAGGCGGACCGCCCTCCCGCAGCCGCCTGACCCCTTTCCTGGGAGCCCCCCACCTTGCACTTCCACAGTCAGAGGCCCCGGCCCCAGGCAGGAACCAAGGGCCTACCGGGCGACGTAGTTGAGAAGCCTTTGGGCCCGATCCCCGGCTCGGATATGGAGCTCCCAACCAGCGGACCACTTGGCACTGACTGCGCATGCGCAGGAGGGCCAGCGATCCTCTCTGGGTTCTGTGAGAGAAGGTGGGACAGCGAGGGAGGGAGAAGATGGGAGCGGGTGGAGAGGACGGGAAAATTGGAGGGATACAGATGGACAGGATGAGCAGAGAGAAGGAAGGGCTCTGGAGAAAGGAGGGTCTTAGCGGAGTTGGAGAAAAAAAAGCTTTACCTCTGGGGCACCGCTAGGCGGCAGACCTGCCTCTGTACCCTTCTGTTACCCTTCAAGCCCCGCAGCTCAATTTTACCACCGTGATCCAACCCTCCGTCCGATGCTTCTGCAGAAACCCTAGGGAGATCACACCCGTTGCCCCCACGCGGAGCTGGGTTTTCTGTTGCTCTGAGAACCAAGCACCCGCAGG
Source organism: Vicugna pacos (assembly GCF_048564905.1). Taxonomy (NCBI): domain Eukaryota; kingdom Metazoa; phylum Chordata; class Mammalia; order Artiodactyla; family Camelidae; genus Vicugna; species Vicugna pacos. Next base: position 22,999,468 of record NC_132995.1, on the reverse strand, counting down.
TGTTGTCGCTCAGAACTACCTTGGGAAGAGCACATATTCCCCTTTTACACGCTGGGAAACAGGCAGGCAGGATCACTGCCTTAGCTCCACTGTCCCAGGTGTTGGGCTGGCGGGGAGCGGGATGGTACAAGATCAGAGCCCCAGACAGAGCAGACTGCCTGAGTGTTGGTGCATAGTCCCCATCCCTCCTGGGTAAACCATACCCACCCTAGTGGAAACATCAAGGGCTCACAGTAGTTCCCTGGGTGTGGGAGAGCTGTCCTCATGTGAAGGAAAAGTCCAGCTGGGCTAACAAGCTAAGTCACAAATCTAAGTGTGATAAGTGTCAGTTTACTGATCTAAATTCTGCTGGGCTATCTCGTAAATCTGAAGTTTAGTGTCAGTTTATTGGCCTAACAACCTAACTCGTAATTCCAAGCTCAACAAGTGTCAGTAATGTGATCTGTTACAAATTGATAAGCTCCAGTGTACTTATTCCTTGCTTTTTGTTCTTTGAGCCTTATTGGCTAATCCCCCCTTACTTGTAATTAAGCCTTTAAAACCTCATGTGCACGTCTTGGAGGTACTCAAAACTTCGGAGCCGAAGCCCCTCTGAGCCCACCGGCATAATAATTCTGAGTACTCCAACAATCCGATTGGTGCTTTTTTCTTGGCTGGCCTGTTTCCATAACACTCAGCTCCAGTGCCCAGCTTTCTAGGTAGATAGGAGTGTTACCAAGTCCAAATTCATTCTCCTCAGTGCAGGACAGGCCAATAAGTTGGGAGACCAGATGTTGGGGCATGGAATAGCAAGTTTCTGTAGACCTAGATGGCAAACAAATGTCCTGGAAAACCATCTCCCCAAGTCACAATTCAGGCTCCTTTCCTATGTGCTTGGTTAGTGCAAACTTCTTAGTGTAGGAATTCCTTCTTGTTAGAATCCTTTGTTCTTGCAGCTATCTGCGTGGGTCAGATCCCTGTAAACCTCCAACAGAAGAAACGTTATTTTCTATTCTGCAATTTGCTATCTTTTAATGAATGAAAAAGTGTTAAATATCCTTAAAGGTCAGAGCCTTCAGAATAGGGTCTCCTGTTTATTTCAGGCTCTAGGCAACATTGTTTTACAAGCAAGATGAAGCCTAGGTGACAGAGCACAGGGTTAAATTCAAAGGAACAAATCTAATATGGTGTCAGATTTGTTCTGTTATATTACCCGGCCAGAAGCCACTTGAGGATTTAAATCCCTTTAAGTTAAAAATAACTAAAATTTTAAAGGAATTTACATACATAGGTGGGAATGTGCAAAGCATATCTGGAAAAGCACCCAAAGGATAGTAAACAGAGGCATCTCCAGAGAGGGCTGAAAGAACAGAGGATGAGGGAAAACTTCTTTCACTTGTGTATTTTTGTGCTCTGTTTGAGTTTTTTTTAAACCATTTCCTTGTATTTCTTTTTCAGATAAAAGAAATGTGTAATGGAGCAAAGGAGTAATTAGCTTAGCAAATACAGCAGCCATGGAATCACTAGTCATCACTTTTGATTTAAGCCAGAAAGCATTTTTTGACTCTCTCCAATGGGCTCTGTCCTGTTTTAAGACTTCTATTAATATTATTATTACTATTATTATTATTATTATTATTATTACTATTACTACAAGTACTACTACTATGACTATTACTATTATTACTATTATTTTATGAAATAATAACACGGTTTACCTCACCCCTGCCCATGGCTGGTGGAAAACCAACTGAGTTTTTCTTGAGTTGTTTTCCAAGGAGTAGAGATGAGTTTATAAACAGAACACATCTTCAGGGCAAAACAGGCAGTGTGCATTACCAGCAGGCCAGACAGCAATGAAGGGTTTTCAATAGAGGCACCCAGAAGCTGAGAGAGAAAGCCTCCAGGACACTACAAAAAGCTGCCCAAACTGCCATCTCCATGGTACTACTGAAATAGGAAAGAACAAATCTGACTCCATATTTGATCTGTACCTTTGACTTTAACAAAGCCAAGTTAATATGCTCCGGTCTTTTCATGGGTTATGATGTCACAGAGGAAACGGACAGGTCAACAAGGAACCACTCTGCCGTGATCACGGAGCCGGGGACAGGGATGGGCTGCAAGATGTATGAAGCAGCCGCAACTGTGCCCGTGCTTCTAGGCAGGTATCCAAAATCGCCTCGACAAGGTGTCAAACATTTGTGCCCATGTCCTCATCAACAGACATGTATTAAAGACAAATGGAAACATATAAAATGCCAATACCCTTGCTGGGTACACCATCCAAGAACAAAGTCTCAGTTTGACAACTGGCCATCTCGGTTCCATGGGATTCATTCTTGGAGAACCTTAAAAACCACTCTTCTGTCCTCAAGAATTGCTGCATATTTGTCCTATCTTTGGCTCAGGGATGCAGAACGTTCAAGTGAACTTTAATGTCTGCACAGATTTGACTGTCTTTTTCCAGGCTCACTTGTCCATTCAAAAGAGGCCTGAGCTAAGTCCATCCTCCGTAAGATCTAGTCCCTCCAGTGACAGCTCATTGAGCCTGCAATTAAAAGCCAAGTGAACAAGACTGTCCTCAGCTAAAAAGTTCACCCATCTTTCACTGTTTTCTTAATCTCCTCTCCTGGCTAATTGCAACAGACTAACACCTCCCTCCACCAAGATACCCAACTATGTCATTTTTCTCCCCAAAGAGAAAATAAGGTCCATAAAAGAGGAGACAACTCCATAGTCACCTCTGAATTCTTAGCATATAGTAATGTCAATAAATACAACTCAGATTATTGTTAGTTTCCTTTAAAACCTTTCTGGTTATTTGAATGAGACCTTGGAAGAGAGGTGTTTGCTGTCCAGTATCTTGATCCACAAGACTCTGGAGGCCTTTTTCGGAATAGCTGTTCACTGATTCATTCAAAACACAACTTATCAATCAAGGAGTAGCTGTGCTTTTCTGCCAGGAGTTTGTGGTCACTCTCATGCCAGAACAGCTTTAAACTATATCCTTACTTTGGATTTGTTATTTTTCCCCTCTTCCAACAAAATTGACTTTTCTTACTTTCTTGTCTTGAGGAATTTTTTTTCCTATTTCACCCTTTAGTAAAGCAAGATTCTCAGGATGGGCTTGGCCCATTATATGATCACCCATCCAACTCCTAGTATGAGAGGTCTGGGGCTAACATCCTTCCCTCCTGTCAAGGCAACTGAAAATCAGTTCAGGAGCCAACCAGCACACCACGGCTTCTAACGCTCACGTATCTCTCAGAAACCCTGCTTTCTCGTTTGTCTTGGCTTCTGAGAATTTTCCCTCACTTTCTTGACAATGAGTTGTGCAGCTTGAAAGATGAGGAAGGAAGGTTTTATTTCTCAATCAGCATTTTAAGGAACTTGTGTAATGAAGGTTTTCAGGAGTTTCTAGAACCCTCCATTGCCGAGACAGAAAACACACTAGACATTTTCTAAATTTAGTTCTCATGTGCATTTTTTCTTTGCTTTTTTTTTCTTAACTGCTAACAGACATTTTTTAATTAAAAAAAAATAAGGCCCCAAAAAGAATAGAACACTGAAGGGGCAAACAAAATTAAAGGGCAAAGACAGAAAAATGATAACTACTCTACAAAGTTAATGTAATACATACACTATGTATCAGATCAGCAATTCTCAGTAACAGCTAATTGAAACATGACCATGAGGTAAAATTTCTCTCCTGTCAGGACATGGCCAACAGAAAATACAATTAAACCAACAAACTAATTTCCTAAGTCTGGCGAGGTACAGAAGTCTACAAGCTAAATGTGTCTTATTCTAGAAAAGAGGGAGTCTCACCAGCTCTTTTCTGTGGAGCCTGAGCCCACGGGAGGACGGTGAAGTGAGCTCTGTAAGTACCCAATTAGCAAAGTGAGTGATGAATAAATAGACGTGAGCTTTGATAACAGAGATAATACTACTATTCGTTTGTCCTTTAAAGTATGACTTCACGTTCAGTGATCAATACTTCAGCGTCCTTAGGAGTTGAGATTTTAGGAAAATGCACATCCTGGGCCCAGATCTCCTCTTTAAGCTCGTGACACTGCAGTTAGTTGTCTCAAAGGCAGCTCCAACTCCACATGCAAAGAGCTGACTTCACGGTGTTCCTCCCATAGCCGTCCTTACCAGGGCCCCTGGTCGGAGGGTAAGGTCTCCCTGCATCTCCCAACTCAGGCCCATCACTCACAGATGTGAATGGACCCCTCCTTCAGGGACAAGATATCCTCAGACACCGAGTCCCACTACCCTCAACTGACCTACCAGATACTCACTGGCACTCACTCAGCACTGACTCTCTGCTGGAGACCACGCTGCACACTGCACAGTGTATCTCACTGGATCTCCACAATAGTCCTGGGAATTGGGTACATCACTGCTTCAATTGATTAGGTAAATTGTTTCACTTCCTTGCGTGCGTCCTTCAAACTGACACGGCTACTAAGCCACAAGCCTGGGCCTGAAAACCACTTGAAAATTGGACACTGCTACACCTCGCAGCCACCCTACTCTGACTCATCACATCATCTCCTGCCAAGCCTTCTAAATGTTTCCAAACATTCTAGAAGACAAATATGAACTATGAGAGCACCCCACTCTCCTACTTAAAATCTGTCAATGATGGTTCACTCCCCTTAGGAGAAAGCCCAACCAGGCCTGAGCACAGCCTAAGGCCCCAGCATCCGCTTTCCCTGCACGGCCGCGCCGCCTCACCCACCACGCAGCTCTACACGTGCCGTGTCTAGGACAGGGATGCTGACTCCGCACAACCCAGGGCTTGTCTCACTCGAACAATGATCACCTTCTTCAGTGTTCATCTTCTTCATTGCTGACTCTCACAAAAATGTTTTCTCATGATGAATCAATATCTTTTTCCTTACAACTGCCCATCATTAATAATGAGCTCCCCCCAAAAGAGAGAAGACCTAATTCTCAGTCTCCTTATCTGTAAAGTGAGAATAACAAGGAAATATGTGAGGTTTCAAGAGAAATAATATTCATGTGAGGCTGAGGGACAATTCCATCATACAGTAAGCATTCAATATGTGCTTACGTAATATTAATAAGAATATATTGCATTCTAGCAACCTTCAATCAATGTTTTATGACTTTGTCCAACAGACTACTGACAAACTGTTGGACGAACCACTTTGAGCAGATCAGCACAAGCATACTGGGAGAGGTAAGTGCTGACTCCAGTTACAGCTGCAGCCACCCAGCACTACGGGGCGGGGGCAGTTTGCTCAAACTCTTACATGTTGCTTGAGCATTTAGTTCTCATTATAGAATAAAGACAGTTGTTCTTTAGTCAAAGCTCCTGAAACATAAATCTTCAAAGATTGATGCAAATTAGGTTTCAAGTACAACACTCTCACTAGAATTTATTTGAAAATTATAGTCTTAGCTACTCCGCACATCAAAAGGGCATAATCTTAATGTATCTGACTAAATACACTGAAAGGGTTGTTTAAAAGTAATTAAGAAGAAGCCATTCAGAATAAGCTCTCAGTATCATCTGCACAAAGACCCACCCAAGGGTCTCATTTCTCACTTCCACATAGGTGTTTTCAAGTAGCTTACCTTGGGTCTTGGTTTCTTATAACACGGGGTGGGGAATAGTTGTGGATAGATTTATGTAGCAAATATATACCAAGGGTATTTGTTGTGAAGGAATTCTACAAATAAGAAGATTGATACATAGTCCCACCCATAAGAAATTCAGCCTTTCCATTTACAACAGCATTAAAAATAAAGTGAGAGATACATTTAACAAAAATTTACAAGATTTGTACATTGAAATTTTTGAAGTATAACCAGAATAAATTTTAAAAGATCTACATATATGGAAGACATCCCATTTTCATGGAATGATTGACAATATTATTAAAAATGTTAAAAATCCTCAAAGTGAACTATATATTCAGTGGAATCCCTATCAAAATTCCAGCTGACTTCTATGCAAAATTGAAAAACTGATCCCAAAATTCACATGGACGTGCAAGGGGCCCAGGACAGCAAAAACAACCTTGAAAAAGAAGAGTAAAGTTGGAGGACTCACTTTAAAGTGTACTAAAATGCTATAGTACTAAGTCAGTATGATACTGGCATAAGTTTGGATAAATAAATCTAAAAGACACAATAAAAACCCACGGGGAAAAACTTACATTTACAGACACTTTTCCACTAGGGGGCCAAAAACACTCCATTGAAAGAATAGTCTATTCAACTAATGGTTCAGGGACAGCTGGGTATCTGCAGGCAAAAGAATCAATCTGGAATCTGAACACCCATATTTTATATAACAAATAAAATTAATTGAAAATAGATCACAGACAGAAATGTAAAAATTAAACCTATAAACTTTCTAAAAGAAGACACAGTATAAATCTTTGTGGGCCTAGGATAGGCTTTGGTTTCCTAGATACAAAACCAAGAGCACAAGTGATAGAAGGAAAAAGCAGATAAACTGGACTTCATCAAAACTAAAACCTTTTTCTTACAAAGGACATCATCAAGAAAGTGAAATGACAGGGGAAAAGGGTATCTCAAGTCAGAGAGTGTGTGCTTTGCAAAAAAATAAAATAAATCTTTACATCTAACTACCTCCCTTGTAAAGAAATTGTTTTAATGTTTAAAAAATATAGTTAAAGGACAATGTGCAGAATAGAAGAAAAATTTTGCAAAGCATGTATCTAATAAGAGAGTAGTATCCAGGATATATAACGAATGCTTACAACTGAAAAATACAAAAAAATACACCCAATTATTAAATTTACCACGAATTTAAATAGATATACAAATGGCCAATAATCATATGAAAAGATGCTCAGCATCACTAGGGAAGTCAAAAACAAAATGAGATCTCATTTTACACCCACTAGGATGGTTATAACCAAAACTTGGACAATAACAAATGTCGTTCAGGAGGCAGAGAAACCTCATATGTGGCCAGGGGAAAGGAACAATGTTGCAGCTTCTTTGGAGAAGTCTGGTATTTCCTCAAAAGCTTAGAGTTATATGTCTCAGCAATTCCACTCCTACATATAGAGTCATCTCTCAATATCCTTGGGGGGTTGGTTTCAGGAACCCCACACCCTGGATACCATAATCCAAGGATGTTCAAGTCCCTTTACAATCAACCATCTGGATTCATGTAGTGGAAACTACAGATATGGAGGGGCAAATGTACAGCCAACAGAATGAAAACATATTCTCATAAAAAATTTCACATCAATATTCATAGCAGTATCATTCAGAGTAGCCAAAAGTTACTAACAATATCCATCCATCAATGAACGGATAAACAAAATTACCAAGAATAGGCCCACAAACTTTTGGTCATTGAAACTTTGACAAAGGAGGTGAGAAAATACAATGGAGTAAAGACAGCCTCTTCAGCAAATGGTGTAGGGAAAACGTAACAACTGCATGTAAATCATTGAAGTTAGACTACTCCCTCACAGAATATACAAAAATGAATACAAAATGTGTTAAAGACTTAAACATGTAGACAAGACACTATAAACCTCTTAGAAGCAACCATAGGCAAAACATCTGACATACATCTCAGCAATGTTTTCCTAGAGCAGTCTACTCAAGCAATAGAAAAACAACCAAAAATATACAAGAGGGATCTAATTAAACTTACAAGCTTTTGCACAGCTATGGAAACAGTAAGCAAAACAAAAAGACAACCAACCTATGGAATGGGAGAAAATATTTACAATAAATGAAACTGCTAGGGGCTTAATTCCCAGAATATGTAAACAGCTTTTACACTTAATAAGAAAGAAAAACAAACAATTCAATTCAAAAATTGGCAGAAGTCCTAAAGAAACATTTCTCCAATGAAGACGTACAAATGGCCAGTAGCCACATGAAAAAATATTCAATATCATTATCAGAGAAATGCAAATCAAAACTGCAATCAAGTATCACCTCTCACCAGTCAGAATAGCCATCATTCAGAAGTTCACTGACAATAAATACTGGAAAGTCTGCGGAGAATTGGGAACACACCTACACTGTGGTGGGGATACAGTTTGGTGGAGCCATTGTGGAAAAGTGTATAGATGTTCCTCTAAAGACATAAAATTGACCTCCCAGATGACCCAGCAATGCCACTCCTGGGCATATATCCAGAAGGAACCCTAATTGAAAAAGACACCTACACCCCAATGTACACAGCAGCACTATTTACAATATCAAGACATGGAAGCAACCGAAATGTCCACTGAGAGATGACTGGATAAAGAGGTTGTAGTATATTTGTCCAATAGACTACTATTCAGCCATAAAATAATAATAAAATAATGACATTGGCAGCAACATCAATGGACCTGGAGAATGTCATTCTAAGTGAAGTAAGCCAGAAAGAGAAAATACCATATGAGATTGCTCACATGTGGACTCTAAAAAAAAAAATAGAAAGAAACAAAAAAATAAACTTATCTACAGAACGGAAACAGACACAGAGACATAGAAACCAAACTATGGTTACCAGTGGGGAGAGGGTGTGGGAAGGAATAACCTGGAAGTTCAAGATTTGCAGATACTGAGTATGTAAAGAATAAACAGCAAGTTTATACTGTATAGCACAGGAGAATATATTTAATATCTTATTGTAACTTATGTTTAAAAAGAGGATGAAAATGAATACAGGTAGGTTCCTATTTAGCTGAAGTGTTGTGCTGTACACAAGAAACTAACACAAAATTATAAACTAACAAGACTTCAATGAAAATATTTTTAAATAGACCAAAAACGAAAAAAAAAAGGAAAAGGATATTATCAAGCAAAAAGAATAAAGTACTGATTCAGGCTACAATTATGGATGAACCTTGAAATTTTATGCTAAAATAAGCCAGACACAAAAAGCCAAATAGTGCGCTTTAAAGTGAACTGTATCTAAGCGTTTATTGTACTACTCCTGTAAATTTTCCAGAGGTTTGAAATCTATCAATATCAAAATAAAATGTATTATGCATTAAAAACTTAAAAAGCTTCCTCACAGGAGGGCTTTAATTATTAAATGCAGAAACGCATATAAAGCTCTTGGAAAAACAATTTGCATGTCCACACACAGTCACTGCTGTCACTGCCACTCAGAGGGTGGTGACAGCGCTGATGAGAGCTGCCTCCACTCACTCCCCTGCAGAAAGGAGTGAAGGCCTGAGCTCTGACAGGCAGGGTGAGCGTGAACCTGAGTCATACACAGCCACGTTCCAGACTCTGCGTTACCCAACTTTCTTATACAAACTGCAACATGTAATGTAAACACGCTAGAGGGATGTATCTTACAACACAGGGAATACAGACAATGTTTTACAGTAACTATAAATGGAGCATCTATTGTACACCTGAAACTAATATCATATTTTAAATCAGCTATATTTTTATGAAAAATTAAAAAATATTTTTAAAATGCTATCACTTTAATATTCAATTCGGTTTTTAAGTTACTACTAAACAGCTCAGAATGTATAAAAGCATTTAATTGTGCTGTTTGCTTACATATTTATTTACATTCAGCCTCTTGCTAAAAGAGAATTTAAACAATTCTGTTAAACACAGCTTAACAACCATAACAACAAAAAGGCAAAACTGAGAGTGAAGAGAAAATGAAGATTCAATACTTAAATGAAACCAGGGGGAAGTAAACTCATAAAAATGGATTCCATGAAGTCAGGGCAAGTGTTAAGGCTGACTAGAAATTCAGCTGTAGGATTCTTGGCAGCGAAACCAAAAAGAAAAGATGATGGGGCGGGTGGTAGAGCGTGTGCTTAGCGTGCACGGGGTCCTGGGTTGAAGCCCCAGGGCTTCCACTAACAGGTTCATACATCTAATTAACTGCCCCCCTAAAAGATCACCAAAGAAAAGAAAAAGAGAAATTTCTTTCCCAAAGAACCCTGATATTAAATTTGGATTAAATATTAAAAAAAAGAAAAAAAGAAAAATTCAAAAGATAAGTGACACTGAAGGAAAACCCCAGCTGGGCTAACAAGCTAAGTCACAAATCAAAGTGTGATAAGTGTCGGTTTCCTGATCTAAGTTTTGCTGGGCTACCTGGTAAATCTGAAGTTTAGTGTCAGTTTACTGGGCTAATAAGCTAACCCGAAAATCCAAGGTCAACAGTTGTCAGTAACGTGATCTGTTCCAAATTGATAAGCTTCAGTGTACTGATTCCTTGCTTTTTGTTGTTTGAGCCTTATTGGGTAATAGCCCCATACTTGTAATTAACCCTATAAAACCTCATGTGCACGTCTTGGAGTTGCTCAGAGCTTTGGAAAAGAAACCCCTCTGAGCCCGCCAGCGTAATAAATCTCAGTACTCCAACCCTCTGTGTGATTCTTATTTCTTGGCTGGCCTTTTGTTTCCATAACAACACAAGCGATAATGCCCGTGAGATAAATCTGGGGAGGCTGCTGGTAAATCCCCATGTCTCACGTGGGAAAATCTGAAACATCCTTCTCACCACTCAGAGTCATCATAAGCCCACACCACACCTCCTGCCGTTAAATGCAGGAGCATGGTTAGGGCCCGGCCTTTGCTGTCTTTGTGTCATCACAGTGATACAGGATGGAAGGGGGAAGAGCACAGCCATTCAAGGAAGGCCGCAGCAATTGACATCAAAATGGTGAAGGATTCAACCCCCAATAGGCCTTGAGGCTCAGGATGAAGAGATTTAACTTCTAGCAGATCTTGAGATTCAGTAAACACCCATTGTAATAGTAACGTGGTTAATAACATGCCCCAGGCACCATGGCAGTCCCAATGCTAGCCACAAAAGGTCAAAGGGTGGGAAATGGCCAACTCCCTGGGAATCCTAGCCCCTTGCCCTAAGGCTGGTCCTTCTACTTATTAGCATATGAAACCACCAAGCCCAAGAAAACAAGCAACACAGCGCCACCTCGCGGTCATCACTCTCTGTCCCTCTTTGGAGAAGACAGACCTTCTGTCTGTGGGGTGTGTACCTACTTCTAATCTGTGCATGAAACCCCCACACCTCGTGACGTTTCTCTTGCATTTCAATGTATCTGTCTGAATATATATACCTTTACTCAACACTGGCTTGCTCTTGAATTCTTTACTGCATGAAGTCAAAGAACAAAATCTGGTGGGGCACATCCCAGGGGCTCAACGAAAGCCTGGGACACAGCCCTTCTCATGCCCAACGTTTTTTATTCTTGTATCAACAGGACTGGGCTGTGAAGGGAGGTCTGAAGCCCCAGCTAAGGGACAGAACCAGCTTCCAGGATTCCAATTTGCGGGCAGCCTCTCCCCCAGCTTGGGCCTTGGGGTCTGCCCGGTTCTCTGTGTTTCTCTGTTGTGCTGACTCCCCAGCCATACAGCGTACTCCTAGGCCTGTCCCCACAAAACCCTTCTCTCCAAAATACAAGCACGTCATGTCACAATCCTCTTGTTCAACCAGGAAATGTTCAGCCCACTTTTTTCCTCCCCAATAAATTACCCAACTGTCCTCCCTCCCATCACATCACTTCTTTCTTTGTGAGAACTCTGCACTCACCACACCCCATCATGAACACAGGTGTCTTGCTGGCTGTGACCGAGATGTTTCTTTCTCACACAGCAAGCGTCCTTTCACTTTCCCCTTGTTACCTTAAAAAAGCCTTTCCTGAGTCACCCACCCCTCTGATTATGAACTCACAATGTGCTGAAGTTGCAGTCACTATGTGCATACATCCCAGTTTTGGCTAGGTTTCCATCACAAGATCTTCATTAAGGAGCTGCATCAAGAAGTTATACAGGGTATTCTTACATCAGAGTGGAGGAACCTGCAAAAAATTTAAACGGCTTTGAAGAGAGTGTTAACCAGGGACAGAGATGTCGCGGGTCCTAGTCAAAAGTGTCATGAGGAAAAATGTTCTCCCAAGGCTCAGAGTGGCTTCTGAACACAGAATCCTCAGGGAGGAGGTGACAGGCAGTGATTAGGGTGGGTGATACAGGTTACGCTCCCCCAGCTGGGGAAGAATAGGTTTTTTTCTTGTTTTCCAAATAATTTCTTACTACCTTTTTCTCTTATTGCCACATACCATTTCCTACGAATTAAGCATATCAATGTCAGTCATTTGGGCCACTTGGGAGAAGCTACACGATGCCATTCACAGGGATGGGGCATGACAGCCACACCAGTCTAGGTTGAAAGACCAGTGGGGGTATTTGCAAGGTAATCACGGGCATGCAGCAAACTCCCCAGCTTCAATGACCTCATCTCAAAGCTGGGGTCAATAAAACTACCAAGCAAATTGCGTGAAGATTATGGCCAATATTTACTAGGTAAGTGCTCGTGAAAGCTGCCGCTTAATGGGGAATGAGTACGATCAATGAGGCCCTGTCTACCTGCCCACACGCGCCCTGCCTTCCTGCCTTGCTGCAACAGCAGAACTTGTTTAGCTGAGATTAACACCCCCAGAGCAGCCCAGACGGAAAAGCTCCCAGCTCTGCACGGCGAGACGTGTTCCTTTCCTTCTCAGAGCTGATCACAGTTTGCTGTCGTATGTGTTTATGTTTATCCCTTTTGTAACTCCCTCTCCTCCGGAGTTTTTGCTCAAGCAGCACAGGGCCAGGTGTGTCTTGGGTCCTGCCGGATATTCTGGGCAGGGAAACAGCCAACTCCATATCTGGCTCTGGTGCTGAACGGAGAGAGCAGAAGGCCCAGGGGCCCATGCTGAACTGAGGCCCCTGCACCCAAAATTATGGTCTGACCTTGGGCAAATTACACAGTCTTCTTTACCCTGAGATTCCTCATCTGTCCATGAAAATAACTGCCCATGTCACACAGAGTTACAAGTATTAAAGGAAATCAACAAATTCACAACCTAGCCAAGGGGCTACAAGTGCATCCTCAACAGACAAATGCTGCCTTTACGGCTCTGACGCACGCTAAGCGGGGCGGCCCCACACAGTGAACACTGCTAAGTGCCAGGGTGTTAAATGCTTCATGTGTGCTATAATACTCTTTAGATCTTACAACAATCCCAGGAAGAAATGAATATTATCATGCCCATTTCACAGATTCACCAACAGGTTGAGAGTATGCATTCTATTCCAAGGCCCTATGGTGAAGAAATGGCAATTTAAACCGGAATCTGGGCCCAGGCCTTGGCTCCATCTCTCTCCCATCCACCTGACCACTTGCCTATGAATTCCACCTGTCCAATATAAAAGTTTGCAGCCGGCCATCTCTTAAAAGCAATGTGTGCCACCGTTTGTCAATGTTGTTTAATTACCATAAACTGTTCTCAGAAACCACTACAGTAAAGAAAGTTGGACTTAAGGAATTCTGCATTGCGTTCTCCTGCAATGTGCAGGATCCCTTTCCTACACCTCCAAATCCAAGTGTATGCTTCCTCCATGTTTATGTTTGCACACGGTTTATTAAAGCAGAAGGTATCTGCAGTAATTCCATCTCGGTTGCTTTCCAAGGTTGCAGATTATCCATATTCGGTCTGTGAACGAAAATACTACAATGTGAATGAGAATACTGCAACCATGTCAGTAAACAAAGAATACTGATACCAAGTCATTAAAGGCTTCCGCCACTCCCCGGCGAGGACAGGCCTGCAGCCCAGCCACTGCAGCAACTCACAATGGTGCCCTCTGAGCAGACTCAGAATAAGAAAGGACGGGCTACTGGCCCGAGATAGCTAGGTGCTTGTCTAAAAAGTGAATTCAGTGAGTCCTAATATTTGCTTCCTCCCATTCATACAAAATCACTAAATTCTTGAACTTGAGTTACCTGGCTTTCTTTAGATAACAAGTAATCTTTTATTGTTCCAACAACCTGGTCTTTGTTGTAAAGCTCCTATATATCCTAGCTCTTCCTCAACCTCTTGGGAGCAGTCCCTCAGAGAGTTCTGAGAGACGGTCATCCTGGCTCGAGTCCTCCCGCCAAATAAAACATAACTCTTAACTTTTAGGCTGCACGTTTATTTCAGTCAACAGTTTTGGACACCATGAAGCACCACAGCAGATTTCTCTCCACTTGAACTCTCCAAGTAACCAGAGCCTTGGTACCAGCAGTGGCCCTTTGTGCTCATCCGCCTCCTCGGGGGGTCCAGATGAATTTGGCTGAGTCTCTCCTGGTTCTCAGATCTCACATATTGGTTGATGATCCTAAGTTTTATCTGGCGGTGTATCCAGGTACGTGGCCCTCCAGTTGAAAGAAACTGAGGTGAATTACCCACCCAGTGGAGACATCCCGAGTGGGTCCAAGTTGAAAGACACTGGGTTCAGGACTGAGTGGTTAGGTAAGAGGCTGGTCTAATGTTTTCCTCAATTTGGTTACCTCCATTGAATTTTTCAGGATAAAAGTAAAACTCTTATGAGGAAACTTTCAACTCCAAATTTTGGACCATCCTCCTGGATGGTAACAGCTTTCTCGGGTGACAGGGAATCTTCCAGGAGTGGTAGACACAAAGACTTCATGCCACAGATTTGTCCCTGTGGGAAATCTTACTAGCAAATTTATTCTGAGAACCCGACCTTACAATGGGGAATAGAACTTTCAAAAAAAAAAAAAATAAAGAACAGAAAAGAAAAGAAAAAGAATGACAGATTGCCAGTCTCCAAGTAAAACCCCAGCCAGATTTATGTACATACAAAACTTACAACATTAATCGGGAATAAGAAAAAAAAAAAAAACTCACTCTGGAAATAACCAGGCCTGATAAAAACATTTTTTGGCATTCTGAACTTATAAAAACAAAATCCCCTTTAGTGGGAACTTGGATTTCTCTTCCTGTGTCCTTGAAATGTAAACGTTTTATCTTTCTCTGGATGTTTTAAGTGTGTGCATGTAAGTATATATATGTTTAGTTTAGTTTTTAAAGGAAACCTTGGACTCTGCCATACAAAAGTTTCAAGTATTGTGTACATACGGTGGCCACACAAATAAATTGGGATTCTAAGCAATTCTTTGATTGTACCAATTTTCAGATATTTTGCCATCTTAAACTTTGTTGCATCAGCCTGGACCACGAAGGCTTTAAGCTTTTGGAGAGTAAACCTTTGAATTTTATTTAGGCAACACCCCGACTCTCATGTGGAAGGGCCTCTTCATCTTATTGGTTTAAAATCACTATATATATATATATATATATATAAATATATATATATATATATATTTATATATATATAAATTGATGGCCATATGATGGATTTTTTAATTTGGAAAAACTTTTTAATTGGTGAAAGTTTAAAGAGATCTCATTATAAACGGCTGTTTTATTGGTACCTATTAAAATAAAGTTTAAATGCAGAAAAATATATCTAATGGTTAACCTAAGAACTCAGATATAAAAATATAACTGGTTTGAAAAGCTACATTTTTGTTTTTCCTTTCTGATAAATGTTTCTAGAGATGCTAATAAAAACTTAGTATAATTAATGTTAATTAGGTTGAATAACTGGAAAAAGGATTGTAAAAATGTCAAAAAAACAGATAAGTGGCTTATCCCAAAAGGATAAATATTTTTATATGGTTATTTTGAATGAGATAAATAAAATGGACATTTTTGGATTTACATACAGGGTTTTGATACTACACTATGTAAAGTTAAAAAAAAAGGGCCAAAGAGTTCACCTACTTCCCCCCAACATTAAAGTTCAAACAAGTCCGTTTTATTTACCACAGTTTAAAATATATTTATATGTAGACTGAAATACTTGATCAAGGATTGGGACAACAGACCAATTAATGAAATTAAAAATCGAGAAGGGCCTAAGCTCTTTGGCTGAAACTTGGGCATCCTAGAGACTTCTATAAAATTATATACAATGTACACCCACAAAAAAAAGGTTTCTGTCACTCCTTCTAGAAATAAGAATTATTGATTAAACTTAATAAATATAAAAATTAAAGGTATAAGATTTAATAAAATTGAGATAAAAGTTTGTGAAATTGGTATATTTAGATGGTCTTTATATAAACCTTTTGCTTATGTTGTGGGATAGATATGTTTCAGTGGAAAAACGCTTCCCCTTCTTGGTATTATAAGGCTGGGCACATGTCTATCCGTCTGAAAATATTAATTGAACAAATTAAAGGAAACCAATATAGTTACTTGAGACGTCCAATATAACGTAAATCTAAAAAGTAATTTGAGTAGCTAAAAAAAAAAATAGATTTACCCTGGGTTTAACTTATAACTCAAGGAAAAGAGACATTAATAAATGTCTTATGCAAGCTTTGGAAGACAAAATAAAGAAAACCTTAGTTTTAAAACATGGAATTCTTTGTTTACAGCTCTTCTCACTGATACAAAAATGCCAATTAAGGAGATAAAATTGGGTCTGGGTGACAGAGCAGTTATCTGG
This sequence comes from Vicugna pacos, assembly GCF_048564905.1. NCBI lineage: Eukaryota > Metazoa > Chordata > Mammalia > Artiodactyla > Camelidae > Vicugna > Vicugna pacos. The sequence continues at coordinate 22,983,121 of NC_132995.1, read as the reverse complement.
GGACCTGGAAGAGAGTGTCTTTGTCTTGCAGATCAGAAATATAAATACAACAAACAGTGACCTAGGACTGAGCCTAATTAGCTCAACGAAATAAAACTTGAGGCCATGAAATTTTTGGCATTTTAGAACTCAGAACTCTGACGGGTCCTTCAGACTTTGTGAGGAAATCTTAATTATCTGTTTCATAAATAGTAAGCCTTAGTGATTTGAGCAAGCAAATTCAGCTTACTCCAACTATTATTATAAATATAAGTAAGTTTTAAAGTGAAGCTATGAGATCTCTAGCTTTTGTCTGTTTATAAGCCTGCATACAGATTATAGAAGTGAGATATTTCTACTGCTAAAAAAAAAAATTTTCGAAGTCAAAGAGCTCTGCTTAATGGATGTAAAATTATAAGAGCTTAAAAATTAAGTATTTTTAAAATAAAAACAACAAATTGACTTTCAGTGTCATGTGAATTGGAAAATATTCAATATTAAGGTAATATTTGATATTGTTTAGTTTAAGTATGTTCTAATAAATATAGACATCTTTAAAATCATCCATCTTAACTATAATACCTTTACTGTACCTAGGTTTAATGAAAGTCAAATAAGATCCTGTTATATCTGTTGCATATTTGTCAAAAAAAAAAATAACAGTAATGTGCTGTGGTAAAATTTTAAGTAAATTAAATGCAAATGAGATGAGAGCTTTGGGTAAATATTTAAAATATATTTTTAAAATGTATGCTTAAAATAATCTCTTAATGTTTGATATCTTTAAATTCTAGAGTTGTGCTAAATTAAGTTAAATGACAAGATTTTATTAAATATCTATGCCATTTTCAGATAAAATGATTGAAATATGAATTACTTAACATTTAACTTCCTCTTACAGTGAAACTAAAGGTGTTTAGAAATATTAATAAATGGTTGGTGTCACACAGAAATAGTCTCTATTAGTAAGGGAATGATCTCAGTATCCTAGGAAAGTAATATAAATGCGTAAAGGAAGATGTAAGAATGGAATAATACTTTGTTAATGAAAAATAGTGACTTTCTCCTGAAGCTGGTTACCTCTGAATGGAAGACAAAATAAGGGACACACTAATATAAGTATAGAAAGCTGTGGAAGGCTTGTGGAAAAGGAACCCTGAGGAAAGTTTTGTACGTGGTCAGAATTGGCTAAGTTTAGAATCAAATTGGGCAACGTAAATGAATCTTAGAAGTTAGCTGGAACAAGATTAGATTTGGTTTTCTCTCTGTTAAGAGGAAAAAATTTTCTTAAAATATTAATCCACCTTCAGTAACAGATTGTAAAACTTCTTATACCACTTAGCTGATCTGTTCTGCCTTTACATTTGACGTATTTTCTTGTTAATGAATTAGTACTACATTACAGTGATCTATATGTTTATCTGATCAAGTGTTCTGAAATCTTTCAAAAAGCTCCCCAAATATAAAATTCTAATTAATTAAATAAAAATTAATTTAATTAATTAAAATTCTTTTAATCTCCAGTTAAGTTTGGGATGCTACAGAAGGCCCCTGAAACATCCCAAAGAGAGATTTTTAACTATAAAGTTTCATTTGGCATTTTAAATAACATGGAATTGTCAAATGAATCATAAAACTTCTAAGGTTATATTGAATGAGAAATATTATTGATATAGGTATTGTAGAAATTATATGGACTCCCTAAAATTCTGGTTTATCTGAAATGTTACCAGTGATAATTATGGGTATAGTGAACAGGTTTCTTTATTGATTATAGTGTAACGGTGTTTAACCATGCTTTTAAATCTTTTGTCATTTATAGACAGTTAACTGTTTTCTTCTGATGGTTTTGCAAAATGCTTTCTCTTCAAGGAGATTTACTGATTTCTAATAAATTTCAAACTACAGCACTGAACTAAACTGGGTAAGAAATTTTAAAGTTCTAATGAAAACTCTCATTAAAAGAATTAGTTACATGGGACTGATTAACCAGCTGAATATGGTTATAATTTTTGATATTGTTTGAAATACTACTGCCTTTTAACCTGTTTCCCAGACATAAAGAATCTCTTCTCCTTAAGCTAGTTATGGTTCACAGCAATTTGATAAATTATAACTATGTATACAGACTTGGAACAGTTATCTTTTCTCTCTATCTGATCCCTCAAGAGACTAAAAACACTTAGGTCCCCAGTGGCTCTATCAGACAAATTAGGGAGATCATCTCCTAAGAGATATAGGAGTATAAAGGTATTTTAAGGATTTTAAAGAGAAAAGAATTTACCTAAATCTGTAAGGCAAAAATCCATGAAAAGCCTTGACGTGGCTTTCTTGGCCTTAGAAAACCTTATTAACATTCTACCCTGAGACTCCGTATTAAAACTTCCAACACAGTCAATTTAAAAAGCCTATATGATCAAATAATCAGATTTAATTTGTAAAGAAATTAATCTTGATTTGGCTATATTTGAGAAAACTGAGGGTAACTTTAGAGAGAAAAAAATTATATTTTAGTCGATATTAAATTCTAGTTTTGTTAATTGAGGTCCATATTTACTAAGACACTTCCCAGATCATTCCTTGCTGTTATGTCACACTGCTGTACGGTTTAATTGAATTATGAAAAGAATACTCTAGGTTTGATTCTGAAGCTCAGTAATCTATCCTTGGGTAAAATTCCAATGCCCCATGACCTGCAGCCAGGGGATTATACATACTGCAACAGGCATGACTTAAAGAACTGTCTCCAACCTGAATGGAAAGACCCTTTTTCAGATACTCTTAACTAGACCATACACACCAAAGCTGAAGGAAACGGAGTCTCGGATTCATTTCCTATCTGAAACAGCCCCTGCAGTGCACTGGCCTATAGAGCGCTGCTCACCTTAAAACAATGCCCAAATGGAGAAAAAGCTTCCATACCAGGATGAGAAGAAGACGACATCTGAGCTAGACTGCTGACCCAAGACACCGGACCAGGACTGTATACCAATTACTTTGATAATTTCTCCAACCTTTGATTATGAACTACTCCAATTGTTAAGTTTATGATAAATTACCTATGTCTAGTACTTCTGTGTTACCTTGGTGGGTTTCCCTAATACAAGGCTCTACTAGGTAGCCCTCAGAAACATTATTCTAAAAAGAAATTATACTTCTGTTTAGGCCACTGTTGATCTTACAAGGTGGGAGATTTCAACTGGCCAATTAATACCTGCTCTGACCCTGACCATAAATATGAACTTTCTCATAGGATCAAACTCAGAAACACAAGCAAAATTTTAACCCAAAAATACAACTTCTCGACTATTAAATTCTTACTCGTGACTTTATTAACGTTACTAGCTGTATTACTTATATCCTGTCTATTTTATAAAATTGTTGTCTATTACATTTCCCAATGTGTAACTAGGCCCACAAGATTGATGATGGCTAAACATCTTGAAGAAACAGATAAAATTTATAACCCTGAATAAAATAAATATAATAGTGTGATTCTAGGTATGGGAATGAGCAAAGAAGGTTAAACACTTCTTGGATCATAATAGAGTAGTAAGACAGGTGATCCAGAGAACTTTTAGTATCAACAGGGCCTGATAAAAAAAAACTAACACCTTGAATGGCAACTCAGAAGATTCTTCACCTGAACTAGGAATGAGCCATCCTAGCAACGTGGGACAAAATTGGTCATGAAATGTCTCTCAAAATATTGGTCGAATTTAGGACCAAGGGGGAACACTGTGAATGAAAATACTACAATGTGCATGAAAATACTGCAACCATGACAGTAAACAAAGAATGCTGAATCCGAGTCATCAGCGGCTGCTGCCAACCCCCAGCGAGTACATGCCTACAGCCCGGCCTCTCAGCCACTCACAGTGGTGCCCTCTGAGCAGACTCAGAGTAAGAAAGGACAGGATACTGGCCCTAGATAGCCAGGGGCTTGCCAAAGGAATGAATTCAATGACCCAAATGTTTGCTTCCCACCATACATAGAAAACCACTAAATACTTGAACTTGAGATATCTGGTTTTCTTTAGATAACAAGCAATATTTTATTGTTCCAATTACCTGATCTTTGTTGTAAAGATTCTATTTATCCTAGCTCCTCCCCTACCTCTTGGGAGCAGTCCCTCAGAGTGATCTGAGAGGCTGTCATCCCGGCTCGAGTCCTCCAGCCAAATAAAACAAATCCCTTAACATTTAGGCTGAACGTTTATTTCAATGAAGTCCCAGAATAGACACAACTCATCAATTCTGTAATGGAACACACTGAATCAGGAACCAAAAGCGTGTTTTAGTCCAGAAAATCTCCAGGTTCCTATTTCTTTCTGTCATTATACAATCCCTCCAGAACTCATTACTTTGCTGTCTGCTCCTCTGGCAACCAAACTCAGAGAAGAGTCAACTCAGCAGAGCACCATGCTGGGGAGAACCCCCCGCAGAAGCACTGCAGGCTGCCTTCCCTCCCGCACGCTCTGCTGACCCTTGGTGTCCTCCGTGGAGACCAGGCCAACACAGCTCTTCCCAACAGCTGCAAAGTCGCTCACGTTAAATAAATCATTTTATTTTATATGATATTTTACGTATATACCCATCTCTGAAAACAGCTTTGCCAGAAGCCCAAATCTTCAACATTAATCTGCAAAGGCAAATCAGGTCCCCAAGGGAAAACAAGTCTTAAGACGACGCTAAGGCCTCCAAAGTCCTCTCCACGACCATGAACCAAACTGCCTGCAGGTCTGCAGCTGCAGGAGGCTACATGTCTGCTTTTAAAGCAACCGCTTTCTGCCCTCGGGTGCTACAATGCCCTTTTATGTCCTCCCATCACAGGGCAAGAGCAGCCGCTGCAGAACCTTGCAGGGCAGCACTGACAGGACTGGACAAAGGGGATCAGAGCTAAACAAAGCATTCTGATGACACGAGCTTGTCACTGTGTCTCTTTACAGATGTAGATATATATAGAGAGAAGTGGGGTGATATTGCTCAAAGTCACACAGCTAATAAGTGGCAAAGTATATAACTCTGCTCCTCCCTCCTGTGTGACGCCCAACTGGGACAACCACAGGGTTCTCTCGTGGCTGCCTGAACAGTCTTTTCCTATCACTCATGACACACAATAGTGTCTGAACTTAGCCTGCATTTGCAGCATCTTTTCCCTCCAGTTTCTCAGGAACAAGGCTGTTCGGGCCTGTATGAATTCCGGCTTCCTGAAATCTCCGTGCTCAGGCTGGTCTTGCCTGTGCATCCGGCCCGCTGCTCAGAGGCTCTTCCTCCACTGCAGGAGGACGTTTCTAATCTTCACAGGGACACAACCTCAGGGGAGCTCTCCTCTCGCCCTCAGCATGGCAGGTGTCCCAGGCCTCATCCCGAGCAGCCCCGTTAGGACGGTGTCTGCCCAGCTCTGCTAGTCAGATCAGCAGCCTCACTGCCAGGGATTATACCCAGGTCACACTGCAAACCTACTGCCCGCCTCACAGCCCCCAGCCAGCAGGTCACCTGGAAGTCACAGCAAGTGCCCCACCCAATCCAGAAGTCTCTTCTTTTGCCAGCACCACTGATGAATGGTTTCCAACCTTCGGTCAGTTTCGCACAAAACAGCACCTTCAACTGTGAAACGGGTGGTTTTTCTTCTGCACCTCATCCTTACTGGAAACGTAAAGGGAAACCAAAAGGCCTTTCTCAACCCTTTTCTGATGAAACCCTCCCACCCACAATACTCATATGCTCAAGAGCTTTGGAGCCACATGATTTTCTTTCTCTTAGGCTAAGTGGCTCAAAAAACTGAGGGATTCTTTCTCCTTTGAGGGTATTAGCACTCAGTTTCTTGGCTTTAATCTGTTTTTGTCTCTCTCTTCAGTGACCCTAGCAGTTGCCAGCTCTTACTCCCTTCAGCAGCCTCCCTCCCAACATCTAGTCTAGGAAATCAGCTGTGATGAGGGGCACGGGGGCAGTCACAGAAGATGCAACTAAGGCACAGAGAGGCTACATAATTTGCCCAAGAAATCACCTTGAACCACCAACAGAGTGTGTCACGTCCCTCTGTTTAACTCTAATGCTAAGCAAGTTAACTTTTTGTAGATTATGTTTATAAACAGATGAGGTATGAAAATACATACAAGGACACACATCAACTCTAAGATATTCATTAACTCCACTATTTTGTTTCTATTTATTTTATTTCTATTAAAAAATTAAGAACCCCTGCAGTCAATATAGCAAAATGTTACTGGGTTTTAAATCCAGAATATACAGGGGTTGTGTCATTACTCATTCTTGTATGTATTTTCACAAGACAAAATGATTTGAAAGTCTCTCTCCCCGCCCCCTACTCACTACTGGCTCTCACCAGAGCTCCCAGACCACACATCTAACAGCCTTTCACTTTACCCACAGCTGAACTCATCAGTTTTCCCCCAGAACTCCCTCTGCTGCTTTCCCTCCTCAGAACACAGCAGGACCATTATTTAACTCATTAATCCACCCAGAAACCTGGGCCTTACTCCATCCTACCTTCACAGAAATCATTGATCCTTTCCTCTTTACCATCTAAACATGCCTTCAATCTGTTCGCTTTTACCCACTGACCGTCCCACCGCTCAAGTGGAAGCCAACAACACTGCCCACCTGGACTCATGAGTCTCCCAAGTGGCCCCACAGCCACTCTCCCCTACTTGAGACAAATGTGATTGTGTCTCTCCCACGCTTTTGGACTCATTTCAGACCCACTGTTCTTAGAAGAAACTTCAATTTCTTCACCTGGTGAAGGTCTTTGCCATGAAACTGTCAGCTCAGGAAGGGCAGGACACACCCTCGTCCCTCGGCTCCACCATCTGGCAGAGCATCAGCTTGGGGGGATTGAGTTCTTAGCAAACTACTTCACTTATCCATACAAATCCATGGTAGATTAGAAAGATTTTAGATGTTGAGCTTGACTATTAATTTGGGGATTTTGCACTGGCAACCTGCAAGTATATATTCTAATTATTGTGTCTTCTTAAAACCATACCCAGATTAAAGGAGTATTTGTGGAATGTCTTCGGAGTAAAAGGGACTGTACTTTTACAGATTTTATGTTTTAAAATATGAACAACCCGGACAGGGTCAAAAATAGTACCGCCTCACAAGTGACAGAAGACAGGTGAGACGCATATAGCAACAGGTCACAAAGATGGTAAGAGCAAAGTTGTTTCTCCAACCCCCGAAAAAATTCCTCCAAGAACTGAAAACTCAGAAATTTGAAAGTAAAATACTATCATATAAAGAAAGAAAATAAATAATCCTCTTCATCAGGGTTTCTAGATCTGACTGCAGAGTTATTAGCAGGCCATACTGAATCCTAGCACAGAAAAATCAGATGGACTAGTGGTGAGTAAGTTCCAGGAAAACGGCAGTAACTCCTCCACTTGAAAGAGGACACACACTCACTTGTTCAAGGTGATTGTAAACCACATTCTGCAGAAATTCAGAAGATTCAGGCACCGCTTCTAGATGGTGATGACACGGAAGGACGGCTTGGATGCATGCTTCTAACTGAGTCACCGGCATTTTTACACTGCAGGGGGAAATGGAGGCCCTCAGCCAAGAGCACAGTTGTTCCTGTCATGTATCCCAGGCCGTGCCTCGGGGACTCAGTGTACTGTAGCAGTCTGGCCCCAGGTGAGGACCCACAGCGTGGCCCAAGCAAGCAGGAGGGGCACTGTGCTTGAGAAATCCCATCCCCCATGGGGGCAAGAGGGGCTGGTGGGGTTGTGTGAACCTATAAATGCACATTGAAGTGATAAAATTAAAAGTAGCAGGCTATTTAACAAAATTTCAATTGTCATTGTTAATTTTACCATTCCATTCCGCTTGTCCCCTGCACTCTGAGACAGGCTTAGGCTCTCTCACACATGCAGCTCTGATGCAATAGTTGTGAAGTTATTTTACTTTGCTGCAAGTGTCTTCGCTCCCAGTGTCACTGTGACTGTCGTCTCTTAACACAGTCAGATATCTTCCTGGATCTCTCCCTGAGTTCCTTGCTCCTGCTTCTCAGATCCTGAGATAAAGAACAGGTGAAGGCACATGACTGGAAAAGTCAATGTGGACTTGACCAAAGTTCTCAGTGACCCCCTAGGTGAGTGCTGCCCACCCCTTACCTTCGATTCTCAAGGTTCTGCCCAGGGTGACATCCAGCCAGGAGAGAGTCCTGGGCCCTATTAAAAGCTGTGTGGCTTGGGTGCAGGGAAAGCTGCAGGAGCTGGTTCCGTAGCCGGTCCCATCCACACCTCTGCTCCTCTCTCTCCCGAGGCAGTGCTGCCAAGCCCCCAGGCTCCCTGAGCTTCTGTCTTTCTCTTCTACTCTACTTCAAGCCCTTTTCCTCTTCCTTTATTCCCTGATTATCCCTAGCTGGAGTGATTTTTCTATCATAGAATCTGAAAAAATTTCCTGCAGCTGAAAAAGTGGTGCCAGAGGTCAACGCGCATATGGTGGTTCCTGAATAGAGCCCCTGGTTAGGGGGACCCTCACCAACACTCATGGGGCATCAGGCATGTTGCAGGGTCGACCACCACCAACAAGAGTTTGCTGTGACACCAAGGCACGCACAGCATCCCTGCTCACTAAATTGTAGTTGTAGTCCTTTATTAAGAAGCAAAAATAAAAAAATTGCTCATGTTTCTTACTAAAATTATTAATGAGGGAGAAAAAGAAATTGTAATAGAAAGAACAAATTTCACTCCATGTTAGATGTGTTCATTTGGCTTTAATCCTGTACCTTGTTTTCTAGGCTCAGACTTGCTATCTCTGCACCTTTTGTAAAAGAAAGTTGCCTTTAGCCTGAAATATCCAGGAGGGTGTATTCTCCGGGCTCTGATCTTTAAGGATATTTGCTCTTCTACACTTATGTATAGATGGCAAGTTGTAAAATAGTGAATAACCTTTCTTTTTTTTGGAGGTTTTACAGGGGCACCATAATTTGACCCACATGGACAGCTGCAGGAACAAAGGATTTCAAGGACAAACAATTCATACAGCAAGAAGTTTGCAACAACCAGCCACATCCCCGCCACTTTTTAGTATAAAAGGAGACTGAATTCTGCCCTGGGGAAGAGAGTTCTACTGGATAACAATATGCCATTTTCTGGGTCTGCCAGCTTTACAAATAAAGTCTCTTTTCCTTACTCCAACATCTCATCTCCCGATTAATTGGCCTGTCATGCAGCAAGCAGAACGAGTTTGGACTTGGTAACAAATTGACTGCCTTAGAGGTAGTATATCTCCACTGTTTCCTCATTTCCAGTATTTCACAACCTATCAATTTTATATGCTTTTTAACAACATGAACAAAAAACCTATTACAAGGAATTGATTCCACAGAAATAAAATTATTTCTACTCCTTCAAAACTTTTTTCTTTTCTATTTTATTTTGTTTTGCTTATTGAAAAGAAAATAAATTCAAATCTTTTTATTTCACATATTTTTATAACTAGATATTGTAAATACTACAAAGATATTTAAATTGCAATAAAAATTGTTCATATATTAGTATAAAGATATATACACAATCAATGCAGATTAGGAAAGGAGTAGATATTTACTAAAAATCCACTGCACATCCAGTCTTTTACAAGCATATCCTGGAATATAAGCTCTATTATCCAGGGTCCCCCACCCCCAATCTCACTGCGGAGTCCCTTAGTAATCAACTACCAAGGCACCAGCATAGAACCATGAGATCACTATTTTAGGTATAAATGAGAGTATTAGCTCATTCAATTCTAAAACAGAAACCTTAAAATAAATACTGAACTTACTTACAGATAAACAAATTTGGACACAAAAAAGTACAGTTTCTCCCCAAATTCACAAAGATAATAACTGGTAAAGGCAAGATTTGAACTCATCTGCCTTGAATATAAAGCTAAGTTGGAAATCCCCTTCAACTGTGGAGGACCAGCAGCACAGCCTGTCACCCTATCTTTGTTCAGATCTGGCTTTAGACAGCCTGAGACAGCACCCCTTCCTATGGAACTCGAGGGCAAAAAATAACAATAAGGATTTTATATTCAGTAGTTTCTTAGGTCTCAATTATATAAAGTGTCAGCAGGTCAGCAGAAAACTCTGGGAAATATGAGTGGGTCGAGAGCTTTTTGCTGATAAGAAACTCAATCTATCAGGACAGAGTGACCTTCCCATGAGAGGCCTCATGGACATAAACTAAAGGCAACTGAGCAATGAAAACTAGCAAGAACATGGAACTCAAGCAAGAAGGATCCCTACCATCCCCTGCCCAGTTGCCTCTTCACCTTTGTGGACAAGATGGCAGAAGGTCCATGTTCTTGTCCAAGTTACAACATCATGGATTCTCACCCATATAATATTACGACTCTATGCTGTCTTAAGTCCTTTCCAACTAAAATATGATGACACCAATATCTCAGCAGAATGTCTATGTCTCCACTTTCTCTCTTCTATTAGGAGACTATATCTATGGCCACAAAGCCGAAATTCAATTAAAAACACCATGCACGAAGCCTAGTGAAAGTCTGTGTAAGAGACATTGTTCTCAAGCTCAGTGAGTGAAAACTCAGAAAAAGTGGTCCTTATCCCTCTGCAAGTGGAAGGTAGCCTGATTGTGTGTGTGTATGTGTGCACACGTGTGTGTGTAAATCAAATACAATGTATTCTGGGATGTGCACAGATTTTTTTTTATGTTACTATCATTTCATGAGGATGAGCCAACCTTTAAAGTAATTTGAATCTACTATTCTGAGGGAGTCTCAGGATCTTTTGGTGGAGGATGGGAAAGGGGAAAGGAAAGGAGGAAAGAAGTAAATGAAGCAAAGCTGTAAGTATACTGCTAGGGAAAGGCAAGACATTAATTTTGTTCCTGCTTGCATCACACACAAATTAGGGACTGGCTTTCCCACATGTCTTGTCAAGCACTGAGTTGCAGAAGAACAGGTGACAGCCCATTTCTCACTGAGCTTGTGACTGTACGTGGCATCTTATAGACACTAATTATTTAACCTGATCAAACAATCTAGCAGCAGGCTGTAATTCTCCTATTTTGAGAGATAAGAAAACAGGAAGTGAAAGAGGGTATATAGCTTGACAAAAGTCAGAGGACAAGTAAACTAAAGAGGATGAATTCAAACTCAGATCTGAATGCAGAGTCTGATCTTCCCACTCCGAGGGCTGGAAATTCCTTAACACACAGGGTCCCCATCTCCTCTGCTTTGTTCCTGGCACCAAGCATTTCCCATGGCGATATTCTCCAGTTCTCAGACACAGCGCTCTGTGCAGCCAATAACCTCCATTCGACCTTGATCATCTACCTGTCACGCCCACCAGGCTTCACCAGGCAAGAAAGCTGGCTTTCAACTGCATACAAAGCCACCCCTGTTTTATCCTGGACTCTTCAGCGGCTTTTCCAGTGTAAACACAGCCATGAAAGTGCTCACAGTTTGTACATGAGCCACACTACCTCTCTCCATCTCTGTCCCCACCTATACTACTTAGCTATGACCATTTTGAGAATCTTGGAAACAAATTTTTAAAAACAGAAAAGAAAGGATTCTGTAACAAGTACTTAATACTTACAATTTTAAATGAGAAGTTACAAAGTGAGTATTTACAAACCGAATCTGCCTTCCTAGGTGTCAGTTTTAACAGTTAAAATATACAACAGCAAAAAATTCTGACTTAAATAATTAACAAAAACATCAACAATAATCTGGAATAAACTCAAAAACAATGCCCACGTTGTACATGGTGGAAGTACAGGACTGTACTGTGGGGTAAAGTAAGAGGTGTGAAAGTAGAGACATCAACATTTTATATGGAGGAAAGCAGTTTTGTAAAAATGTACGTTCTCCTAAAGATAATTCAAAAGTACTAAAAAATCCCACGACAGCACTTCTTTTTTTTTTTAACTTGAAAAATTATATTAGAATTCTTCAGGAATAATAAAATCATAATACTAACCAAGAAAATTTGGGATCGAAAAGAGAATCAAAAAATCGCACTGTCAGATATTAAATAAATGTTTACAATATGTAAGATATAGTGCTAGTGTAAAAAAGTAAGATTGATAAAAATAAACCATGAGCTCAAAAAGAGACTCTAGTGTACATAAGTATTCTTTACAGGTGGGATTTCAAGTTAAAAAGCAAAGTAGGAATTCAATAATTGTTTTGGGACAATCAGAGAATCCCCTGGAAAAAAAAATTCTATTCCAGTCATAATGACCGCAAGAAAAATTACAGAATGTGATGTGAATATTAGAAAGTACTAATAACAGCGAATATAATTCTTTGCTCATATTAATTCAACTTCTCTTCATTATAACAAGTACCATCATCATCTCCATCTTAGAGATTAAAAAAACCTACAGAAGAAATTTATACCATTATAAGAAAGTATTTCTAAGAATAATATCAGGAATAAAACCCAAAAAGAAGACATTTACAATCTTAAGATTATTTTGGGCCACAACAAAAATGAACCTACTGAACAAAATGAAAGGCAAAAAATGACAAGGAAAAGCTCTCTGATACATGTTGATGAAGACAAGGGGTTAATGTTCATAATATACATAGAGCTGTCACAAAGCAACAAGAAGCTGCCTCACTTAAATGTGTGCAAAGGACAAAAGAGATCATTCACTTTTTAAAAGTCAGATGGCTAATGAGTGAAAAATGCTCAATACCTCACTGGTCATCAAGTGCAAATTAAAACAATGAAAAAGTACTTTTGCTCATCATATTGGCACATATTTTTAAAAGATATTCTAGCTAGTGTCCATCTTTGAGAGAACAAACTGTGAGCGATCTTTTGGAGGATGACATGTCAATGGATATGTAAACTCTGAAAAACGTGTGTACACACAGGCTGAACTCCACATTTTGGAATCATTTCATTTAGAAAAATTCAGTTCAAAAAGATGTACTTATCAGAGCATTTACACAGCACTGTTTACAATGGTGAGAAGAAAAGCTGAAGTGAAATCATATCCAGCGATAGAGAATTGGTTACATAAGTTATTCTACATCTTTTCATGCCCCACAGGAGAAGGAATTTCTAGATTCACTTGAAAGGAGCCTGTGATTTATGTAGTTGTCACATCCAAGGACTAAATTTCCAGAAAACTTAACGAAAATAATACTCATACAAGGTCACAGGAATGTTTGTATAAGAAGTATGCCAGTCAGACACCCTCTCTGACAGTGGAAAATGGAGAAAACTTAAGTGTCCACCATCAAGACAATGATGCAGTAAATCACGGTGAGCTGTGGGCACTAAAGTTCCGGTGTTTCGGCGTGGTCCAAGGCCTTGTCCACAATACGCTCCCACGAAAGGTGTCCTTACACAAGAGACCAAACCTGCATATCAGGAAAACCCTCTACTCTATCTGAAAGCACCGGGTGAGTCTGGAGGGAGAGGACGTCTGTGATATATACCTGAGTGAATAAACCGAGCTGCAGAAAACATATAGTATGGCCTTATTTTTCAATAAAGCATATATACACACACATAGACATAGATTTCTCATATACGTGTATGTATGTGTTTATTTATATGACATAGGCATAAAGGTCATGAAATATATACTCCACATTGTCAGCAGTTTTTACTCTCAGGAAAAAAGGGGAAGGGATGTAGGGGACTTTCGGTACCACAACAGATCTCTTTTCAGAATTTCAGTTAAGTATACTTGGAATTTAAAAGTTTATTTAAGTCCAAAGTAAAATGGACGAGGACTCCACAAGACAGAATGCTATACTAGTCATTAAAAATCATGCCAGGGGAGATAGAATATTGTAGAAAAATGTGTAATAAGCCGAATGGAAAATGGAGGTCTCCACACAGTATACAGGCACACATTGCTCGCTGGTTTTTATGACAGAGGTAATACACACTGATGAAAAGAACAGAAAATAGATGTTAATGTGTTAATTATTATCTCTGAGTACTGGCACCAGGATAGATCCTTTTGACCCTTTTTTCAGACATTTATATTAAATACACACTATTTTTCATCTGAAAAATGCATTTTTAGATGTCTAGTACCACACATTGGAAAATTACACGAGTACTTACAGAAACAAATAACTAGGAGACACCGCAGCAGCGTCACAAAGTGTAGAAAGGGCGATCCTGAATAACACCGCGCAGTTACATAAGGACCCACAAAGTGAGAGCACCTGCTGTAACAGGGCGCGTCCCCCTTCCATTTGTCAGATGTGTCTTCAGGGCTGAGGCAGTTCTGAGCACGGCCAGTGTCAGTGCTGGTGTCTGGATGGATGCCACTGGAGGTGAGGGCACCTGCAAGCCGAGAGGAAGAACAGAAATCATCCTCTGCTTTTTCTGTCTTGTTTCTTTGTTACTTTTAAAGAGAGGCGGAAATAAGATAAACTGGATCTTTCCTACTGAAATTTCAGTAATGAAACCATTTTTAAAGTGATCACAACTTATATTCTGCCTATGACTGTCTTTTCAACAAAGCATCATATTTATAAAATGTTAATTAACTCAGTTAATTAACTCCCTGTTGAAACATTCTAGTAAAGAGCATGAACTGCAGTATGTAAAAGAACCACACCTGCAGTGACTAGCTCAGCTGTCTTTACGGCAGTGCAGTCAGCCCCCACCATCCCGTGGCCCTGAGCTCCTGATGCTGGTAAGAGAGCGCGCTGCTGCCTCAGATGGAAAGAAAAGGTGAAAGCATTTTCTGAAATCTACAGCACTGACAAAACATAACTGATAAATCCCAGGCTCCTTTGAGGCTGTCATTTTCCGTTTCTGGCCAACACCCGTCAATGAGCAGAACCACCCCATTCCCGAGTCATGGGACTCACGTGGGAAGAAGTTTTGGAGAAATTTCCAGGTATAGAATGTAAACCAAGTATACATAAAACTCTGAAAAAGAAAAGATGCAATAATCTGATTTTGGAAGACACTAAAATATTCTCCTAAGCCTTAGTACTTGGAAAGGCTGGGCTTCTACTACGCCACTTATTTATTTCACAGCCAATGAGCATCTCCCACAAACCCTGTTTCCCTGTGTCTGCTGGGAGCTTCAGGCACATTGATGTTGTCTATCTTATAAGTCACAAGGCAGAGGCGTGTGTCTCACGCTTGCAACTCTCACACAGGCTCAACTCCTAGCCTCACTGTATGAACTTGGCCCCATTTTCTCACCTGTTTATTTGGTATCTGTTCTTCTGTAAGCTGCCTGAAATGCTTATTGAAACAAGTCAGAAGAATGAGTGGGTAGAGAAATGGACAGATGGACAGGTGAGAGATG